>NC_082728.1:60558383-60907594 GCF_030144855.1 Hypanus sabinus | reverse complement strand
CTTGTTTCTTATTGATTATTATTATACCCGCACTTTTAGGTTTAGTATTGACTACGTATATTATCTGTATATTTGCATTGATATTATTTTTTGTGTATTTTTACTAATAAATACTGTTAAAAATAGTATCACCAGACTCCAACGGACGTCTCTATCTTTGCTGGTAAGTAACCCGGTTACGGGGTTCGTAACAGAGGAAGCAGGAGGACTGGAGGAAAGCCATGCATTCCACTGGGAGGTGTACAGAGACTTCTTATAGAATAGAATGGCACCAGAATTGAGCTCTGTCGGCCCTGGATCTGTAATAGTGTCACGCTAACTGCTACACTACAGTGGTGCCCATGGAGTGGAGCAAGTATTGATAGAGATCCAGAGAATCTGGTTGAGAGAGGGAAGAAGGGGGTGAGGAGTTCAGACTGGAGGACCTTCTCCACCTGCTTAAATTTTAAAAACGGCCCTGTTTATTTCCATTTGTGAACAAAGGTCATTCACCCAAAAACCATCTTTTCAAAACCCATTCTGACAAATTATGCCAAGAGTTCAATTTTTAAAATTTATGTTAGGTTTCCAATTGGATGCAGTGGGGACAGGGAGGGGAGGATGCAGTATAAGGTGGTAGGTGATAGGTGAGACTAGGAGAGGGGAAGGGTGGTGGAGCTGGGAAGTGATAAAGAGGGAAAAGGGGATGTGATAGCAGAGAGTACAAGACCATGGAAGAAAGGGAAGGGGGAGGAGCAGAGGGAGGTGATGGGCTGCTGAGATGAGATGAGGTGAGAGAGGGAAAATGAAGTGGGAAGGGTGAAGGGGATGCGGGGTCAAGAGAGGGCAATTGTCCAAGTTTGAGAAATCAATGTTCATGCCATCTGATTGGAGGCTTTCTAGATGGAGTGCAAGGTGTTGTTCCTCCAACCGGAGTGTGGCCTCATTGTGGCAGTAGAGGAGGCCACGGACTGGCATGTCAGAATTGAAGCGGGTGGCTACTGGGAGATCCCGCTTTTTCTGGCAGATGGAGCGTGGGTGCTCAGCGAAGTGGTCTATCCTCCTTCAACAAACGGGGCTTTCCTTCCTCCACCATCAATGCTGCCCTCTCTCACATCTCCCACTTTGAGCAAGTCTGCTCTCATCCCATCCTCCCGCCACCCCACCAGGGATAGGGTTCTTGTCCTCACCTACCACCCAATTCTCCATAACTTCTGCCATCTCCAACAGGATCCCACCACCAAGCACATTCTTCCCTCTTGTCCCCCCTCCCCCTACACTTTGGGCAGGGATCACTCCCCATTGATCTCCCTCCTGGTATTGTGCTTACAAGCAGAACAAGTGACATACGTGTCTGTACACCACCTCCCCCACTACCATTCAGGGCTCAGAACAGTCCTTCCAGGTGAGATGACACTTCACCTGAGAGTCTGTTGGGGTCATATACTGAATCTGGTGCTTCTGGTGTGGTTTCCTGTATATCGGTGAGACCCGATGTAGATTGGGCGAACACTTTACCGAGCACCTAGGCTCCATCTGCCAGAAAAAGGAGGATTTCCTGGTGGCCACTCACTTTAATTCTACTTCCCACTGCAACATGTCAGTCCATGGCCTCTTCTACCGATGTGATGAGGCCACCCTCAGGGTGGAGGAGCAATCCCTTATATTCCGTCTGGGTAGTCTCCAACCTGATAGTATGAACATCAATTTTTCGAACTTCTGGTAATTACCACGCTCCCTGCATTCCCGTTTCCCTCTCACACCTCATCTCTTTACCCACCCATCACCTCCTTCTGGTGCTCTTCCCCCTTCTCTTTCTTCCATGGCTTTTTACCCTCCATCAAATTTCCCCTTCTCCAGTCTTGTATCTCATTCACCTATCAGCTTCCCTGTTCACCCCTCCCCTTGTCCTGGTTCCACCTATCACCACCTACCTTGTACTTCTTCCTCCCCTCCCCTTCTAACTTCTCATCATTTTCTCCCCAGTCCTGAAGAAGGGTCTCAGCCCAAAGTGTTGACCGTTTACTCTTTTCCATAAATGCTGCCTGGCCTGCAGAGTTCCTCCAGCATTTTGTGTGTGTGTTGCTAACATTTTCCCTACTGCAGTGTTTCAATTCCAATGTATATTTAAATAATCAAAGAGCTCCCTTATTACCAAATAATTATTCTTCCAAAATTGAGGTTTGGCCTCAGATTTGCTAAGATCATAAGAGATAGGTGCAGAAGTAAGCCATTCGGCCCACTGAGTCTGTTCTGCAATTTCATCATGGTATATCCATTTTTCCTCAGCCATATTCTCTTGCCTTTTCCCATAACCTTTCAAGCCCTGACTAATCAAATACTTAATCAACCTCTGCCTTGAGTATACCCAATGTCTTGACCTCTACGATCAGCCGTGGCAACGAATTCCTAACTCACTGACTGAAAGAAAATCTCATCTGTCCTAAATGGATGTCCCTCTATTCTGAGGCTGTGCCCTCTGGTCCTAGACTCCTTCCCACTATAGGAAGCAGTCTCTCCATATCTACCTTTTTGAGGCCTTGCAACATTTGATAGATTTCAATGCGATTCTCACCCCCCATTCTTCTGAATTCCAGTGAGTATAGACCCAGAGACATCAAACACTTCTGATATGATAACCCTTTCATTCTTATGAACCTCCTTTGAACCCTCTCCAATGTCAGTACATTCTTTGTTAGATAAGGGGCCCAAAAATGCTCTAAGTGAGGCCTCCCCAGTACCTTAGCATTACATCCCTATCCTTATATTCTAGCCCTCTCAAAATGAATGCTAACACTGCATTTGCCTTCCTCACCACCGACTTAACCTGCACGTTAACCTTTAGGTAATCCTGCATGAGGAATCCCAAGTCCCTGTGGAAATATTTCTGTAACCCTAACTGCGAGTTTGTAACTTTTCTAAAATGCGATGTGACGAAGTGGAACCTATGAAATCTCAAGGTGCTTTGCTGGTTTGAATGTGAGGCTTAAAAGTCTGTGTGTTTATGATAAACTGTGTTTTTTTAATGACAGGAGGGTTAGGGTTATGGCTGGGAAGGAGATGCTTTGACATCACTGTAAACAGGATAGAACTTCTAAAGAACAAATATCAGAACCAGGTAAGGATGAAGATAACAGAGGACTGTTATGAAGCATAACAGTGGCATGAAGCAACCTAAATTACTGTTCCCTGTGAAAAGTATTAAAGGCTATATTTGAGACACAAGATCGAAGCTATTTTCCAGACAAGACTTAGCTGGAAAATAGAACTTAACTTTCAATTAATGTGATCCACTCTGAATTTGTTATAGTTTATTTCTATATAGAAGACCTAACTGAAAGGTAAATGATGGAATGTTGAGGTTCCACTGAGATTTGCTTGTCTAGGTACAATAGTGACATGGGAAATTCCAAGGACAGAACTGCCTAGGAGAAATTCTTTGGGAGTAGCAGTCGGTGAAGAAAAAGCAAGTTTCTTTCACTTCTGTGGATTTTCTTTACTGTTGGCAGTTAGACTTTGTTTTTCCCCTCATTTTCACCCTATAAACTGATCAACACGATGGTCAAGTGGGTCAGTTTCCCTCGTCATGATTCCTACACATATGGTGTGATGATGGAAACTTTGAGTAGGAGAAGAGTCGATTACTTATACAGACTGACCTAGCGCCTGGGATGCATGAGAGACATGCACAAATATGTTTGTGTAAACGTCAGGATCACTTATACAGGTCAACCTAACACCTGGGAAGCATGAATACAAGGTCCTGTCAGGAAGGGTCCTGAAGAAGGGTCTCGGCCCGAAACATCGACAGCGCTTCTCCCTATAGATGCTGCCTGGCCTGCTGTGTTCCACTAGCATTTTGTGTGTTGTTTGAATTTCCAGCATCTGCAGATTTCCTCGTGTTTGGCCATGTATGACATGTGCCTTACATAAACTAGGGAAATGGTACAAGTAACAGGGGCTCGTACCCCACCAGAAGATAGCTTTGTACACCTACAGATGGACCTTATTGAATTGGCTCAATGTGAAGGGTACAAGAGGGTATTAATCATTATTGAGTATTCTTACGATGGGTTGAAGCAGTTCCTTGTAGAAAGAATGATGCAGTTACCAGTAGCAAAATGTTTGTTAAAGGAAATAATCCTGCAATTTGAGATTCCCTGAAAACTATCTAGCGACAACAATACCCATGTCATTGGTAAAGTAATTAAAGCACGCAAAGCCTTACAGGTAGATCAACATTTTCATCTTCAGTCAGCAGGTCTAGTGGAAAGGATGAACAATTAAAAATAAACTTAGCAAATGTGAGAAGAAACTGGACTAAAGTGGAAACAGGAGCTGCCTTTGGTTCTGATAACTATTCGAGCCGCTGCTAATAGAACCATTGGCTTGTCCCCACATTAAATCATAATGGGATGGCCCATGCCTGCCATCTGAATCACCACTGGCAGTTAAGTAGATGGACGTGGATAACCTGGACAAAGGTATGCTAAGGGTATTGCCCCAACAAAAAAGCATTACCAAATACAATCAACCAGTAAAGGAAGCCCAGCCACCATGACACTGAGCCAGGAGATTAGGTGATGGTGCAGACATTTAAAAGAAAGAATTGTTGGAATCTTGATTTGAAGTACCCTTTTAGGGATTTCTGGTCACCAGCACAGCCATCAAGGTAAGAGAAAAGCTGTCGTGGATTCACGCTTCTCATTGTAAGAGGGTGAGATGTGAGGGAAAACATGAAGAGCCCTAATGACAGGGGTTGTTTTAACCCTCATCTTTTCTGACTTATCTGTCAAGAACACTTCCTTACAAATGGGCAAACAGGACCAATGTTCTAAGCTGCTGGGTTTTTATGGATGTCCAAGCACATGTGGAAATGGGTGTGCCCTTTAATGGAAGAGACTCTCTGCCTTAGGTGCTGAGACTCAGAAACATAAACCCTACTTCCCCTTATTGGTACAGCCAGAACGTCACTGGGGGAAAGATGGGGATATAAATTTGGAAACAAGCAGTGTTTTAGAGGATGATATACATCTTCATATGACAAAGTCAACTCCAAAATAAAAGGAGTTGTCCCTGGGGAAGGCAACACTTGCCTATAGAACTAGTAAAGCAGTATGGGAACTGATTAAGATGGCATCAGCACTGGAAAAGTTAGCAAATGAAACTGCATATGCCCTCTTTCAAATCCAACAAGCGATACCTAAACTGTCTGCAGAACTGGTGGCAGTTTGTACAGTGGCACTGCAAAACTGAACAGCTTTGGACTTCATCCAAGAAAGGAGGCACATGTGGCCAATTCAGCATTTTACTGAAACTACAAGGGAGCACGCTATCTTAGATCTGATCCTGTGCAATGAGACAGGTAAAATCAGTGATCTTGTAGGTAGGGTTCCTCTGGAAAGAGTGATCACAGCATGACTGAATTTCTCATACAAGTGGAAGGTACAATAGTTCAATCTAAAACCAATGTACTATGCCTAAACAATGGAGACTACAATGGGATGGAGGAGGATTTGGCTAGTGTTGATTGGGAACACAGGCTATATGGTGGGACAGCTGAGGAACAGTGGAGGACTTTCAAAGAGATTTTTCATGGTGCTCAAAAAAAAGTATATTCCAGTTAAAAGCAAGGACAGTAAGAGTGGGGAGAACCAGCCTTGGATAACTAAGGGAATAAAAGGTGGCATCAAACTAAAAGCTTGTGCATACAAAATCACCAGGAATAGTGGGAAACTGGAAGACTGGGAAAACTTTAAAAAGCAACAAGGAACCACTAAGCAAGTAATAAAGGGAAGATGGATTATGAAAATAAACGAACACAATATAAAAAGAGTAAAAGTTTTTATAATTATATAAAATGGAAAAGGGTGGCTAAAGTGAACGTGGGTCCCTGGGAGGACAAGAAGGGGAATTGATAATGAGTAATAAGGAAATGACTGAGGCTTTGAATGACTATTTTGTGTCGGTTTTCATGGTGGAGGACACGTCCAACATGCCAAAGAGAGATGTTATGGATGCGATGGGAGATGAGGACCTTGATACAATAGTAATCAGCAAAGAGGTAGTGCTAAGCAAACTTGTGGGCCTACAGATTGACAAGTCCCTGGTTCTGATGGAATGCATCCCAGGGTACTGAAAGAAATGGCAGAAGTTATAGCAGAGGCTTTGCTGATAATTTACCAATATTCTCTGGACTCTGGGCAGGTCCCAGTAGATTGGAAGAAGGTGAATATCACCCTACTGTTCAAAAAAAGGATGTAGGCAAAAGGCAGGTAACTATAGGCCAGTTCGTTTAACATCTGTAGTTGGGAAAAAGCTTGAAGCTATCATTAAAGTAGTAATAGTGAGGCATCTGTAAAGAAATGGATCCATCAGGCAGATGCAGTGCAGACTCAGCAAAGGCAGGTCCTGTTTGACAAACTTACTGGAGTTCTTTGAGGATATAACAAGCACAGTGGATAAAGGGAACAGATGGATGTTATTTATTTAGGTTTCTGGAAGGCGCTCAATAAGGTGCAGCATTAAAAGACATCCATAAGGATGCATAGACTTGGGGGTGATCATAGCGTGGATAGAGGATTGGTTAACTAACAGAATGCAGAGAGTTGGGATACATGGGTGTTACTCTGGTTGGCAATCAGTGGTGAGTGGTGTGTCACAGGGGTCGGCGCTGGGCCTGCAACTGTTCACGATATACGTTGACGATCTGGAAGAGGGGATTGAGTGTAGTGTATCAAAGTTTGCTGATGATACTAAATTCAGTGGAAAAGCAAATTGTGCAGAAGATATGGAGAGCCTGCAAAGAAATATAAGCAAGTTAAATGAGTGGGCAAGGTCTGGAAGATGGAGTACAATGTTGGTAAATGCAAGGTCATCCACTTTGGAAGGACAAATGTTAGAGCAGATTATTATTTAAACAGTAAAAATTGCAGAATGCTGCTGTGCAGAGGGACTTGGGAGTGCTTGGACATGAATCACAAAAGGTTGGTTTGCAGGTGCAGCAGGCTGTCAAGAAGCAAATGGAATGTTGGCCTTCATTGCTAGAGGGATTGAATTGAAGAGCAGGGAGGTCATGCTGCAACTATACAAGGTACTGGTGAGGCCGCATCTGGAGTATTGTGTGCAGTTCTGGTCTCCTTACTTGAGGAAGGACATACTGGCTTTGGAGGCAGTGCAGAGGAGGTTCACCAGGTTGATTCCAGAGATGAGGGGTTTCGACCTTTGGGAGAGATTGCATCACCTGGGACTGTACGCGCTGATATTCAGAAGAATGAGAGGAAATCTTAGAGAAACACAACATTGTGAAAGGGGTAGACAAGTCAGACGCAGGAAAGTTGTTTCCACTGGAAGGTGAAACTAGAACTAGCCTCAAGATTCAGGGGAGTAGATTTGGGATAGAGATGAGGAGGAACTGCTTTTCCCAGAGCGTGGTGAATCCGTGGAATTCCCTGCCCAATGAAGCAGTGGGGCTACCTCAGTAAGCATGTTTAAGACAAGGTTGGATAAATGATCGCATAGTAGGGGAATTAAGGGTTATGGGAAAAAGGCAGGTAAGTGGAGATGAGTCTGCTCAGATTAGCCATGAGCTTATTGAATGGTGGAGCAGGCTCGATGGATCATACTGCCTACTCTTGCTCCTATTTCTTATGTTTTTATGATTGGACATGAATGTTGCATTTGTGTACCAGATGAATCCAAAGACATGACTCATTTTGTGGTTCATATCCAAGAGACCATTGAAAAGATTAAGTGGGAGATCAGTTTCACAATTATAACACTCCAGGAAGAAGATGGAAGGCAACTACCCTACATTACCATATAATCATCGGTATAATTCTTTGGTGATTTTTGTGTAGTATAGGACCAAGGAGGAGAGAATATTGAAAATGGGTACTTATTGATCCGGACTTGGAAAAAGGGAGTTTGTTTAAGTATTGAGACTCTATCATTACTTGAATATTCAAAGTCACTTTGACGACTGTATTCATTCCTTGACAATTGTGTTTTGATGATTATAGTGTTGTCAATGACAAAAAGGAGGGAATCAAATCTGTAACCCTGAAATCTTTAGGAATTTGTAACTTTTGTAAAATGTACTGTAACAAAATGGAACCCATGAAATCCTAAGATGCTTTGCAGGCTTGGATGGGAGGCTTACAAGTCAGTTTTAAGAGAGAAAGCTACATGTTCTTTTTATTTTGGAGATAAGTTTTATGGCAGGGTGAGGGAGGGAGAAGAGATGTTTTGGCAATAGAGACAGACAGGAGAGAGCTTCTAAAGAACAAATGTTGGAACCAGGTAAGGATGAAGATAATGGAGGAATGTTAAGCATTTGAGCAACCTAATTACTGTTCTCTGCGAAAGATATAAAAGTGCTTTGTTTGAGACACAAGATGAAGCCATTTTCCAGGCAAATCAGCTGGAAAATAGAACTTCCCTTGCAAGTAATATAATAAATGTGTTATAATTTGATCTACTGAATTTGTTGTAGTTTGTAACTTTGTATTAGAAGATCTAGCTGAATGATACATGACATTCATCTGCACCTTGGATTTTTCAAATTTCTGCCTATTTAGAAAATAGTCTACGTTTTTTTTCCTTCTGCATGGCCATACACCTCCCTACATTGTATTCATTTGCCACTTTTGCCCAATCTCCGAATCTGTCAAAATCCTTCTGCAGCTTCCCTGCTTCATCAACATTACCTGTCCCTTCTCCTATTGTACTGTCTGCAAACTTGGCTACAAAACCATTAATTCCATCATCCAAATCTTTGACATATACGTAAAATGAAGTGGTCCCAACAACTAACCCTGCAGAACATCAATAGTCCCTTTATTTCTGCTCTTTGTCTTCTGTTCCATACTAGAATCAGTCCTGTAATACCATGGTGCCTTATCTTGTTAAGCAGCCTCATGAGCAGCATCTTGTCAAAAGTCTTCTGAAAATCCAAGCAAACTTCCACTGATTCTCCTTTGTCTGTCCTGCTTGTTATTTAGATGCTTCACCATTTCATTCCAGCGTGATGGCTTGCCAGATTTCCTTGACCTAAATAAATCCTCTAAAGTAACTTAATTATAACCAAAAATAGGGTTACCACTTAATACTAGAGCTCTGCAGAGCTGTTGTGATTTTTTCAAACAATACTTCCGCTCTTCTAAATAACTTGTAGGCACATATCAAATTAACCATATAACAATCAAGACTCCCAATTCCCAAGACTTTCCCCAGTGAAGTGGCAATGATTCATTTGTACTTCTTCCTCTCTAGTGCTTAATGTTCACAATGGCTGGAGAGCCCAATCGCAGACTGAGTAATTACTTTGCAGATCTCCCATATTCAGTCTGTAGGAGGAACCCTAAACTTTGGGCTGCCTGCCACTTTAATTATTCATCCCATTTTGACCTTCTGCACTATTATAACAAAGTCTAACATAAGCTCATTTTGCACCTAGGCATATCACAGCCTTTAAGGCTCACTCATTACGTTCCCCAGGTGTGGCATGGTAACACAGCGGTTGGCATAACACTATTACAGCGCCAGAGAAGCAGGCTCAATGCCACCACTCTCTGTATGTTCTCCTCATGACTATGTGGGGTTCCTCTGGATATCCCAGTTTCCTCCCACATTCTGAAGATGTAGGGGTTAGTAGGTTAATTGGTCACATGGGTGTAATTGAGCAGCATAGAAACATTGGGCCAGAAGGGCCTGTTACTACGCTGCATTTCTAAAATATTCACCACTCCACTCCCAGACCCATACTGTTTCTGCCAATTATCCATACGATATCCTGGCTCAGTTTCTCCTCTCTCCACTAGTATAGTCCGGCCTTCACAGCCCTATTATTAATATTTGTGCCTCGCATCCCCTCCTCCACCTTCTCTGCAAGTGATAATGCTGCCTGACTTACTCAGTGCTTCTTGTATTTTCTGGTTTTACTTCAAGTTCTTAGTCTTCCCTTGGAGCTAGTTCTGTTATTTCCAGAATTCTGAACTCCAACATACCATAACTTTGGCAATTTTACCATGCACCTTAAAGGTGCATGTGTACTCCAATTAAGCCAGCACTGTATTTAATCTTTTCTTTGAAGCATTCATCTCACCAGGTCATCTCCACACAAAATGCATACAAGCTCATGACATTGCTTTTCTCTGAACAACAACAAAAAGGACCTACCTTTGCTTGCTGGTTAACCAGATAATCTTTGGAATTGCTTTGCAGGGGTAGGGGCCTGTGGACAAGGAGGGGAAGAGAAGTGTTACAACAAATCTGAGGATTCCAAACCTTGTACAACACTCAAAGTCTATTCCTTGCATCCCCACATTTATGAATGCATTTCCTATTTAGCACTACCTGCACAGCAGTGATTTACTACAGCCTTCTTGCTCCGAAAGTTCAAGCAGACACAGGTATGTACTCCAGCACGCTTTCAAAAGGCCTCTACTCCAGCTGTGTGCTGCTGTAATGAAAACTGGTAGTCCTACAGCAACAGAATGATGATCTCACCACCTCAAAGTTCAATACGAGGTTCAGAGACTACAAGGGCAACTCAGAGCTGCACTCTGGTTTGCACAGCAAGAGTGGGCAGCTCTGGAAACCGACGGCACCTGCTCCACGTGTTGACCGACCACTGAATCCTCATCTCGTCACCTGCTGATGGGGCTGCTGTCTCTCCACTGCAGAAACATCCAGTTAGTTAAAAGCTCAATGGATTCACATCCATTACGTCTGTTGCAATTTAGGAATCTCTGGGCTGTGTAGCCAAAGAGAAAGAGACTGCAGGATCTGGGTGACTTGCCAACAGCTGCCACCACACCTCAGCCATGGGCTGCACTTGCAGTGTTGATCAGGATGCAGCCCCCAGCCCTGTATCTCAACACCAGGCAAACGAAACACTCAGCCCAACTCACTTAACACTAGTCTATTCACCACAGTGGGCTGAACCCTGAACCCAGTCCCTAGTGAAATAGTTGGGATAGCTGGCTCCTGACACAACCATGCTCTCAGTCACACATCTCCTACTGGATCCTGTAAATGCATCCTCCTGAAAACCAAACAGGATACAAATAATCACCATGCATGTTTGCTTTCACATTTTACATTTATTTCAAAGGACAAAATTTCTATTTCAATTTTCTCTTCTGGGATTTTCTAGCCTGTGCTGCCCAGGAATGTCACTGCATCCCATAAACTAATGCACACCTCCAATACCGTGCCCTTACATCAGTGGAATACAGTCCTGCAGACTGTATCCCCATTACCCATCCAACAGATGTCCCAGATATTCCTGGAATATTCAAAAAATAAATTAAAGGGAAGCAATAATGTTTCCTTTAAAGATAAAGCATAACAAGGCACATTGTTTTGTATCAGGCGTTCATGGTCCAAGTTTCCCCAGTTCAGCTTTTTTTAAAAATATGATTGTTTGCTTTTCTGTGTGGGGGACATTCCTTCATCAGTACATACTGACCATAAGGCACTGTTTTTTCCAGAGGTTGTGGCAATCGGTCATTTGAAACAGGCCACTGATAAAAACTGCCATCACTGTGTGAGCTGATGATCTGCCGCCCGTCTCTCTGCCATGCTACACTCTCCAACTGCTGTGAACAGAAATAATCAGAGGTGAATACGTAGCTCGATATACCTGGAATTACACAGCAGCAAGAATGATTCTTGTCCCACCAATAGCAAGGTGAACACATTTTCTTGCTAAAGACCCATGGGTGAACACCACAAGGTAACACCACTATCCAGGTCATGCTCTCTTCTTGTTACTGCACAGGAGCTTCAGGACTCACACCACCAAGTTCAGATACAACTATTACCCTTTAACCATCAGGCGCTTGAACCAGAGGGGATAATTTCACTTGTCCCATCACTGAAATGTTCCCACAACCTATGGACTCATTTTCAAGGATTTTAAAATTAATTTTCTTGAGATTTATTGCTTATTTATTTTTTATTATTTTGTTTTCCTTTCCTCATTTTATGTTTGCAGTTTGTTGTCTTTTGCACAATTGATGCCTGTTGTATTGGGGGCAGTCTTTCATTGATTCTATTGTGTTTCTTGTACTGTACTTACTGTAAATGCCCATAAGGAAGTGAATCCCAGGATTCTATGGTAACGTACATGTACTTTGATAGTAAATTTACTGTGAACCATGGAGGTGATATTTTTACTAAAAGTGTAAGTAGTACTTTTACCAGCTACCTCAGCAATTCCAGAAGCCACACGAATTTCTCTACTTCTCACATTCACTGTCTTGCAGCACTCAAATGTTTACACTTACGTTGCTAAACTTAAAACTATTTAATCTTTCTGAACACAAAGCCAGAAATTCATTCACCGCTAACTGTGTACTTCAAAGTTCCCAATGGAGTGGATATACTCTGATGTCTTCATATTTGAAAACTGGAACAAACGTTGGAAGTCATGATGCAAATGTATAGGATGCTTGTGCTTAGTTTTAGTTGCCCTGCTATAGGATGGATGTAATTAAACAGAAAAAAAGTGCAAATAAAAAAAGATTGACAAGGATATTGCCAGTACTTGAGGGTCAGAGTTTAAGGTGAGGCTCAGACTTGACTGTCGAGCTTAGGCCAGAGACCAATGACCACAGACTGGAAAGCATAATCCACAGAGCTTTGGTCAGAGACCGGTCCACCACTTTGCAGTGCATGGAGTAAGTTGCAGATTTCTGCGGCTCCACTTTTCTTTATACTTTACATCCCACTGACAGTTTTTAAAAAAATTTGATGATTTATTACTTTTACTGAAGGATTTAAGATTTAATTACGATGACAGTAAGTCAATCTGGTATTGAATTGAGAAGCGGTAAGACTTTTCCTGAATCGGAGCAAACTGAACAAATAAAGGCAGCTGAGGAACCAGTTACTTTAGCAGGAATATTTTCTTCAATACAAGATACGAAGTCAGAATTTGGACCGCTCAACATTTAGATTGATAAGCTGGTGAATACGTTATTATACAACTAAAGAAGCTATACTTAGAGAAGCCAGAAAAAGCAAAATATAATCTTTAAGTCAACAGAGATTCGTACAGTCGAAGATTAACCTCCTGAGATTTTTGCCAAAAGAAGGAAATACTGAGAAATTATGAGTGAAATGTATAAACTAAATTTGTATCCTTCTCTCCGGTACCCAGCGCGGATGATAATTTCTCCTGAGGGCTCTCAGACACAGAGAATCTACTCTCCCAGGAGGGATGGGCGTACATTAAAAATCTTAAAGTAAAGCCGATTGCTGAATAGGTAATTCTGATGTATGAGAGGTCTACAGATCTCCTGAGTTAAGTTTATTCTATGCTTTTTGAGTCTTTAGTATGGGACGTAGCTGATTAACCTTTTTTTTTATTCATTAATGTGTGAGAGTGTTTGAGTATACACACACACACACATATAGTGTGTGTGTGTGTGTGTGTGTGTGTGTGTGTGTGTGTGTGTGTGTGTGTGTGTGTGTGTGTGTGTGTGTGTGTGTGTGTGTGTGTGTGTGTGTGTGTGTGTGTGTGTGTGTGAGAGATTTGTAGAACTCTTACAGTATTATACTATTAAGATCCGTATAGGAACTGCCGTGTATAACTCTTATATTTTTTTTTGTCTCAACATTATTATAGTTTCAGGTTTGTTTTATATTTTATCTATATATATACACACACACACACACACTTTTTTTTCTTTCTGAGAAGAACGAACTCTGTTTGTAATATTATTTGCTTGGATTTACTTTTTTTTCCCAATATGTGATTAACATCCTTCAGATGAATTTAAGATGACCGTTGTCAATTAAGTTTTTTTTTTATTATTGTTAGACATAACATTGCAGTATTTGAAACTTATTTGTTCTTTTTATTATGGCTATTTTGGGTGAGATTATTATTTCAATTTAATATATGTAGCTACAAAATGGAGGATAGGATTAGGGTTATTAGTTTAGCATGCGATTGCCTATGGAGGAGAGTGGTGGTAGAAGGGAATTGGTTAGGTCTGAAATCCCCTCTACCACCACTCTCCTCCGTCTAGCCGAATTAGTTCTTACTCTCAATAATTTCTCCTTTTGCTCCTCCCACTTCCTCCAAACCAAAGGTGTAACCATGGGAACCCGCATGGGTCCCAGTTATGCCTGCCTTTTTGTTGGCTTTGTGGAACAGTCCACTTTCCAAGCCTATACGGGTATCTGTCCCCCTCTTTTCCTTCGCTACATCGATGACTGCATTGGCACTGCCTCCTTCACGCATGCTGAGCTCGTTGACTTCATTAACTTTGCCTCCAACTTTCACCCTGCCCTCAAAGTTACCTGATCTATTTCTGACACTTCCCTCCCCTTTCTTGATCTTTCTGTCTCCATCTCTGGAGACGGCTTATCTACTGATATCTACTATAAGCCTACAGATTCTCACAGCTACCTGGATTATTCCTCTTCCCACCCTGTCTCTTGCGAAAATGCTATCCCCTTCTCACAATTCCTCCGTCTCTGCCGCATCTGCTCTCAGGATGAGGCTTTTCATTCCAGGACGAAGGAGATGTCTTCCTTTTTTAAACAAAGGGGCTTCCCTTCTTCCACCATCAACTCTGCTCTCAAACGCATCTTTCCCATTTCCCGCACACCTGCCCTCACCCCATCCACCCACCGCCCCACTCGGGATAGGGTTCCCTTTGTCCTCACCTACCACCCCACCAGCCTCCAGATCCAACGTATAATTCTCTGTAACTTCCGCTACCTCCAATGGGTTCCCACTATCAAGCACATCTTTCCCTCCCGCCCCCTTTCGGGATCGCTCCCTACGTGAGTCCCTTGTCCATTCATTCCCCCCCCCCCCCCCCATCCGTTCCCACTGATCTCCCTCCTGGCACTTATCCTTGTAAACGGAACAAGTGCTACACCTGCCCTTACACTTCCTCCCTCACCACCATTCAGGGCCCCAGACAGTCCCAGGTGAGGCGACACTTCACCTGTGAGTCGGCTGGTGTGGTATACTGCGTCTGGTGCTCCCGGTGTGGCCTTTTATATATTGGCGAGACCCAACGCAGACTGGGAGACCGTTTCACTGAACACCTACGCTTGGTCCGCCAGAGAAAACAGGATCTCCCAGTGGCCACACATTTTAATTCCACATCCCATTCCTATTCTGATATGTCTATCCATGACCTCCTGTCAAGATGAAGCCACACTCAGGTTGGAGGAACAACACCTTATATACTGGCTGGGTAGCCTCCAACCTGATGGCATGAACATTGACTTCTCTAACTTCCGTTAATGCCCCTCCCCTTCTTACCCCATCCCTGATATATTTAGTTTTTTTTTCTCTCTCTCTCTGCCCATCACTCTGCCTGTTCTCCATCTCCCTCTGGTGCTCCCCTCCCCCTTTCTTTCTCCCTAGGCCTCCCGTCCCATGATCCTTTTCCTTCTCTAGCTCTGTATCCCTTTTACCAATCACCTTTCTGGCTCTCAGCTTCACCCCATCCCCTCTGGTCTTCTCCTATCATTTTGCATTTTCATCTCCACTCCTACTTTCAAATCTCTTACTATCTTTCATTTCAGTTAGTCCTGACGAAGGGTCTCGGCCCAAAACGTCGACAGTGCTTCTCCCTATAGATGCTGCCTGGCCTGCTGTGTTCCACCAGCATTTTGTGTGTGTTGCCTGAATTCCCAGCATCTGCAGATTTCCTCGTGTTTGCCGTTTAGATTTTATTATTGGGCAATTAATATTTGTTATATCACTTTTTGGATTCATGGTATAGATAACCAAGATTGCCCTTCATGGTTACATCTGGAGGAGAATTCGGTAACAAGGTTTTCTTTAGCTTCTTTATTAGGAGCTCCCCTGCCTTTTTCTCTCTCCAGAATAGGTAGACAAGGTCTCAATCCTACTGTTAAACGTACTTTAAAAATTTGGCTTCAGTTTTGTAGATTTTTTGAATTAAATAACTTTGTACTCTCTAGTAATATCCATTTTAACTTTTTCTTTAAACCATCAACTCTGGATAAGGCTTTTTTAACATGGAAAACTAAGGGAATAAAAACTTGTTTAGATTTGTTTTCAGAGGATTGTTTAATGTCTTTTTCACAATTAATGGATAAATATGATATATCTAGTACACATTTTTTAGATATTTGCATGTTAGGAATTTTTTACGTGATATTTTACTGAACTATCCTTTGGCTTGCTCATCAAATTTGGTTTATGCTATTTATCAGTTTAAACCATTTCAAAAACGATTAATAGCTATTGTTTATAAACAGTTAATGAATGCATGTATGTTGCCTAATAAACGTACTTGGGGGGGTGGAGTTTCAAGATGGCGGCGTAAGCATCTGCCTTTTAGGCGCTCTTTATTTTTTTAACTATAATCACCCTTTAATTAGACCTTTTCGAACTTAATCATATGAGTTGCTACCTTTGATTGACCCTTTTTCCCTAAAATAATAGTTGATCTAATCTTGTCAAACCTAAAATGGCTACAAGTAAGAAATCGGCTAAGGATCCTGTATCCATCGACGCAATTGTTGGTCTTTTGGACACTAAACTGGATGTTAAATTTGCGGCTATGGAAAGTAAATTGGACAATAAACTGGATGCTAAATTTGCGGCTCTGGAAGGTAGACTAGAAGGTAAATTGGACAGTAAACTGTTAAGTTTTGAAAGGAGGATTACTTCGAAAATATCCGATCTTGAAGGAGTTGTTAAATCGCTTGAAACTAAGTTTCAGTCGCAGGCGTTAGAGGTTCAACAGCATGGAAATAAGATCACGACTCTTGAACAATCAATTTGTGAAAAAGCACGTATAATTGAAGTGTTAGAGAAGAAGATAGAGTCGACTGCTAAAACTTTAGATCAGTACAAGTTTAAAATTACTGATCTTGAAAATCGTTCTCGCAGACAGAATTTGCGCATCATCGGAATTCCCGAAAAAGTTGAGTCCGGTGATTTAACTGAATTTTTCTCTAAATTACTGTGGGAAATTTTCGGTGGTGAAGGTTTGAAAAATGAACCTGTTATTGACCGCGCTCATAGAGTTGTGAGGCTTTCGTCTGTGTCTGATAAACCACGAGCGGTGATTGTTCGCCTTCATTATCCTCGTGAGAAAGAGCTTCTAATTCGATTAGCTCGTAAAAAAGGTATGATCTCCTACAGAAATTATTCATTTCGAATAGTTGAAGACTATTCGTATGAAGTTATGAAAGCCAGGATCGCTTTTAAACCAGTGATGGCAGAGATTCATTCGTTTGGTTTTAAACAAGCTTTAATGTATCCAGCGAAGCTTAGAATGGTGCTGCCCGACAACAGTCTACACTTTTTTATCACTCCTGAAGAAGCGAAGAAATTTGTTGAAGAATATCGATCCTCTAGTGCAACTTGAACTATGAGTTACATTGAAGATTTTTTTTTTGGAGAGAGGATGTTATTTCATTTTAAGTTTTAACCCTGGAAGTTGGGTTATAACTTCTTATTTTGAACTATGGGTCTGGGTCTTTTTTTTTACTACTATTATTATTGCTTATAGATGCTGTTTTAATTTTTATAATATCCTTTTTTTATATACGTTTGTATTTTGTAATAATGAATTATTTTTTTTCAAAATGTCGTTTCTTCTTCCCATAAGTCTTTACTTTTTATAAGCGTTTATTTGCTTGCCTGTATTTAGAAATGGAACAAAGGTTTTGAATTCTTTTTCTTTAGTTTTTTTTTAAATATGTTGTAGTGTCTATTAAATCTTTTTTTTTTATAAAAATATTCTATTTTGATAACTTTTTTACTATATTTTCTTATTAGATTGCTGAATTTATATTCATATTTTGTAATATGGCTTTCTCAAAATGTCGTTTCTTCTTCCCATAAGTCTTGGCTTGTGAAACGTCATCTTTGTATCTGAATATGGAATTTCTTTTTTAAAGGTGTATCACATTTTTAAACTTTAATGTGCATTTTTTTTTATTAATGATCTTTCTGGTTTTACTATTTTAGTTTTTTTTTGATTTGTCTGATATGGGTGTGTATGTGTATGTGTATATATATATATATATATATATATATATATATATATATATATATATATGTAGGTATATATATATATATATATATATTTTTTTTTTTTGCAACTCTATATTTTAATTGGGGTGTTATATAGTTTTTTCTTAAAAAATTTTCTTATGGAGCTGCCATCTTGAAATGGGGGTAATATTAGTATTAGTTTATGCGCCTGCCGCTTGGCTTTCTTTCAAAGGGTGGGGGGAGGGGGGAGGGATCTTTTTTCATGCTTTTGCTTTTTATTTTTTTGCTTTTAGTTTATGGGCTGACTTTAAATTGTTAATATTGTTGAGGTGTCAGGATCTCCGGTTGCTCCTGAATCAATTTTCCTTCTTCCTAAATTGTGGGTTATGTGTCTTTTTAACCTTTTATGATACACACAATTAATATTGGTATGATGGATAAATCTATTAACTTTATCTCGTGGAATACTAATGGTTTAAATCATCCGATTAAACGTAAAAAAATATTTAAAGTATTCCATAGATTGAACGCTAATATTATTTTTGCACAGGAGACCCACATTAGGAGGGAGGATAATCAACGTTTTTTTAGGTTCTGGAAAGGTCAACAATTTCACTCAAATTGTACCGCTAAAATTAGGGGTGTGTCTATTTTTATAGACGCCTCAATTTCGTTTACACATTATGAAATTATTTCTGATCCACAGGGTAGATTTTTGTTGATAACTGGTTCACTTTTTAATCGGAAAGTTGTTTTAGTTAATATTTATGCTCCAAACTTTGATTGTCCTGAATTTTTTAAACGTTTATTTACTTCTCTTCCTAATTTGAATGAATATATGTTGATTATGGGTGGAGACTTTAATTGTTGTTTGAATCCTTCGATGGATAGATCTAAACCTATTCGAACTCTTCCGAATAGATCAGCTTTACTTATTAATTCTTTTATGGTTGATCCTGGAATTACTGAAATATGGCGGTTTTTGAATCCTAAAGGTAAAGAATTTTCATTTTTTTCACATGTATATCATAGTTATTCTAGAATTGATTACTTTCTTATTGATCATCGTTTATTAACAGATGTTATTGATTGTAAATACGATTCTATTGCTATTTCGGATCATGCGCCTTTGAAGTTATCTATCAAGATTTCGGATTCTTCTATCAATACTAGATCTTGGAGACTTAATGCTACTTTACTTCAAGATCCAGAATTTATTACCTTCATAAAACAACAAATTGACTTATTTTTTTCAACAAACTATAATGAAGAGATTGATAAAGGAATACTTTGGGACTCTTTCAAGGCTTTTATTCGTGGACAAATTATTTCATATTCCGCTGGTAAAAGAAAACAAAGATATTCAGATATAGCTTTATTGGTGGATAAAATTAAAGAAATTGATAAGATTTATTCCGTTACTCCTACCAAAGAACTTTATAAGAAGAGAGTTGAGCTTCAAATGGAACATAGTTTATTATTATCTTCTTCAATTGAGAATCAATTAATTAAGACTAGGGCTCAATTTTATATTCATAGTGATCGAACTGGTAAATTGTTAGCTAATCAATTAAAAGCTATTTCGACTAAGCGACAAATTATTAAAATTCGTAAACAAGACGGTAATTTAACTACTGATTATAAAGAAATCAATAACACTTTTCAAGATTTTTATAAATCTTTATATCAATCAGAATTTGACGGTGACCGGTTTACGATGGATAATTTTTTTAATAATTTGAATATTTCTAAACTGATAGATGAAAATTGTAGCTTGCTTGATGCTCCTATTTCTATGGATGAAATAAGAGAGGCTATCTCATCAATGAATTCAGGGAAAGCTCCTGGTCCTGATGGTTTTATTGTAGAATTTTTTAAAACTTTTTCTTTATTGCTTTCTCCTTGGCTATGTGAAATCTTTAATGATGTGTTTGTTAAGAAGAGATTACCTCAATCGTTTTATGAAGCTACTATCTCTTTAATTCTTAAAAAAGATAAAGATCCTACCTTATGTGCATCTTATCGCCCTATATCATTATTAAATGTAGACTCTAAGATTCTTACAAAAATTTTAGCCATTAGATTAGAAAAGGTATTACCACAGATTATTTCAGAAGATCAAACTGGTTTTATTAGGAATCGATATTCCTTTTTTAATATTAGAAAATTGATTAACATAATTTATACTTCATCTCCTACAACCCCAGAATGTGTTATCTCATTAGATGCTGAAAAAGCCTTTGATAGAGTTGAATGGACATATTTATTTAATGCATTGAGAAACTTTAATTTTAGTCCTAATTTTATATCATGGATTAAATTAATATATTATAAACCTGTTGCTTCTGTTCTTACAAATAATTATAGATCCTCTTTTTTTCAATTATCTCGTGGTACGAGACAAGGTTGTCCTTTAAGTCCTTTATTATTTAATATTGCATTAGAACCTTTAGCTATTGCTATTCGTGAGTCTCCTAATATTTTTGGTATTACCCGTAATGAGAAGTTATACAAATTATCGCTTTATGCTGATGATTTGTTGTTATATATTTCTAATCCTAGTAGGTCTATTCCTGCTATTTTATCCTTGTTGGCTCAATTTGGTAGTTTTTCTGGTTATAAGTTAAACTTAGATAAGAGTGAGTTATTCCCTTTAAACGCGCAAACTTTATTGAGTGATAGGATGCCATTTAAAGTTGTTACTGATAACTTTATCTATTTAGGTATAAAAATCACCAAGAAATATAAAGATTTATTTGGACTGAATTTTTTACCTATGCTTCATCAAATTCAGCAACTTACTACTAGATGGTCTTCCTTATTTTTATCATTAGTTGGTCGGATTAATGCTATTAAAATGATGATTTTACCGAAATTTTTATATTTATTCCAAGCTTTACCAATTTTTATTCCTAAATCTTTTTTTGATAATATTGATTCAAAGATTTCCTCATTTGTTTGGCAAAATAAAAATCCTAGGTTAAGCAAAAGGCAATTACAAAAGTCTAAAAAAGATGGTGGTCTAGCTTTACCTAACTTTAGATTTTATTATTGGGCGAATAATATTCGTAACCTAATGTACTGGAAACTAGATTTGGATTCACCTGTGTGCCCACAGTGGGTAAATTTGGAATGTAGTGAGGTTAAGGGATATTCTATATTTTCCGTTCTTGGTTCTTTTCTTCCTATTGATTTAGCCAAATTCAATAAACAGATATCTAACCCTGTTGTTAAACATACACTACGAATTTGGTTTCAATTTCGCAAATTCTTTAATCTGAAAAACTTTGCTCTGGACAGCCCTATTTTATGTAATTTTTTTTTCAAACCTTCATTGACAGATCAAGCTTTTAGTATATGGAAAAGGAAAGGTATAAAATGTTTTCGTGATCTTTTTTTTGAAGGTACTTTGATGTCTTTTGATCAACTATCCAACAAATTTGAATTACCTAAATCTAATTTTTTTAGATACTTACAAATTAGAAATTTCTTACATAAAATTCTTCCATCTTTTCCTAATTCAACTCCATCGGATTTTTCAGATTTGATTTTTACTTTTAATCCTTGTCAGAAGGGATTAGTAGCTTTTATTTATAACATGATTATGAAGATACAGCCAGAAATATCGGATAGAATTAGACAAGAATGGGAAAAAGAACTTCGATGTAATATATCAACAGATAAATGGGAAAAAATTTTACAAATGGTTAATTCCTCCTCTATTTGTGCTAAACATGCTTTAATACAATTTAAAATTGTACATAGAGCTTATATGTCTAAAGATAAACTTGCCCGATTTTATTCGCATATTAATCCTCAATGTGACAGATGTCACTTAGAAGTGGCTTCATTGACTCACATGTTTTGGACATGTCCCACTTTACATAACTATTGGAAGGACATTTTTGATGTCATTTCCTCAGTATGGAATATCGATTTACAACCCCATTTTATTACTGCAATTTTCGGTATACCAAATGAAGATGGCAATCAGCTTTCCCCTTCAATCAGACGAATGATTGCTTTTGTAACATTAATTGCCAGAAGGTCTATATTACAAAACTGGAAAGAAGTAAATCCTCCTACTACATTTCAGTGGTTCTCCCAAACTATTTCTTATCTGAGTTTGGAAAAAATCAGAAGCACTATCTTTGATTCTTCAATTAAATTTGAAGAAACCTGGGGACCATTTATTCGACACTTTCATATGAATTAATTTGGCTTATTTCAGATCCTTTTCTCTACTTATACTTGTTCAGGTATGGAGTTCTGGAGTTTTTCTTGACACCTTTATATATTTATAAAGTGCTATTATTGCCCATGTTAGTTTTAGTTTAGTATTTTTGTTCATTATATATTTTCTCTCATATATAATTTCAATTTTTTTTTCTTTTTTCGACGATTATTTTTGTTTTTCATATATATTTATATAGACTTGATTGATTTATGTACCTTTTGTTGATGGATGTTTTAATAGGATATTATTATCCTATTACTAATGTAATCTCAAGTCTATTGAATCTGTAATCTATTCATTATTTTGTGTTGTTTTTTTTATATATGAAATTTAATAAAAAGATTGAAAAAGAAAGAATAAACGTACTTGGGAAACAGAACTTCAACATTCACTTTCAGAGGATCAATGGAGTAAAATTTATTATCTAGTAAATCATTCATCTATCTGTGCACATCATTCCTTAATTCAGTTTAAGATAGTACAGAGGGCCCATATGTCCAAAGATAAATTAGCACATATTTTTCTAATAAGCCCTATTTGTGACAGATGCAACGCAGAGGTGGCTACTTTGACTCATATGTTTTGGTCCTGTGTAAGATTAAATGATTTTTGGAGGGATGTGTTTAGAATATTATCAAAAGTTATAGGTGTGGATTTACAACCTAATTCACTTACGGCAATCTTTGGGATCACTCCAGAGGAAACAGGAAGTGTTCCTGCTTCTGCTCAACATGTGATAGCCTTTTCAACTTTATTGGCAAGGAGAGCCATCTTGTCACACTGGGAAGATTCTAATCCGCCTACTGTTTTTAACTGGCTCTCCTCCATTATGTCCTGGAGAAAATTAGAAGTTGGACATTTGACACATCTTTTAACTTTGAGCAAGTCTGGCGACCTTTTATTCAATACTTTCATATGATGTAATTTTTTTAAGGAAACGTTTTATTTATCCGTGAAGGTACGGAGATGACTGAAAGGATGTTTTTTTTTATTTCTTTTTAATTCTATCCTCAAATGGACTGCCCAATCTTTCTTTTTTTTTGTTTTAGGTTAGTTTAGCGTTTTTTTTTCTTCTTATATAATAAAATTTCCAATTTTTTAAATGATTTGTCAAGAAGAGTTGCGGTTTCTTGTTTATATATTATATATAACAGCGTAACAATATATTCAACTGACTTAGACAGTCTACACTTTTTTGCTGTTTATACGCCCTTTGTACCATATGTATGTAAAACTTCTCCTCTGATTTGTATTTTTTTTCTTTGTTGAAAAATCAATTAAAAAAATTGGAAAAAAAATGAAATGGTCAGAGACCATAGACGACAGGTCATATTCCTTGGAACACTGGAGGCCAGAGGTGATCTTGGAGTGTACAAAATCATGAGGGACATCAATATGTGAATGCGCTGTCCGTCTGGGTTGAGGAGCCAAGAACAAATTGGACTTGGATTTAAAGGTGAGAGGGTGAATTGGAAATTGAAGGACAACTTTTTTTTTATATAAAAGGTTGGTATGTATGTGGAATACACTGCCAGAGAAGTGGCTGAAAGCAGGTACATTTACAACTTTGAAGAACTGACCAGGCACACAGATTGGAAAGATTTAGGCCATCAGCTAAAAAGCTGGCTAATGGAACTAGCTTGGATGGGGCATCTTGGTCAGCATGTAGGCCTATCTCTCTGCTGCACAAACTCTATGAAACATGAGTCACAAGCACCAACTGGTTCACTGTTAGTCTTTGCAAGACACTATAGATCTCATTGGATTTGGTCTGCATACAACTCCAGACAAACAGCAGAATAGCTGACTTGTCATTAAGCTTTGGGTTACCTGAAACAACAATTAAAATTATGCATGGACTGCACTAGCCCTTTGATGCCACCAGACACAGTAAATGATGATGGTCACAGATGGATTCACAAGGGAGCAAGTACCTGGTCACCAAGAAAGTGGTGTGTGGCTTGGTTGGCCTGCAAGTCCCACAATATGACAAGGCCTCTACTATATCCAACCAGAATCTGATGGGGGTTTCTTGGGTTCTCCTGCAGGGCTTCAACAGATCCCAGTGAGCGTCGACTTCGATAATCATCTGGTACACTGGAGAGAAAAACAAAAATCAGCCACTCATTTTCAATCTCCCTATGTATCCACTGACATATCCAATAACAGAGTCCTTGAATAACAGAGATGGTCATTGAGAGGCTACAAGACAGGACAGAAGTTCCCATGAAGCAGAGTGTCTTTGAATCATTCTGAGTGACTGAAAGATTTTTTCAGTTTACATTCTAGCTCAAACTGTAGCTCAAATTTATTGTCAAAGTATATATACAATATATAACTTGAGATTCATCTTCTTGCAGACATTCACAAAACAAAGAAACAAATAGAATTAACTTTTTAAAAAAACAAGACCACCACATTTCCAATTTGCAAAGGACAATCATACAAATAGTAAAACAAAAGGTGAGGCCAAATTTAGATTGAAGGAACAACAGCTTGTATTCTGTTTGAGAAGCCTCCACCCTGATGGTGTTAACAGCGAGTTCTCAAACTTCCGGTAATACCCCCCAACCCCCTTCACCATTCCCCATCCCCTTTTCCCTCTCTCACCTTATCTCCTTGCCCACCCATCGCCTCCCTCTGGTGCTCCTCCCCCTTTTTCTTTCTTCCATGGCCTTCTGTCTCCTTCACAAATCTACTTCCCAGCTCTTTACTTCATCCTCCCCCTACAGGTTTCACCTGTCACCCGGTGTTTCTCTCTCCCCTCCCCCAGCTTTTAAATCTACTTCAATGTTCTTTCTCCAATCCTGTCGAAGCCTCTCAACCCAAAGTGTTGACTGTACTCTCTTCCTAGACGCCACCTGGCCTGCTGAGTTCCTCCAGCATTTTCTGTTGCACCAGGTTCTTTAGTTGGTTCAAAAAGTACATCCTTAAAAGGGAAATTACAGACTGCAGACTGCACCAACTGCAGTTCAAAGTACCAGTATATTTACTAGAGTGTTTAGTAGTGTTCTGACTACTAGACAAATTTAGACAATTTAGTTTCATGACTACTTGGATGATTCTAGACAATTCCCAATAATTTGCAATGACAACCCTTCCAGTGTTACTAAAGGGGGTTTCTTCTTTTTTCTTTGTTACTGTGTATGTAATCAAAAGGGCTTCTTTGTTTTGCTAACAAGCAGGAATGCTCCTTTGTTGCGAGAGAGTGCTGGAAGCTTGTTTGGGTTAAAATTTACTGATAACGAGAATGGTATTCCTTTGTAAACCAAATGGAGATTAATGTTCTTTCTTCTGAGTCTGTAAGCTTTTGTTGACGGGCTTTTGGGCAGATCGGCACGAGGGGGTCGAGAGAGAGGACGCAATGCTCTAAGCTGGGCGAGGATCGGACCCCAAGCGGGGGTCCGAGGCCAGGAGGTACTCCGAGGAGTGGGGGGGGGGGATGAAGCTAAATGTGCTTGGTTGACCACTTCGGAGGGTCCTGAGCTGCGAGTCGAGGAGTTCGGAGGGGAGCGAATGGTGGCCAGAAGACTTCAGTAATTGAGCTCTAATGGTTGTGCACGAAGTGGTTTGGACTTTGATAAGTTTGGCGCCTTTTCTTTATTTTTTTCTTCATATATACTGTATCATTATTAATCACTTAGTTATAGTAACCTTTATAAATTGTATACATTTAATCGCATATGGTGTACTGTCTATTTTTGGGCGAGGCGGGGACATCACACAGCATCCACACCAGCGGATTACGCAGTTTGGCGGGGCCGAAGGCTGCTCCCCCTAGATGAGAACGAGCTGAGCGAGCCTGAGGCGACCCAGGGGGTTACACTTGTAATGTGCTTTATTATTTTATACTAAAAGTACATCGGGATTGCCCCAAATACAACTATGAAGCAAGCCAAACAAGGGCTAGATCCATTACCAACCAATTATTTGGTCTGACCAGAATTTGTGTCCAGCGTCACTTTGCAACAATTCCCAAAGGAAATAAACATGCTCCATCTAAAATGGAGTGGAGTAAAGCAGTCACTTGGGATACGAGCCATTTCAAGCTGAGGCAGGTGTGAAAGAAAATTAAATCATATGGTCTGTGAAAACATCATGTTTAGATTTGTAATACTTGTTTCGGTACTGGAGAAGGAGCAATTGTTTGCAAAGAGAGGATAAGATTGGGTGAGGAGGCAGGGAGGTACTTTGGCACATTTGAGGGAAGAAATAACAAAGGAGAATATCAGCTATCGTTGTGGTCTGGAAAACAGGCAGGGTGGCAAGCAGTTAATGGGAATCTGGTCTAGCTCAAAGACAAAAGTGGGGTCAGTGGTCATCCTCTGAATAAAACATTATTTTCTGGGAGGAGATAGAAGGGGTGTAGGCAGAGCAGCTGGTCGAATGGTTCAAGTTTTGGAGACAAGACCACAGCCTCATTTACTGTTACACTGGAGGCAAAGATGGAGACACTGTAATCAGCAATAAAGACTATTAAAGCAAAGTTTGGGGTTTTCTTTAAAACCACAATGTTCTTTGGTGGGGTGTGGGGGTGGGGGGGGGGGGAAGAGGAAGCATTTTAGGTCATAATGGTCCAGCCAGGTGTGGTTCAAAATGGTTAAACAAGCTGTCTGCTGCAAACACAAATGTCTCTGGATGAGGAACATGCAGGGTTTGATAGAAACAGGAGACAGATCAAAGAAAGAGAAATTAATGTTTATGGTCATGGCGCCCAGTGGGAAAGAATGGAAAGGTGGAAAAAATTGAGATCTAATACAGTGGGTTGGGCAGCAAAATAGATAGTGTAAAGTTTAAATAATTTCACAAACGTTGCTAGGCAGACACCAGCACCAAAGCGTCACCAACTGCCTTCAATTTCTTGTCACTCATTTACTTCAATAATTTAAAAGAGAAATTAATAAATGGCAACAAGCTGATGATTAACAACTTGTACCCCATACCATCTCAGTACGAGCTCATTGGGTGACATAAGCAGACAGGAGCCAGACCTGGTTGGAAGCACACTAAGGAGCAAAGACTTACTTCTGTAGAACAGCTTCCTGGGTGATTGTTCTCTCTTCCTGCTCTCTGAACGACGGTTGTTCCACCACAAACACACAGCCACCTTCTGTTCCCAGAAATAACATATCACCAGATGAATGAGGCAGGACCACAGTTATTGTGGTGACACTTGGTGGAGCACTGTAAACAGGAATTTAGTTGAACCAGAGAGCAAGAATGAAACAAACCACAGCACTGCCTGGTGAGGATACAAGTAATCTTTAAACAGTGTGCACCAATTCTCTCAGACAGCATACTGCTACTGAACACATACTGTTCACATACCAGTGAACAGAACAGAAAGTGATCCCATCACAACATTGTTGCCTCCATAAAACCAAGAAACTTTGATACAGATTCCCCACTTTGGTCTCACTATTACCTGTTCTCTTCACCTGTCTATCACCTTCCCTAATAGCCCTCCTGCCCTTTCTTCCACGGACCACTCTCCTCTCAGATTCCCTCTTCTCTAGCCCTTTACCTTTTCCACCTATCACCTCCCAGCTTCTTACTTCATCTCCCTCCCCCACCTACCTGGCTTCACCTATTAATTTCTAGCTTGTCCTCCCCCCGCCCCCCATCTTCTTATTTTGGCATCTTCCCCTTTCCTTTCCAGACCTGATGAGATTTCAGCTCAAAATGTTCATTTCCACAGGTGCCTGCCCTGCTGAGTTTCCCCGGCATTTTGCATTGCTATGGATGTTCCAGGCTTCTGTTTGATTCTTTAATGTTGTTAGAGCTGAGGGTGACAGTGGGGATAAGTTCTCACTACCTTTTAATGCTGTCAATGGCATCAGTCTCAAATAGCTTCTGACAACCAAGTCCAGCATCTGGCCTTAACATCTGGCTTAGATACTAAGCCCAACAGAACCATTCCCACTGACAGGAGAAAGGGCAATGATGGGTTACTGCCACCTTAAAACTAGTTACTTCGGGCAGATGGGGCTCATCAGTCATGATGAGGAGTCAAACCACCGCCTTGCAGCTATACCCACTCATAGGGATGGCTTCAGGAATAAACAGCCAAGGAAAAGTCAGTCCTATGTTGAGTTCAGTGCCGACTGGTAATTCCTGCAACACTACTGGTGCCATCAGTGTTCTGCCACTCCTTTGCGTTCATCAGCTGCTTGGAGAAGGGGAGCCTGCTACACGGGCAACAGCTTGATCTTGATACCAGTGAGGCTTGCAGATCATGAGGTAACATCCATGGTTGGCCCCAATCTGCAGAGGGCCAAACACTTCTGCTGCTGACTACCAAAGCAATGCTCTTAAAACAAAGGTCAACTGCACACTCAAAGCAGAGCTTGATAACTGACCCCATTTGTAGGATTTGAGAACATTACCATTATTATTGAAATACAATGTGGAATCAGCCTTTCCTGCCCATTGAGCTGCACCACCCAGTAAACCCCGATTTAGCCCTAGCTGAATCATAGGACAATTTACAATGACCAATTAACCTACTAACCAGTATGTCTTCAGATTGAAATCTGACACTCTGAGTTGTAATAGTGTCACGGTAACCCCAACACTGGCATAGTACCACTAGAGCACTAATGAACTTTACATTCTGAACAATTTAGTTGCAATTTATTTTACTAGGTTGTAAAATTCTGAAACCCTAAAGAATACCCCTAAATCTGCAACAAAAGTACGAGGGGAAAGAGCCTCGACACAGAATCCCAAGGACAGGACACTGAAACCACACCCATGGCACTGCCTGATCCACCCTCATTTACTGCTACACAGAGCCCATGACCCAAAAACAGCAACCATCTCCCTGGGATGCTCCAGTTACAATGGAGAGATCGGGCAAGCTGGGACTGTTTTCCCTGGAGTGAAGGAGGCTGAGGGACAACCTTAGATGTTTATGAAATCATGAGAAGCATAGATAAGGTGGTGGACCCAGTGTAGTTGAGTCTAAAACCAGAGTGGGAAGGGAGAGATTTAAAGGGGACTCAAGGGGAACTTTTCCCCTCATTCAGGCTAGTGAGTATTTAGCTATTAGAGGAAGTGGTGGACACGGCTCCAATTACAATGCTTAGAGGTACATGGATAAGAAAGGTTTAAATGGATAGGAGTAGCTCAGGTCAATATGGACAAATGAACACAAAAAATGTTTTGAGGCCCAACCCACGTAGATGCTCTTCTCTCACTTGACCTTGATACATTTCCAACCCTCCCCAGTAGCAATTTGAGTACACCCCAACTCCAACCTAGACCATTTAAACACTAACCCAGGCTGTCCTCGTAGATCGAAGTGAGTCTCCTCTTTCAGGACACTCAGTCCATCCAAGCTCTTCTTCAGCTTCCACAAGTGCAAGCTATTGTCATCAAGGAGTGTCACCAACTGATCCTGCAACAAAGACATTTCACATCAGTAGATGCCTGGCATATGTACCACATATTTGAGATCATCAGTGCTGTGCAGACTCTGCCCCACACAGCAGATTTAGTACTTTTCCCTTGTCATACCTTCCTGACTGAACATTATTTAACATTAACCTATTCAGCACTGCACTTACACCCATGTCGCTTAAGTTACCCCAGATATTGAGAAAGTGGTGCAGAGTTTAAAAAAAAAATCTAAAGTGGAGGCAAGAGGGATGGAGGCGTGAAAAATATCAAAAGGGGGAAAGGCAGGGAAGTGAAGAGGAAAAGAAAAGGAACAAATGAAGGGCAAAAGGATGAAAATACCATTACCTGCTCTGGTAGGAAGTGAATCTGGGTGACCGCTGCATTCTCTTCATGTAAGCCCATGATCTCCACCTCTGGTGCTCCATAGCTGCAGCCTCACGTTAAGGACTTTTGGCTTAAAAGCTTGTGCTGAAATCCAAGTAGACAACTGAGTTGTTAGGTTGGAAACATTTCAAGTCGTGACTTTATAGAAAGATCTCAATTTTATAAACAGTTTTAGTAGAAACAGGATTTAACAAGCCAGAATAGTGTGCAAATTGGAGGAGATATTGTAACATATCAGCCACCTGCCTTTGTCTTTTTGGTAAAAAGTTGTTAGTTTAACAGGTGAACAGTACAGCATGGTAGCGTATGTGCATGGCATCCGTTAGTCTCGTGAGACCATGGACCTGTGCCTGGAAAGTCTTCTCCATGCAGGGCACAGGCCTGGACAAGGTTGTATGGAAGACCGGCAGTTACCCATGCAGCAGGTCTCCCTTCACGATCCAAAGTAGTTCATGTCAGTTGGTTATTTTGGTCACATGTGTGTAACTGGGCTAGAAGGGCCTGTTACCCTGCTGTCTATAAAATAAAATACAAAGCATAGTACGGAACCTTTGGTCAACCCTTTAACCTATTCCAAGATCAACCTAACCCCTCCCTCCCACATAGTCCCCATTTTTTCTTTCATCCAAGGGTCTCTTATATGTCCCTGATGTATCTGTCGCTACCGCCAGCTCTGAGTGTCCCAAGCACCTTGCACTCTTCCTAAAAAACAAAACTACTTCGGACATCACTCGCTTCTCCAGCCCCTATAAAACACATTGAATCTATGCCTCCTTGTGTTGGTCAACTCCCACCCTGGAAAAAAGGTGCTGGCTGTCCACTTGATCTATGCCTCTTATCATCATGTACATCCCTATCAAGTCACCTCTCATCCTCCTTTGCTCCAAGGAGAAAAGCCCCAGCTTGCTCAACCTATTCTCATTAAGACATGCTCTCTGATCTAAGCAGCAACCTGGTAAAATTATTCTGCACCCTCTCCAAAGCTTCCAAGTGTGGTCTGAGGAGAGTTTCGTAGAGCTGCAACATTACCTCATGGCTCGAGCTCAATCCACTGACTATTGAAGGGTTTCATACTGTATGCCTTCTATCAACTTCTGCTGCCACTCTGAGGGATCTAGGCACGTTGTTGAGTATGCACAGAGCAAGAACTGATTAAATGTTTTACTGAGTCACGTGAATAACAGTACATCTTGGGCAACTTACTGTGTGTGGGAGCGACAAACTAAGCCCATTGAGACAAAAACATGCGCACTCAAAAGCCCTCACCCAGAAAGAGAATCCCTCCCCCTCTGTACATGGGAGCCATAGAGGAAGGGAATTAGTGAGGAAAACAGAATAAACAGAAAAGTGACTAAATGTCTATTCTGCTTGGTTGTGGTCAACCGGCTGGTACACTCTTCTACACTACCGCCGGTAGGGGGGGGGGGGGAAGCTTCCCTCCCTGTGCCTTCCTGGTTAGCCGATGTTGAGGCCAGTGGACCCTGAATTTCCTTAATGAAGCATCTATTGGTTTATCTGCATCATCATCAGCAGAAGTCACTCTGCAGCTTCCTTGCTGACATACATGATCCAATTGTCAGCCAATTACACTACCGTGGCCTTGGGAGTGTAGCAGTTAGCACAACACAATTACAACTCAGAGCAGAGTTCAAGTCCAGCTCATTTGTGAGCAGTCTGTACATACTCCCCTTGAATGTGTGGGGTTTTCCCAGTGTTCCAGTTTCCTCCCAGTCCAAAAACATACGGGTAGGTTAATTGGCCTTTGTAAATGATCCCGTGATGAGGTCAGAGTTGAATCGGGGTTGTCGGGGGTTACTGGGCCAGCGTGGCTCAAAGGACCGAAAGGGCCTATTCCTCACTGTCGCTGAATAAAACAATTAAAGACAATTTGCCCATCTGTTAGTCAAAATTCTGCAACTTGCCCATAATGCCCATCACATCAAAAGCCAGCTTTCTTCCTGCTAGATACAAATGTAGACTGTCTCTGAAGATAAACATTCGCAGACTGATGTGCGTATCATTTTTGTGTTTCATGGTCTCTTGCTTGCCGCAAATTAGCCCCTAGACAGCTGGCTGGAGATCTGCTCCCTGTAGTCAGTCAAATTCTTCTACCATATGGCACACCCAGTGTTTTACAAGTCCACCCAGTCATTCTAGGGCAGTAAGGTTACAACTAGGTTCCAGGAGTCTGCTTTGCCATAGCTATGGCCCACAATGGATTGGGTGCCTGGAGTAGAGTGACCATTTTTCTCTTTTGATCCTTGTTGCCAAAATGTTATGTATGCATGGAGCAAGTAGTATGATTAAAGCTTTTACAGAGCCGCGTGAGTAAAGCTATGTGCTGGGGCAACTTTCAGGGTGGGAACGATGAACCAGGCCTGCCAAGACAAAGACATGCACACACAAAAACCGATGCCTGAAAGAGAGAGTGCCTCCTCTACATAGGAGGCCCAATTGATCAGCCACTGCGTACTCACCACATTCTTGCAATCGATCTGATACGGTATGCATAGCTGTGTTCCTCCACACGGTTAAGAATCCTACCTTTATCCTGCATTCAAGTTTGATCTTCTGAAGTTAATCACTTCCCACGTTTCTGGATTGAATTCCATCTGCCAATTCTCAGCTCAATTCTACATCCTGTCCAAGTCCCCTTATAACCTATCCTATAACCCTCTGCACTATACACAACTCTAACCACCTTCATCTCACCAGCAAACTTAGTAACCCAACCATCCACTTCCTCGTCCGTATCATTTATAAAAATCACAAAGAGCAGGGATCCCAGAAAAGATCCCTGTGGAACACCAGTGGTCACTGATGTCGAGGCAAAATACTCATCTATTACTACCCCTTACCTTTTGAAGGCAAGCTAATTCTGTATCCACACAGCCAAGTTGCCCTGGATCCCATGACTGCTGACTTTCTGAATGAGCCGACCATGAGGGACCTTACTAAAATCCATGTACATCACATCCTCCATTCTGCTTCAATGTTTTGTCACTCCTTCTGTCAGGTTCATGAGGCATGACTTGACCCACATAAAGCTATGCTGATTGTCCCTAATCAGACGAGTAAATTTAGATCATGCTGCTGCTGGAGTAGCCTTAGTGACCATCAGTGTACAGTGCAGTTATTGTGCATTTGCACAGATACAGGAGAATATTTCAAGTGATTGCCTCAGCTTTGCCACATGCAGGTATGGACTGTTTCGTTCATTTGGAAACAGGAACCAAATACTACACAATCGGCAGCAAACGTCGTGCCCTCCGCTGAAAGCAATGATAAAACAGTTGAGGATGGCGGGGCTAGGGCACAGGCCTGGACTGAGGTGGCTAACCAAAAGCAGAGCAGTCTTTCTTGGTGTCAGTTACAATTCCAACCATTGGAGTGATGCCCATTGACTCATTATACCAGTATTTAGTAAGGGTCATATTTGGTCAAATGTTGTCCTTCAGTCACTTTCACCTTCTTTGCAATTAAGTGTCTTTGACCCAGTTTGGAATGAGGCTTGAAGAGATCCTGGCAAGAACCAGGAAATGTAAGCAGGTCATTGATTTAACAACACTGTAGATGATACCATCCCACACAATGCAGTCTGCTTAACTGTCACTCCATCCAGCACCTTAAACACTGGAGTGTACACAAGTTTTTTTTTCCCTTTAAATAATATCCACATTACCTACTTCCAAGGCAAGTCACCATTTTTTTCCCATAAGATATAGGAGCAGAATTATTCCCTGTGGCACAGAGTTTGCTCCATCATTCCACAAAAGAACATAGAACAGTACAGCACATTACAGGCCCTTCGGCCCACAATGTCATGCTGACCCTCAAACCCTGCCTCACATACAATCCCCCACCTTAAATTCCTCCATATACTTGTCTAGTAGTCTCTTAAACTTCACTAGTGTGTCTGCCTCCACCACTGACTCAGGCAGTGCATTCTGGGCACCAACCACTCTCTGAGTGAAAAACCTTCTTCTAATATCCCCCTTGAACTTCCCTCCCCTTACCTTAAAGCCATGTCCTCTTGTACTGAGCAGTGGTGCCCTGGGGAAGAGGTGCTGGCTGTCCACTCTGTCTATTTCTCTTAATATCTTGTACACCTCTATCATGTCTCACCTCATCCTCCTCTCTCCAAAGAGTAAAGCCCTAGCTCCCTTAATCTCTGATCATAATCCATACTCTCTAAACCAGGCAGCATCCTGGTAAATCTCCTCTGTACCTTTTCCAATGTTTCCACATCCTTCCTATAGTGAGGCGACCAGAACTGGACACAGTACTCCAAGTGTGGCCTAACTAGAGTTTTATAGAGCTGCATCATTACATCGCGACTATCCCTCGACTTATGAAAGTTATCATCTCATAAGCTTTCTTAACTATCCTATCTACCTCTGAGGCAACTTTCAGGGATCTGTGGACATGTACCCCCAGATCTCTCTGCTCCTCCACACTACCAAGTATCCTGTCATTTACTTTGTACTCTGCCTTGGAGTTTGTCCTTCCAAAGTGTACCACCTCACACTTCTCCGGGTTGAACTCCATCTGCCACTTCTCAGCCCACTTCTGCATCCTATCAATGTCTCTCTGCAATCTTCGACTATCTACAACACCACCAACCTTTGTGTCGTCTGCAAACTTGCCAACCCACCCTTCTACCCCCACATCCAGGTCATTAGTAAAAATTACGAAAAGTAGAGGTCCCAGAACAGACCCTTGTGGGACACCACTAGTCACAACCCTCCAATCTGAATGTACTCCCTCCACCACAACCCTCTGCTTTCTGCAGGCAAACCAATTCTGAATCCACCTGGCCAAACTTCCCTGGATCCCATGCCTTCTGACTTTCTCAATAAGCCTACAGTGTGGAACCTTGTCAAATGCCTTACTAAAATCCATGTAGATCACATCCACTGCACCACCCTCATCTATATGCCTGGTCACCTCCTCAAAGAACTCTATCAGGCTTGTTAGGCACGATCTGCCCTTCACAAAGCCATGCTGACTGTCCCTGATTAGACCATGATTCTCTAAATGCCCATAGATCCCATCTCCAAGAATCTTTTCCAACAGCTTTCCCACCACAGACGCAAGGCTCACTGGTCTATAATTACCTGGACTATCCCTACTACCTTTTTTGAACAAGGGGACAACATTTGTCTCCCTCCAATCCTCCCGTACCATCCTTACTAGATTTTCCACTTCATTTGTCACCCATGGTTCCTTCACCCTACCATTCTTTATCTTCCTCACCGGGACAAATTTATCCCTAACATCCTGCAAGAGATCCCTAAACATCAACCACATGTCCATAGTACATTTCCCTGCAAAAACATCATCCTAATTCACACCCGCAAGTTCTAGCCTTGTAGCCTCATAATTTGCCCTTCCCTAATTAAAAATATTCCTGTCCTCTGTTTCTATCCTTTTCCATGATAATGCTAAAGTCCCCCAGATGCTCACCCACTGACAGATCTGTGACCTGACCCGGTTTGTTACCTAATACTAGATCTAGTATGGCATTCCCCCTAGTTGGCCTGTCAACATACTGTGACAGGAATCCATCCTGGACACACTTAACAAACTCTGCCCCATCTAAACCCTTGGAATTAATCAAGTGCCAATCAATATTAGGGAAGTTTAAGTCACCCATGATAACAACCCTTTTTTGCACCTTTCCAAAATCTGCCTCCCAATCTGCTCCTCAGTATCTCTGCTGCTACCAGGGGGCCTATAGAATACCCCCAGTAGAGTAACTGCTCCCTTCCTGTTCCTGACTTCCACCCATACTGACTCAAGAGGATTCTGCTACATTACCCACCCTTTCTGCAGCTGTAATAGTATCCCTGACCAGTAATGCCACCCCTCCTCCCCTCCCCCCCCCATCCATTTTAAAGCACTGAAATCCAGGAATATTGAGAATCCATTCCTGCCCTGATGCCAACCAAGTCTCTATAATGGCCACTACATAATTCCATGTATGTATCCAAGCTCTCAGTTAATCACCTTTGTTCCTGATGCTTCTTGCATTGAAGTACACACACTTTAGCCCTTCTACCTTACTACTTTTATACCCTTTATTCTGTTGCTCTTTCCTCAAAGCCTCTCTGTGTGTCAGATCTGGCTTTACTCCATGCACTTCTTTCACTGCTCTATCGCTCTGGGTCCCATCCCCCTTGCAAATTAGTTTAAACCTTCCCGAACGATGCTAGCAAACCTGCCAGCAAGGATATTGCTCCCCCTCGAGTTCAGGTGCAACCCATCCAATCTGTACAGGTCCCACCTTTCCCAGAAGAGATCCCAATGGTCCAAAAATCTAAAAACCCTGCCCCCTGCACTAACTCCTCAGCCACGCTTTCAACTGCCATCTCCTTCAATTCTCACCATCACTATCACGTAGTACTGGCAGCAATCCTGAGAACACCACCCTTGAGGTCCTGTTCTTCGGCCTTCTGCCTAGTTCCCGAAACTCACACTTCAGGACCTCATCCCTCTTCCTGCCTATGTCGTTGGTCCCAACATGTATCACAACTTCTGGTTGCTTTCCTTCTCGTACCAGGATGTCATGCACCCGGTCAGAGACATCCCGGACCCTGGCACCCGGGAGGCAACAATCCAGGCGGGTTTCCTTCTCACGTCCACTGACTATAGAGTCTCCAATGACGACAGCTCTCCTCTTCTCCGTCCCATCCTTCTGCACCACAGGGTCAGACTCAGTGCCAGAGGCCCTGCCACCGTGGCTCACATCTGGTCGGTCGTCCTCACCAACAGCATCCAGGATGGTAAACTTATTATTCAGAGGAATGGCTACAGTGGTGCTCTGCACTACCTGTCTACTCTCCTTCGCTTCCCCCCCCCTCGGACAGTCACCCCACAACCTGCTTGTGGCAGCCTAGGTGTGACTACCTCCCTGTAGCTCTCATCTATGACTGCCTCATTCTCCCTTATGAGTCGAAGGTCATCCAGCTGCTGCTCCAGATTCCTCACACGGTCTTCCAGATCGCCCAGCCGTAAGCACTTCTGGCAGATGTGACTCTGCGGGAGAGGGGAGTTCCCCCAAGACTGCCACATCTCACAGGAGAGGCACATCACCGTCTCAGGAGTCATTGTAAAGACTAACTGGGAACAAACTCGTCCTCCGCCTCTTCCCGTTGAAGCCTCTCGAGTCAATGCCTCAAATCTGCACTCCTTCACTGCAGTGAAGGAATTATGGCTGATTTATTATCTCTTTCAACCCCATTCTCCTGCCAAACACTACAGTACAGAAACAGACCCTTTGGCCCATCTAGTGCATACCAAACCATTGATCTGCCTAATCCCAGCGACCTGCTCCTGGACTCTTATCCAAATTTCTCTTAAATTGCAGCCCGTACTTTCTATTTCCAGGATTATCTTTGAGCCACCTAAACAATCTGGTGCTTTCGTGACCTCTTAGGGGATTTGGTGAGGCTGACAGCAGTGTGCAGAGGTAGCCAACGATCCCTAATGGCAGAATGCAACCTTGTGGTCGGTTCTGTTACTCCGCACCAATTAAAGCGTCAAGCAAAATTAAAATTGATGAGGATGAGAAGGGAAAACGATCTGGATTTCAGCTCCGCACTGCCTGCGCTTGATCAGTCTCCATCTTGCTGCTGCTGCTGACAGAAGCTGCAGGTGTCTTGGGTCCTATGCTGCACCTTGGCAACTCGAGCCTATGGACTCATGTCTCTGGAGTCTACAGCTCATTTTCCATGTAGTTTACTATCTGCAATTTGATCGAGGTGCTTTGGTGTAACATTGAACATAGCACTGAACTGACCGACTCTGTGACAATGACTAGGATTATTTTGGGGACTCTGCAGTTTGTCGTTTAATGTTCTGTGATACTAGCCCAGTTTTTGCTGTGTGTGTGATTTGTTCTTTTTTGCCGTGTGCCGGGTGTTTGATTGTCTTTGTTGTGTGGGGATCTTCTTTAAACTGCTTCTTGGTTTCATGGCTGCCTGCAGGAAGACAATTATAACTAATAATAAATGCACTTTGAAACTTTAAATGTTGAACTGGACCCCACATCTACCACTTATGCTGGCAGCTCGTTCCACACTCTCTCAACCCTGAGTGAAGTTTCCCCTCATGGTCCCCTTAAACATTTCACCTTTCATCCTTAACTCCTGACCTCCAATTGTAGTCTCACCTAACCACAGTGGAAAAAACCTGCTTAAATTTACCCTATCTATACCCCTCCATTTTGTAAACCTCTATCAAATCTTCCTGCAATCTTCTAACATTCTAGGGAATTAAGTCCTAATTTAGTCAGCCTTTCCCTATATATCAGGTCATCCGATCCCAGCAACATACTTACAAGTTTTCTCTACATTCTTTCAATCGTATTGAAATCTTGACCAAAACTGTATACAATATTCCAAAATGGGCCTTACCAGTGTCTTGTACAATTTCAACATAACATGCCAACTTCCCTACCAACATTGATTTACAAAGGTCAATGTGCCAAAAACTCTCTTTATAGCCCTATCATCCAGTGACAACATTTAGGGAATTATGGATCTGTATTTCCAGATCCCTTTGTTCTACTGCACTCTTCAGTACCCTACCATTCACTGTGTAAGACCTACCAAAGTACAACACCTCACACTTGAATACATTAAATTCCATCTGCTGTTTGTCAGCCCATTTTTTTCAGCTAGTCTACTACAAGTTTTGATAGTTTTCATCACTGTCCACTACACTCCATCTTTGTGTCATCTGCAAATTTGTTGATCCAGTTTCCCATACAGGCAGTCCCCGGGTTACGTACAAGTTCCGTTCCTGAGTCCGTCTTTAAGTCGGATTTGTATGTAAGTCGGAACAAGTACATCCGGTATTATTTAGCGTCGGTTAGTCAAACATTTGTCTTAGTATATAGTATATATTTTACCTTTCTATGCATATAAAACACTTAAGAAACATATGTATTCCAGTAATTAAACCACTGCGTTGCTTAGTAATAATTGTAGCTTTCATCGGGGCAGGGCCTTTCACATGCTCCATTATTGTCACTTTATCCTTTAAAATTGTTTTGATCGTTGACTGACTGTAGCCTAATGCTTTTCCAATGACCAATGCTGTTTCACCTCTTTCTAAATGCTTTATTATTTCCACTTTATTTTCAATTGTGATCTCTTCCCGTCAACAGAACAGACCTCCGCTGGCTCCCAAGATCCTGCTGGGTCCTCGAGTCCTAAACTCCACCGCACCGAGACAAGTTAAATGGGACAAGTGGGGGCTGTGCTGGGTTTGGGTACTTGATCCTCCTCAATATTCCACGTGGGAATTGAAACTGGAGGTGGCAGTGTTTTTTATTAAAATGAGCTCGAGTTGTGAGCCCGACATCAACACGGCATGCTCGGGAGCGGTCTGTCACTCGGTCGAACGCTGGAACCTCCGTTCCTGATGCCGGCAGTGATCTCACTGCGCCACCAGCCAACCGGAACCCAGTGGGGCGGGGTCAGGGTGAATCTGGCTAAGCCAAATACAAAGTTACACACTCAACAGTGTCAACAGCAATGACTTAAAATGGTGGACAGCGTTCTCCTTCCTCGGTTCGCAAGTACGAGTTGTTCGTAAGTTGGATGTTCGTAACTCAGGGACTACCTGTATTACTATTTAAAAAAAAATAATTTACATGTTTGTGAACATCGCCAGCTAAGCCAGTATTTATTGCCCATCCCTAGCTGTCCTCGAGAAGGTGGTGAGGAGATGCCTTCTTGAACCACTGCAGTTACTGAAGTGTAGGTACCCCCACAGTGCTGTTAGGAGGGAATTCCATGATTTTGACCCAGTGACAGTGAAGGAATGGTAACGTTTCCAAGTCAGGATGGTGAGCGACTTGGAGAGGGATTTCCAAGTGGTGGTGTTCACAGGTACCTGCTGTTCTTGTCCTTCTAGACGGTAGTGGTCATGGGTCTGGAAGGAGCTGCCTTAGGAACTTTGGTGTATTGTTGCAGTACATCTTGTAGATAGTACACACTGCTGCAAGTGTTCGTCGATGGTGGAGGGATTGGATGCTTGTGGAAGAGGTACCAATCAAGTGGGCTGTCTTGTATTGGATGGTGTCAAGCTTCATGAGTGTTGATGGAACTGCACTCATCCAGGCAAATGGTGAGTATTCCATTACACTCCTGACCTGAGCCTTGTAGATGGTGGGCAGGCTTTGGGGAATCGGGAGGCAAGTTATGCGCTGCAGGGTTCCTAACCTTTGACCTGCTCTGGTAGCCATGGTGTTTATATGGCTAGTTTCCTGTCAATAGTAACTCACAGGATGTTTATAGTAGGGGATTCAGTGATGGCGATGCCACTGAATGTCAAGGGACAATGGTTAGAGCCTCTCATTGGAGATGGTCATTGCCTGGCACTTGCGTAGCTCGGATGTTACTTGCCACTTGTCAGCCCAAGTCCAGGTCCTTCTGCATCTGGGTATGAACTGCTTCACTGTCTGAGGAGTCACAAATGGTGCAGATCATTGTGCATCATCTGCGAACATCCCCATTTCTGACCTTATGACAGAAGGAAGGCCATTGATGAAGCAGCTGAAGATGGTTGGTCCTAGGACACTTCCTGAGGAACTCCCGCAGTGATGTCCTGAGGATGAGATGATTGACCTCCAGCCACCACAACCAACTTCCTTTGTGTCAGGTATTATTCCAACCAGCCGAGGGCTTCCCCTAAATTCCCACTGATTCCATTTTAGCCAGGGCACTTTGATGCTAAAATTGGTCAACTGCTGCCTTGATGTCAAGGGCCATCAGGCTCACCTCTGGTATTCAGCTCTTTGGTTCATGTTTGGACCAGGGAGGAGATGAGGTCAGGAGCTGAGTGGCCTTGACGGAACCCAGAATGGGCATCTGTAAGTAGGTTTTTGCTGAGTAGGTGCTGCATGATAACACTGTTGATGACTCCTTCCATTACTTTGCTGATGATTGAGAGTAGGCTGATAGGGCAGTAACTGGCTGGGTTGGACTTGTCCTGTTTCCTGAGTACAGGACGTAACCCGGCAATTTTCCACATTGCTGGGTAGAAATCAGTGTTGTAGCTGTATTGGAACAGCTTGGCTAGTATCCATATTGTTGATTTAGATTACAAACAAAAATGCACCCAGCACTGAACCCCACGGCCCAGCACAAGTTACAAGTCAGAAAAGCAACTACTAGCACTTTCTGGTTCCTCCTTCAAAGCCACTGTTGAATCCAATTTACCATCTCATCTTGAATTCCATGTGACTGAGCATTTCTAATCAACCTCCCATGCGGGACCTCACAAAGGCCTTTAGCAAGTTCACGTTGACAATATCCATTGACTTGCCATCAATCTTCCTGCCAACTTCCTTGAAAAAACTATAAGATTGGTTAGACATGACTTACCATGCACAGCATCATGTTGACTATCTATAATTAGTCTTCTATCCAAATACTTGTATATCCAGTCTCTTAGAATACCTTCCAATAACCTTCCCACTACTGGTGTCAGGCTCACCAGCCTATTTATTGTCTTCTTCTTAGAGTCTTTCTTAAACAACGGAGCAAAATTGGCTATCCTCCAATCTCTAGCAGTTCACCTGTGGCAAAGGGTGTTTTAAATATTTCTCCTCGGGACCCTGCAATTTTTGCACTAGCCTTCTGACGAACAGTTTGTTAGGTCCTGAGAATTTATCCACCTGTGATCCATCACCTCGCTGCTGGTTGCCTCACTTCTAAAGACTCTGTGTCCGTCTCCCGAGTAAATACAGATGCAAGAATCCATTTAAGGTCCCCATCTCTTTCGACTCCATGCATAGATTACCACACTGATCTTCAAGACTAATTTTGTCCCTTCTCTCCATAACTTTTGATATCCTTACTAACCAAGAACCTATCCACCTCCAGGTTAAATATACCCAATGACTTGGCCCCCACAACCATGTGTGGCAATGGATTCTACAGATTCACAACCCTCTGGCTAAAGAAATTCCTCATCATCTCTTGTAATGGACATCCTTCCATTGAGGTTGTGCCCTCTACACCCAGCTCCCAAAGTCATGCAAACGCCTGACGTTTTCCTTGTTCTTTCATGGTTGCTGAGCCTGTACTTCCCTCCACAGGAAGCTGCATTTCACCATAGAACATAATAACAACTCCTACATGACAAGATCAATCCAAAACATCAGCAATCCATTATACAGATGACTACTGCCAATAAATACTCCATCTATTATAGCAGATTTTTTTTTCCACCGACACAATTCCACTTTTAAAGGGTACATGGAATTTAAAAGTACACCTATTGCTCAGAAGTGGCAGTGGCTCCTGCTGTGAGTGGACTTACACAATGCAATGCAAAGGAATAAATAAAAACTTCAAGCTGAGATGAGTGATGGTGTGTGTACAGTTAGATTCACAGAGCACAAGAGCAACTATTTGCCCTTTTATACCTGTACTGACTCAGCCATTTCTCCACACGTTGTGAAAATGACCAACTCAATGAACAGCTAAATAGTCACAAAAAATTTGGAAGCACTGAGACGCAGACTGCAGATGCTGCAATCTGAGTACCAGTACTCAACGCGCTAGCTTTGCTTTGATGCTGGTGAAATGCAGCTCTGAGCTATTCATATTCCTGGCATAATCCAAATATATACTTTATTCACTCCAATTCTGAAAAAATCAATTTGGTTTCCTTTGTCATTTTTGGTCAGGAATTCTCTGCACTAAATATCTGCTTTTAAAATTCCAATCTCTCCACCCACTGTACTCGATCCAGGATTTGACTTCCAGAGCACGAACATATTGCTCTAGGTAGTGACAATACTTTCCAACAGCTTGGAGACAGACTCCAACTGATCCACCCATCTGAGATATTTATCGTGTATGATACATAGGCAGGGCCCTTAGTATTGTCAAATGATCCCTCCATCTGTTCAACAATCTCCTTGAGCTCCTACCATCTGGCACAAAGTACTGTAGCATTAAGACAAGAACTGTCAGGATGGAAAACAGCTTCTACCCCCAGGCTATAAGGTTACTGAACTCTCTGCCACCACCCAGGTCTCATCACGTATAAAGCACCAGTAATGTAATACTGTTCACTTTTAACATGTCGTAAATGCATCCTATTATTCGTTAATTTGTAGTAATATTGCTTGGTATTGTGAGTTATATCTACTATGTTGTGCATCGTTTCCTTTGGTGATGGTATACACGTATACTGTTAAATGACAATAAGCCTGAACTTGACTAACAGTGTTAAAAACTGTGACAGTGCTCTAATGTACTATCAAGGAGCATACAATTTCTCTTCTTTTGAACCAGGCTTAAAATCAAAATGAACTATGCATAGGAGTAAAGTGGTTATTCCCTGCATCAAGATTCAGTTGAAATTCACTTGCTCCTTTCATTACTATTCAAAGAATCCAAGGTTTGTACTTTGTTGCTCCATTTTATAGAGCCTACTCAGCAAGCTCAAGTGACCAAAAAGATCACCAACTTGTCGTAGTCCAGTTTGTGAATGATTTGTCCTTGTATTTGGTTCCAAACCAAATCCAAAAGTACTTGGCTTCGAATCTCACATGAAAAAGATACATCTTGAAGGCTCCTGACCGACTTCCAATGGCCATGAGCTGGAGAACAGAACTATAAGCCAATGCACTGGGCTGGTGTGGAAACCCATGCTCCACAGTCTGTAGGAAAGATAGAAATAATATCATGTAAGCAACGGCAAAAATTGGTGAAGAAAGCTTACAGACTAGAAGACTGCATAACACGTGGGTTATAATCTAAGCAAATATCATCCCATTTACAACTCAGATAAGAAACAGCAGTGTACATCTCAAAAGTCACGAACATATTGGCACACAAGCCAATTTAAGGAATTGTACATTTTTGCACTTGCAAAAACTGTACCTTAAATTTGGAAATCAGAACAATGTTATTTGCATTAGTATAATCAAAAATTGCTTTCTCATAATTGCCATTGATCCTTTAAATTAGCTACGATGTTATTAATATTAAAATTTAGTAAAAACTATAAGGCAGGGCATACAACACCCAGGGTCTGCTCTACCATGCAATAAGTTTGCAGCTATTTTGAATACAGAACTTAACTCCTTTCTTGAATGATCTGTGGAACTCCTGTCATTCAAAAACCTGCCCTTCAATAATTCAATCTCCAGAGTGCTTGGAGAGAAGGGGGAAATGGAGGAAATGAATTCTCAAAAGGTACGTAAATCTTAGTTGTCATCAACCTACAAAGAACCATGTCTTTGCAACTCTGCCTCTTAGATCCAGATTTCTCCAGGTGTTACAAATGAGGAGCAACCCTGATGGGCAGAAGGGTGCAAAGTCGCCCCCCCCCCCACCTTTTTGAGAATCGCAAAATCGCTATTATTTCGGGTCTGATACCCAGGAAATGAGAGAGAGACAATGCAGGGATACACAAAGGTTGGAATGTCTCCTATTGACAAAGAGAGAGATTACTGCTATTGTCTCTTGAAGAAGGAATTGTGTATTGAGTACTGTTCTATTCATTGAAACCCCTCAGGGGGCAACCAGAGTGGTCTGGTTGAGGGATTGCATCATCTCAACCTGATTGACATCTGAGACCCCGTGAGTGGGGATAAAAGTGAGGTCTGGGGAACACCCCTCAGACGCACCAGGAGAGACACTACGAGACCGGTGGGGGCTTGTGGGGGTGTCCACCCTCGCCTGCGTGACGAGTCCTCCACAGAACGGTCCAGCTAAAGGACAGAGGGGTCATACGTGAATGGCCACAACAACAACGCATCGACGGAACAAGATCGTAAAAGGAAAGTCTCGCTCTCTCTCCCCCCAACAATTGCAACACAGTGATCAGCAACTACCACAGCCTGCATGAGCTGATCTGAACTTTATATTTCCATCTGACAATTCATTATCCCCTAGACAACGATAGAGCTCATTTCTTATTGATTATTATTAAACCCATATTTTTAGGTTTAGTATTGATGTCGTATATTATCTGTATATTTGCACTGATATTATTTTTGTGTATTTTTACTAACAAATACTGTTAAAAATAGTATCATCAGACTTCAACGGATACTCCTATCTTTGCTGGTAAGACACCCAGTTACGGGGTTCGTAACACAAGAAAGGAAACTATCAAACTGTCAGGATTTGTGTACCAGTGCCATCTACCCCAGTGAGTGCAGCACTCCAAGCAAATTTAGATAAATTTACTTACTCCAAGTCTCATCAGGATCTTGTTTCAAAAGATTACCTATCATCGGTTAGATAGTTATATTATCAAGATTAGCCCTAATACGAATGAGGTAGGGACAAATTTTGAAAAACCTGCCCAACTAAATACTTACCACAAGACAGGAGCAGAATTAGACCGTTGGCCCATCGAGTTTGCTGTGCCATTCAATCATGGTTGATTCTTTTTTTAAAATATGGTCCTATTGGTATTAAGAAGCAGAGAGACAGCAGATAGGTCTTAAGATCCCCAAAGGTGGCAGCACAGCTAGATACGGTGGTGAACGTGACAGATGGGATACTTAACGTTATTAACTAAGGCTTCAAATGCAAGAGCAGGAAGACTGCGTTACAGGTTTGTGAAGTGTCATTTTGGCCGCAGCCGGGGAACTCTGCACAGCTGAGCAAACCTGAAGTGGTTGAGGTCTGATTGAGGTACACGAAATGTGAGGCAGAGCTAGATAAATAATGGTAAACTTTTCCCAATAACAATGGCATCAAACATTACAGAATGGAGATTTAGGGCAAGAAAGATGTAGATCGGAGGAACAAGTTTTTCCTACCTAAAGGTTGGATGGAATCTGGAACTCACTGTTGGATTGGGATTTGGGGGTACTGTCCACATTCTCACTAGTAACTTCGACACAAATACTGTCCACATACTCACTAGTAACTTCGACACAAATACCGTCCTCATTCTCACTAGTAACTTCGACACAAATACTGTCCTCATTCTCACTAGTAATGTCCAAATACTGTCCTCATTCTCACTAGTAACGTCGACACAAATACTGTCCTCATTCTCACTAGTAACGTCGACACAAATACTGTCCACATTCTCACTAGTAACGTCCAAATACTGTCCACATTCTCACTAGTAAAGTCGACACAAATACGGTCCTCATTCTCACTAGTAACGTCGACACAAATACTGTCCACATTCTCACTAGTAACGTCCAAATACTGTCCTCATTCTCACTAGTAAAGTCGACACAAATACTGCCCACATTCTCACTAGTAACGTCTGCACAAATACTGTCCTCATTCTCACTAGTAAAGTCGACACAAATACTGTCCTCATTCTCACTAGTAAAGTCGACACAAATACCGTCCTCATTCTCACTAGTAACGTCAACACAAATACCGTCCTCATTCTCACTAGTAACGTCGACACAAATACCGTCCTCATTCTCACTAGTAACGTCGACACAAATACGGTCCTCATTCTCACTAGCATCGTTGAAATACCGTCCTCATTTTCACTAGTAACGTCCAAATACTGTCCTCATTCTCACTAGTAACGTCCGAATACTGTCCTCATTCTCACTAGTAACGTCCGAATACTGTCCTCATTCTCACTAGTAACGTCGACACAAATACTGTCCACATTCTCACTAGTAACGTCCAAATACTGTCCTCATTCTCACTAGTAAAGTCGACACAAATACTGTCCTCATTCTCACTAGTAACGTCGACACAAATACCGTCCTCATTCTCACTAGTAACGTCGACACAAATACCGTCCTCATTCTCACTAGTAACGTCGACACAAATACCGTCCTCATTCTCACTAGTAATGTCGACACAAATACGGTCCTCATTCTCACTAGTAACGTCGACACAAATACCGTCCACATTCTCACTAGCATCGTTGAAATACCGTCCTCATTTTCACTAGTAACGTCCAAATACTGTCCTCATTCTCACTAGTAACGTCCGAATACTGTCCTCATTCTCACTAGTAACGTCGACACAGATACTGCCCACATTCTCACTAGTAACGTCGACACAGATACTGCCCACATTCTCACTAGTAACGTCGACACAGATACTGCCCACATTCTCACTAGTAACGTCGACACAAATACCGTCCTCATTCTCACTAGTAACGTCGACACAAATACCACCCTCATTCTCACTAGTAACGTCGACACAAATACCGCCCTCATTCTCACTAGTAACGTCGACACAAATACCGCCCACATTCTCACTAGCAACATCGAAATAACGTCCTCATTCTCACTAGTAACGTCCAAATACCGTCCTCATTCTCACTAGTAACGTCGACACAGATACTGCCCACATTCTCACTAGTAACGTCGACACAGATACTGCCCACATTCTCACTAGTAACGTCGACACAGATACTGCCCTCATTCTCACTAGTAACGTCGACACAAATACTGCCCACATTCTCACTAGTAACATCCAAATACCGTCCTCATTCTCACTAGTAACGTCGACACAAATACCGTCCTCATTCTCACTAGTAACGTCGACACAAATACGGTCCTCATTCTCACTAGCAACATCGAAATAACGTCCTCATTCTCACTAGTAACGTACAAATACTATCCTCATTCTCACTAGTAACGTCGACACAGATACTGCCCACATTCTCACAAGTAACGTCGACACAGATACTGCCCACATTCTCACTAGTAACATCGACACAGATACTGCCCTCATTCTCACTAGTAACGTCCAAATTCCGTCCTCATTCTCACTAGTAAAGTCGACACAAATTCCGTCCTCATTCTCACCAGTAAAGTCGACACAAATACCGTCCTCATTCTCACTAGTAACGTCCAAATACTGTCCTCATTCTCACTAGTAACGTCCAAATACTGTCCTCATTCTCACTAGTAACGTCCACACAAATACTGTCCTCATTCTCACTAGTAACGTCGACACAAATACGGTCCTCATTCTCACTAGTAACGTCAAAATACCTTCCTCATTCTCACTAGTAACATCGACAAATACTGTCCTCATTCTCACTAGTAACATCGACACAAATACGGTCCTCATTCTCACTAGTAAAGTCGACACAAATACCGCCCACATTCTCACTAGCAACGTCAAAATACCTTCCTCATTCTCACTAGTAACATCGATACAAATACCGTCCTCATTCTCACTAGTAACATCGACACAAATACGGTCCTCATTCTCACTAGTAACATCGACACAAATACCGTCCTCATTCTCACTAGTAACATCGACACAAATACCGTCCTCATTCTCACTAGTAACATCGACACAAATACCGCCCACATTCTCACCAGCAACGTCAAAATACCTTCCTCATTCTCACTAGTAACGTCGACACAAATACCGTCCTCATTCTCACTAGTAACGTCGACACAGATACTACCCACATTCTCACTAGTAACGTCGACACAAATACCGTCCTCATTCTCACTAGTAACGTCGACACAAATACCGCCCACATTCTCACTAGTAAAGTCGACACAAATACGGTCCTCATTCTCACTAGTAAAGTCGACACAAATACCGTCCTCATTCTCACTAGTAACGTCGACACAAATACGGTCCTCATTCTCACTAGTAACGTCGACACAAATACCGCCCACAATCTCACTAGCAACGTCAAAATACCTTCCTCATTCTCACTAGTAACGTCCAAATACCGTCCTCATTCTCACTAGTAACGTCCAAATACCGCCCTCATTCTCACTAGTAACGTCCAAATACCGCCCTCATTCTCACTAGTAACGTCCAAATACCGCCCTCATTCTCACTAGTAACGTCCAAATACGGTCCTCATTCTCACTAGTAACGTCCAAATACCGCCCTCATTCTCACTAGTAACGTCCAAATACCGTCCTCATTCTCACTAGTAACGTCCAAATACCGTCCTCATTCTCACTAGTAACGTCGACACAAATACCGTCCTCATTCTCACTAGTAACGTCGACACAAATACCGCCCTCATTCTCACTAGTAACGTCGACACAAATACCGCCCACATTCTCACTAGCATCGTTGAAATACCGTCCTCATTTTCACTAGTAACGTCCAAATACTGTCCTCATTCTCACTAGTAACGTCCGAATACTGTCCTCATTCTCACTAGTAACGTCGACACAGATACTGCCCACATTCTCACTAGTAACGTCGACACAAATACTGCCCACATTCTCACTAGTAACATCCAAATACCATCCTCATTCTCACTAGTAACGTCGACACAAATACCGTCCTCATTCTCATTAGTAACGTCGACACAAATACCGCCCACATTCTCACTAGCAACATCGAAATAACGTCCTCATTCTCACTAGTAACGTACAAATACTATCCTCATTCTCACTAGTAACGTCGACACAGATACTGCCCACATTCTCACAAGTAACGTCGACACAGATACTGCCCACATTCTCACTAGTAACATCGACACAGATACTGCCCTCATTCTCACTAGTAACGTCCAAATTCCGTCCTCATTCTCACTAGTAAAGTCGACACAAATTCCGTCCTCATTCTCACCAGTAAAGTCGACACAAATACCGTCCTCATTCTCACTAGTAACGTCCAAATACTGTCCTCATTCTCACTAGTAACGTCCAAATACTGTCCTCATTCTCACTAGTAACGTCCACACAAATACTGTCCTCATTCTCACTAGTAACGTCGACACAAATACGGTCCTCATTCTCACTAGTAACGTCAAAATACCTTCCTCATTCTCACTAGTAACGTCGACACAAATACCGTCCTCATTCTCACTAGTAAAGTCGACACAAATACGGTCCTCATTCTCACTAGTAAAGTCGACACAAATACGGTCCTCATTCTCACTAGTAAAGTCGACACAAATACGGTCCTCATTCTCACTAGTAAAGTCGACACAAATACGGTCCTCATTCTCACTAGTAACGTCGACACAAATACCGCCCACATTCTCACTAGCAACGTCAAAATACCTTCCTCATTCTCACTAGTAACATCGACACAAATACCGTCCTCATTCTCACTAGTAACATCGACACAAATACCGTCCTCATTCTCACTAGTAACATCGACACAAATACCGCCCACATTCTCACCAGCAACATCAAAATATCTTCCTCATTCTCACTAGTAACGTCGACACAAATACCGTCCTCATTCTCACTAGTAAAGTCGACACAAATACGGTCCTCATTCTCACTAGTAACGTCGACACAAATACCGTCCTCATTCTCACTAGTAACGTCGACACAAATACGGTCCTCATTCTCACTAGTAACGTCGACACAAATACCGCCCACAATCTCACTAGCAACGTCAAAATACCTTCCTCATTCTCACTAGTAACGTCCAAATACCGTCCTCATTCTCACTAGTAACGTCCAAATACCGCCCTCATTCTCACTAGTAACGTCCAAATACCGCCCTCATTCTCACTAGTAACGTCCAAATACCGCCCTCATTCTCACTAGTAACGTCCAAATACCGCCCTCATTCTCACTAGTAACGTCCAAATACCGCCCTCATTCTCACTAGTAACGTCCAAATACCGTCCTCATTCTCACTAGTAACGTCGACACAAATACCGTCCTCATTCTCACTAGTAACGTCGACACAAATACTGTCCTCATTCTCACTAGTAACTTCCAAATTCCGTCCTCATTCTCACTAGTAACGTCGACACAAATACTTCATTTGCTAAGGCAGAGTCTATGGACCATGTATTGGAAAACTGGATTAATGATTATTAGGTTATGGAAATTAATAGTTTTTTAAAAATGAGACCAGGCCCAACCTATTTTGGTATCTCATTAAAGAGAGACCGACCATGATCAATACTCATTACCTGCTTACAGCAAATATTGTTTTAAATCATCAGAATTGTTGGAGTAGAAATCCAAGACACAGCATTTAAAGTGAAAGATTTAGATGCAATGGGTAAGATGCTAGTTATATTTACTTCCAGAATACCGTGAATCAGGGCCACAGGTCATTAACAAGGTAAAGATCTTTAAATGGTACAGCAGTATGACAAATAAATAGCCCTGTTAACACAGGTATCATGACACATGATGAAACTACCAACCCGATGGCTGCTGGTGACTAATGGTTTTCCATAGGGATCAGTGTTTGGTCCACTACTTTTCACATCACACGTTAATGATCAGGATGGCTCTGTGGTCAAAATTTGCAGGTGAATCAAAGATAGGTGGGGGCAGGTGGTATTGAAGAAGCAGGGAGTCTACAGAAGGACTTGTATAGATTAGGTGAATGAGCGAAATGGCAAATAGAAAATAGCATAGGGTAGTGTAAGGTCATGCAGGTTGGTGGAAGGAATAATGGCATAACCTACGTTCTAAATAAGGAGTGAAGTCAGAAATCAGAGGCACAAAGAGTTCTAGTGCAGGATTCCCCTAAGGTTAATTTGCAGTTTAAATTAGTAGAAGGAAGGCAAATGCCTTCATTTCAAGAACATTAGAATATAGAAGCAAGGGTGTTAACACTGAGGCTTTATACATCATTAGTCAGTCTTCATTTGCAGTACTTAGAGCAGTTTTGGGACCCATATCTAAGGAAGGCCGAGCTCGCATTGGGAAGGGTCCAAAGGAAGATTATAAGAATGATCCCACAGATGACAAATTAATGCACGAGGAGGATCTCCAATACGAGGAAATCTGCAGATGCTAGAAATTCAAGCAACACATACGAAATGCTGGTGGAATACAGCAGGCCAGGCAGCGTCTATAGGGAGAAGCACTGTCGATGCTTTGGGCCGAGACCCTACGTTGGGAAAGGTCTTTGCTGAAAGAAAAGATAGTAAGAGATTTGAAAGTAGGAGGGGGAGGGGGAAATTTGAAATGATAGAAGACAGGAGGGGTGGGGTGAAGCTAAGAGCTGGAAAGGTGATTGGCAAAAGGGATACAGAGCTGGAGAAGGGAAAGGATCATGGGACGGTAGGCCTAGAGAGAAAGGGGGGGGGGAAGCACCAGAGGGAGATGAAGAACAGGCAAAGAGTGATGAGCAGAGAGAGAGAAAAAAGGAGGGGGGAAATAAATAAGTCAGGGATGGGGTAAGAAGAGGAAGAGGGGCATTAACAGAAGTTAGAGAAATCAATGTTCATGCCATCAGGTTGAGGCTATCCAGACGGAATATAAGGTGTTGTTCCTCCAACCCGAGTGTGGCTTCATCTTGACAGTAGAGGAGGCCATGGACAGACATATCAGAATGGGAATGGGATGTGGAATTAAAATGTGTGGCCTCTGGGAGATCCTGCTTTCTCTGGCGGACAGAGAATAGGTGTTCAGCGAAACAGTCTCCCAGTCTGCATCATTATGAGAGTCTTCATAAATCAAAGTACTGAGTACAGAAGTTGGTACGTTATGTTCAAGTTGTATAAGACATGGGTAAGGCCTAACTTGGGGTATTGTGTACAGTTCTGATCACCTAACTACAGGTGAGATATCACCAAGACCGAAAGAATAGAGAAAGTTTACAAGGATGTTGCAGGGATTTGAAGATCTGTATTGGATAGATTAGGACTTTATTCTTGAAGCATCAAGTGGAGATTTAGTTGTGGTATACAAAATTACGAGAGGTACAGATAGGATAAATGCAAGTTCTTTTCCACTGAAGTTGGGTGAGGCTAGAACTAGAGGTCATAGGTTAAGCGTGAATGGCGAAACACTTAAAGGGAACACAAGGAAGAATTTTGACATTCAAAGGGCAGTGGGTGTGGAACGGGCTGATGTGGGTAGATTTTAGCACTTAAGAAATTTGGATAAGTACTTGGGTGGGAGGGGTATGGATGGCAATGGTTGATGTGCAGGTGGATGAGACTAGGCATGGACTAGATGGGCGAAGGGCTGCTTCTGTTGTATCGCCCCGTGACTGAGGGTTTGATGGCACTAGGCTTCCACTTACCGGCATTCAGAGCGATTGGGGGAGGGGTGGAACCTCTTTGAAATCTACAGAATATTGAAAGTGCGAGATATAGTGAAGTGGAGAGGATATTTCCAATAGTGGAAAAGTCTAGGACCAGAGGGCATAGCCTCAGAATAAAAGAACATCTATATAGAATAGAGATGGAGGAATTTCTTTAGCCAAAGGGTGAGAAGTCTGTGGATTCATTGCCACAGATGGCTGTGGAGGCCAAGTCAATGTAAATTTATTAACAAAATAAATATATGTTAACATATACCACCTAGAGATTCACTTTCTTGCAGGCATTTACAAGAAAAATACTACAGAATTTTCCAAAAAGCTATTTACAGAGATCTACAAACACCAATGATTAAATGACAAACTGTGCAAATAAAGTTAATACTGAGTTCATGGGCCGTGAAGAGTTGGAGTATAAAGTCATTGGTTATATTTTGAGCAGAGGTTGATGGGTTCTTGATTATTAAGGATGCCAAAGGTTAGAGAGAAAGCAGGTGAATGGGGTTGAGGGAAATAAAATAAACAAACCATGATTGTGCAGGTGGGTGGGACTGTGAGAGCAAGCGTTTGGCATGGACTAGAAGGGCCAAGATGGCCTGTTTCCATGCTGTAATTGTTATATGGTTATATGATCAAATGGTGGAGCAGATACAATAAGGCATAGATCCCTGCAAACCAGTAAGGGTCATTTTACATTAGGGGTGGCCTGGGTGAAGGGTACTGGTGGAATTGGCCAAGTGGGAGCCTTCAGTGATTCTGTTCCCTTTGAGGATAGTCAGCACTAAATGTAACAGATGCCAGGAGGCACCAAAGACATTGAGACTAGATACCCTGCTGAGTGAGGGAGTCATTTGCCCTGCTATCTCCCCCTGTAACAGCCTAGTGTGACCACTGCAGAAGGGAGAGGGGACATAACACATGACGGTTGATCAACAACAGTTGAATAAATACGCACCACACCTCACAGCCGCTGTTCTCGATGTGATGACCGTTATTTAGGAGGGGGAAGCATTGGTTTCTAACAGTGGACCTGGCCAATGCTTTTTTCTCCATTCTTGAGTCTTGAGTAACAGGATCAGTTTGCCTCCACATCGAAGGGCCAGCAGGACACCTTTTGCCACCCCAGGGGAATGTACAGTCCTATGTTGTGCCACAGCTCAGTATCATGAGATTTACAGGGGATACAGCCAAATCCTAGCTTCTCTATGCTGCTCCAGGGGCCTCACAGGAACCGGTGAAACAGGCACTGAATGGAGTGGTTACCACCCTGAGGAAGCAGCATTGGTTCATCAATCCCAGTAAGATACAGAGCCCCAGTCAGAATGCCCTATTCCTGGGCACACAGAGGCATTCTGCATAGTGGGAGGTAACTGATAAGGCCACAAAAAGATCGTTTTTCAATGGGGTCCCAAACAGCAACCGGCCTTTGAGGTTGCTAAGCAGGCAGTGGAATGGGCTCCCCCATTTGCTCCTCATCAAAGTGGTGTAACCTTCAAGCTGCAGGCTTCAGCTACCTCTCCAGTGGCCGAGACTGGCCTGTGGTAGGGTACCATGCCTTACTGACCGACACCAGCCAGCCTCTGAGGCAGCTGTGCTGCGACCTCATGCAGTCTGACAATGCCACTCACAAGGATGGCCGTGCCCAACAGGCTTCAATTGTTAAGTGGAAATGGTAGGTCATGGACAGGGCAGAGAAAGGTCCTGATAGGGTGAGCCTTCTCCATGAACAGATAACATTCCTGACCGATAACGGCCATTGTACCCATGCTGAAGTCCATTAAATTGACCCCTCAACTACATAGTGGGTAAACCTTTTGACCATCTGCTCAGGTTAACACCATCATTCCCACAATCTTGATTGAGAAGTTACAGAACCTGGGCTTCTGTACCTCCCTCTGCAATTGGATCCTCGACTTCCTTACCGGAAGACCACAGTCTGTGTGGATTGGTGATAACATCTGCTCCTTGGTGACGATCAACACTGCCGCACCTCAGGGGTGTGTGCTTAGCCCACTGTTCTATTCTCTAGATACCAATGACTGTACGGCTAAACATAGCTCAAATACCATCTATAAATTTGCTGATGATACAACCGCTGTTGGTAGAATCTCAGGTGGTGACGAGAGGGTGTACAGGGGTGAGATATGCCAACTAGTGGAATGGTGCCACAGCCAAGACCTGGCACTCAATGTCAGTAAGACAAAAGATTGTGGATTTCAGAAAGGGCAAGACGAAGGAACACATACCAATCCTCAGAGAGATCAGAGGTGGAGAGAGTGAGCAGTTTCAAATTTCTGTGTATCCAGATGTCAGAGGATCTAACCTGGTCCCAACATATTGATGCAGCTATAAAGAAGGCAAGATAGCGACTATACTTCATTAGAAGTTTAAAGAGATTTAATATGTCACCAAAAACACAAAAACTTCTATAGATCTGTGGAGAGCAATCTGACAGGCTGTATCACGGTCTTGTATGAGGGGTGGGGTCTACTGCTCAGGACCGAAAGAAGCTGCAGAGGGTCGTAAAGTTAGTCAGCTCCATCTTGGGTACTAGTCTACAAAGTACCCAGGAGATCTTCAAGGAGTTGTGTCTCAGAAAGGCAGCGTCCATTATTAAGGACATCCAGCCCCCAGGACATGCCCTTTTCTCACTGTTACCATCAGGTAGGAGGTACAGGAGCCTGAAGGCACACAGTCAGCGATTCAGGAACAGCTTCTTCCCCTCTACCATCCGATTCCTAAATGGACATTGAATGCGTGAACACTATCTCACTTTAAAAAAAAATATTTCTGGTCTTTTGCATGAATTTTAATCTAATATATACATACATATACATATATACTTCAATTTATTTTTACCTTTTTTCTTTTGATTTTATGTATTGCATTGAAATGCTGCTGTTATGTTAACAAATTTCATGACAAGCGCTGGTGATATTAAACCTGATTCTGATTCTCATGATCAAAACAGGGAAGTGCAGGGGCGACCACTATTGGGAACATATCTGGAAAGAGGCATACCAGATTACAGTCCACTATGTAAATGCCTACATGTCTCAGGACAATGAGGAGACCATACATAACGCTGCTGAGGAGAGAGTAGCAGAGACCAGGATGGCCACGTATGCTCTGAGGAGGGTGCAGCTGACTTGCAGACCAGGTTGGAATTGGTAGTTTTTAAACTAACACAAATCGTATTTTTAAAGAACTCTTGCTTTCATGGTGTGGCGTTTGTCTCTGCCTACTGGTGCCAAAGTGGTATAACAGTCACATAACAGTGTATCACATTGGTCAAGTGTTACATGACACATGCCCTGTGACTGTGCTCCTTTTAATAGACCCTTTGCTTATCTCAGGAATGTACCTTTTCTCAGTACAAATGTGAAGGTGTTAGCAAAAATTGCCATCTTAGTTCATGTACTTCCTGTATTTGTTCCTTTGTTTAAAACATTAAAATCAAAGATTGTAAAGCCATAAGTTCTCACTCATTCTTGGAGTCCTAAAAGCACCTGGTGATATAAAAAAAATCACTAGATCCCACAGTGGTCGAGACAAGAAAATGGGCAGAGGTTCGAGGGATGCAGCAACCACAAACTGCTTGACCTGCCAACATGTTAAAGCAGGGGATGGCTGGTGGGCCCCTCGGGGCACACCCAGAGGGGTACAAGATAGATAACGTTGGGCTTTGTCGCAACAAAATAAAAAGTGGTATGTGTTGACAATGGTGGACACGTATTCCGAAGTCCTGGTGGTGAAGCCGTGTGCACGTGGCCAGGAAAACACAATAAAAGGGTTGTCTCTTGTCATCCATTTATAGGATCCCCTGGGAGATTCAATCAGACAACGACTCACATTTCTACAGGAGCTAAGGTCCAGGATTGGGCCACAGAATCCAGTGGGTGTTTCACATCCCATATTCCCCACAGGTAGCGGGTCTAATCGATAGTACGAGTGGGTTGTTGAAACAACAAATAAAGCTACTGACCCCTACCGGCACCCCTCAGGGGAGACTGGGTTTGCTGCAGCAAGGGGTGGATCACCTCAACTCCCTGCCAGTGAGTCCAGGCGGGTTTGGGTGCAGCAACCACAGGGATCATTGGGGCAGAGTGGGTATTGTTACCAGGGAAGCAGGAATGGCATGTCTGAATTCCCAGTGATTAACCAAGAGAGTGTGTGCGTGTTTCCCTGCATGACAGAATGGCAAAGTGGCGGTTGCTGACAGTAGTGATGATGCCGATCTGTGGTGGGTGGTCCTGTAACATCTTCCTGTGGATGGCGTGTGAATATGCAAACAGGACCAATGTGCTGGATTGCTCCAGTTGTATGAGGACTCCTAACCACACCGTGAAAGGGATGGCATCAATACCAATCCTTTTCGATGACAAGGAAAAAGACTTGCGGAAAATTGGCCAGCTTCCTGGGCTTTAGCATTCCGTTTTGGGGAGGCCAGGAGGGAGTAGTTTTTTTCCAGCCAATCTTGCTCCATACCAAGGAAAAGCGTGAAAAATCTTGAGCCTTTAATAACTCCCAGGGGAGTGAGTACTTTAAGAGCTGGTATTTCCCCAAGTACGATTTGTTTAACTCACAGGTTCCTAGTCTGAAAGTGACTTTCCCACCTGACTGGAAGGAAGAGGAATGTTGGTGTGATATGACGAGCACAGGTACAACCTGTCCGTGGGAACGGTACGCTGGGAAGGAAGGGGAATGTTGGTGTGATATGATGAGCACAGGTACAACCTGTCCGTGGGAACGGTATGCTGGGAAGGAAGGGGAATGTTGGTGTGATATGATGAGCACAGGTACAACCTGTCCGTGGGAACGGTACGCTGGGATGGAAGAGGAATGTTGGTGTGATATGATGAGCACAGGTACAACCTGTCTGTGGGAACGGTACGCTGGGAAGGAAGGGGAATGTTGGTGTGATATGATGAGCACAGGTACAACCTGTCCGTGGGAACGGTACGCTGGGAAGGAAGGGGAATGTTGGTGTGATATGATGAGCACAGGTACAACCTGTCCGTGGGAACGGTACGCTGGGATGGAAGAGGAATGTTGGTGTGATATGACGAGCACAGGTACAACCTGTCCGTGGGAACGGTACGCTGGGAAGGAAGGGGAATGTTGGTGTGATATGATGAGCACAGGTACAACCTGTCCGTGGGAACGGTATGCTGGGAAGGAAGGGGAATGTTGGTGTGATATGACGAGCACAGGTACAACCTGTCCGTGGGAACGGTATGCTGGGAAGGAAGGGGAATGTTGGTGTGATATGATGAGCACAGGTACAACCTGTCCGTGGGAACGGTACGCTGGGAAGGAAGGGGAATGTTGGTGTGATATGATGAGCACAGGTACAACCTGTCCGTGGGAACGGTACGCTGGGATGGAAGAGGAATGTTGGTGTGATATGACGAGCACAGGTACAACCTGTCCGTGGGAACGGTATGCTGGGAAGGAAGGGGAATGTTGGTGTGATATGATGAGCACAGGTACAACCTGTCCGTGGGAACGGTACGCTGGGAAGGAAGGGGAATGTTGGTGTGATATGACGAGCACAGGTACAACCTGTCCGTGGGAATGGTATGCTGGGAAGGAAGGGGAATGTTGGTGTGATATGACGAGCACAGGTACAACCTGTCCGTGGGAACGGTATGCTGGGAAGGAAGGGGAATGTTGGTGTGATATGACGAGCACAGGTACAACCTGTCCGTGGGAACGGTACGCTGGGAAGGAAGGGGAATGTTGGTGTGATATGACGAGCACAGGTACAACCTGTCCGTGGGAACGGTACGCTGGGAAGGAAGGGGAATGTTGGTGTGATATGACGAGCACAGGTACAACCTGTCCGTGGGAACGGTACGCTGGGAAGGAAGGGGAATGTTGGTGTGATATGATGAGCACAGGTACAACCTGTCTGTGGGAACGGTACGCTGGGATGACAGCATCTACGCCAAATGGTGCTGTGAAAGCGGGCACTCACTGGACACCGAATGCCAGATATGTGGCTTCTGGGCCTACCCGTGGTTCCTGACAGGGTGGGATGGCTGAGCTCTCTGGGGTATACGTACATACAGTGCCTCAGTGCCCGAGATGAGCACACTGCCTATGCTGGCCAGCATAGTAAAAGGTCTATCAGAGGGTTTGGAAGATAGCTTTTCCCGTGCCTAGTACAGCCAAGCTATCCTGAGAAACTACGTGCATGGCCTCTACAATCAAGATGCTCTCAAGCATATGGAGGAAGCATTGAGCTGGGTATTGGCTGAAATATTAGCTATTTGAATGGGTACCTTACAGAATCAGATGGCCTTAGGTTCCCTGCTTGGCACCTGTGCTGTTATTGATCAAGAATGCTGCAACCATCTTCCTGATGAGATGATGAATACTCATCTAATTGATCACATCAGACAGTTGGACAAGATTAAGAAAGTTGGGGGGGGGGGCAGTTCCAGGAGGAAGTTGGCCTTTTGCAGTGCTAGGATGCTGGTGGACTACTGCAGTTTACTTGGGGGGGGGGGGGGGCGCTGACTATAGGGCTTATAATGATGGGCATTGCACTTTTGTGTTGTACCTGTAGTTTAATGAGGGTGTCTGCAGAGATTTTACTAGCCTGAGAACTGAAATGTTCATGGCGTCGAGTCTTTTTTTTTGGGGGGGGGGGGAAATGTCAAGTAAGGGGTTATTTGTCGGTTAAATGCCACTTATGCCACGTCAGTCATCGAGTGGCCCATTCGAAAGATGCCACAGCTCTTTCTCATTAGTTGCCTTGCGTGCCACGGTGCTAGTTTCTGGTTTCAGGCATCTCAGGGTACAAGAATAAAACATGTGAGAGACTCGTTCTCTTTCCTTCAACTCCAGGGTGCACTTCAGGCTGAATTTATGACCAGTGCTGAAGGACCATTGGGAAAGAACATTTCTGATGTAGACAGGCCCCCTGCATTTACTCAGTAAGTATTCATTCATAGCAAGCTTAGTTTTATAACTTGGGGAAATTTATTGGAGTATTCATCGAGTCAGAAGGGTTACTGAATGTTTAGTATTGTATCTTTGTGTAGCTTAGATGAGTACTTGTTTACCTTAATGTCCAGTTTGGTGTTTCACTGTTAGTCTACAAATAAATAATTCACTCGCAATTCATGTTGTCTGTTCCACTCAGTGAATCCTCAAACCTACTTCCACAGTACTGTGCCCTCCTTATCTATGCCCTCATGATTTTACACCCCTCTGCTAGATCACCTCTCACACTCAGACAGTTTGAGGAATAAAGCCCTAGCCTCTCCAACCTCTCCCTGAAGTCCTTGTTATTAAACTGGAAGGACTGCAGAAAAGATTTACATCTTCTCTATAGCAGGGCAACCAAAACCAACATAGTACTCTAAGTGAGCCCTCACCTGTGTCTGTACAACCGCATCCTGACCTCCAGCTTTTATACTCAAATGCCCTGACTTAAAGGCAAAAGCTGCTTTCACCACCACCCACCTTTCGATGATATACTTGTACTACAGTGTTCCTCTGTAGATGCCCTGCCACCTGCTGTGAAAAGTCCTACTTGGATTTGACTTTCCAAAATACAAGACCCTGTACTTATACAAATTCTCCATTTGCCATTGCTCAGCCCTCTTAATGAGTTGACCAAATCCTGTCGTTGTCAATAACTTTCTTCACTGTCCACTGCACCACCTATTTCAGCGTCAGCTGCAAATTTACTAACTGTGCCCTGCACATTCTAACCCAAACCATTGATATAGATGACAATACACAATGGACCCAGCACTGACCTAAGACACACTACGAGTCGTGGGTTTCTAGCCCACAAAATAACCTTCCACCATTACCTTCTGCGTTCTATCATCAAGCAAAATGTGTATCCAATTAGCCAGCTCTCCTTAAATTCCATGCAGTCAACCCTTACCATGCAGTCTAATATGTGGAACCTGAGAGACTTTATAGAAATCCATGTAGACCATATCTTTAATACAAGAAATTGTAGAGACGCTGGAAATCTAGAGCAATATAGAAAATGCAGGAGGAACTCAGCAAGCCAGGCAGCATCTATGAAGATGAATAAACAGCCAATATTTTGGGCCAAGATCCTCTTTGCTTCTTTAAGGGGAAATCTTTCTAGCAAATCTTTTAGGGAAATAGCAGGCAGGATAGACAAAGGGGAGTTTGTGGATGTTGTTTACTTGGATTTTTAGAAGGCTTTTGACAAGGTGCTGCACATGAGGCTACAAAACAAGTCAGATTCCCAAAAGGGCACTGGTGATATACAGTGAAGTTTTGCGGGCAGCTCACAAAGCTACTAGCTATTCTATTAGGTGACACTGTAGTGTAGCGGTTAGCACAACACTCTACAGTACAGGCAACCAGGGTTCAATTCCTGCCGTTCCCTGTAAGGAGTTTGAACGTTCTCAAACAATCTAAAGACGTACCGGTTGGTAGGTTAATTGGTCATTGCATGTTGTTCTGTGATTAGACTTGGATTAAATCCAGCTATTACTGGGTGGCATGGCTGGAAGGACCGGAAGGGACTGTTCCACGCAGTACATACTCAAGTAAAAATTTCATCTGGATTATGATCACTGTAATACACAGCCTCTAATTTTCCCATTCTGACGTGCTTTTGAATTGTCTGAACAATTGGTATTCTTGCAGTCACCCAAAGGATTAGATGAACTGGACTCTCGAGAATGCAGGTACTGCCGTCATTACGGCAACCATTGCTGGGGCAAACTTCGAGCTGGACTGAAAAACAAATCAATATTTAGCCAATTTAAGTCCCAGGCCAGTTTATCAAGATTAAGATGTTGAGGTCCAATCGGTGTTCAATTCACTTCTCCATGTTAGCCACTTGAGCCTATCCCTTCTGCCTGGGTTTGGCCTGTCTTCCACACTTCTCACAGCCACTGGTGCAGGAGTCTTGGGTCCACGCCGCCAGGTTTGGGAGTTATCGCCCTGCAGCCGTCAGGCTCCTGCACCAGCTTCGTTCGCCTCAGCTCCGTGTCTGTGGACTCACTTTCAGAGATTCTGCGGTTCATGCTCTGAACTATTTTATTTTATTATTTTTTAAAACACCAACTGTTCTTTATTTGCACATAGTATGTTGGTCTTTGTTGTGTGAGGCTTTTTTCATATTGTGTTTCTTTGTTTTGCTACTTGTAAGAAGTTGAATCTCAAGGCTGTATCTAGTATACATACTTTGGTAATAAATTTACTTTGAACTTTGAAGAAACCATGGTGCTACAGGAAAAATACTAGTAATGGATAGAAGATTGGCTGACTGGTAGGTGGCAAAGAGTAGGAATAAAGGGCATTTTCTGTTTGGCTGCCAGTAATTAGTGGTGATCCACAATGGTCAGTGTCAACAACTTGGATGATGGAATTGATGGGTTTGTGGCCAAGTCTATGAATGACACAAAGACAGGTGGAGGGGTATATAGTCCTTCTGCAGACTCCCTGCTTGCTCACCACTTAAACTAGGAGAATGGGCAAAGAAATGGCAGATGGAATACAGTGTATGTGACTGTATGGTCATGTACTTGGGTAGAAAGAATAAAAGCCAAAGATTATTTTCTAAATAGAGAGATAATTCAGTAAATCAGAGGTGCAAAGGCACTTGGTTAACTTGCAGGTTGAGTCTGTGGTGATGAAGGCAAATGCAATGTTAGTATTCATTTCAAGAGGATGGGAATATAAAAGCAAGGATGTAATGCTGAGGCTTTACAAGGCACTGGTCAGATAGCATTTGGAGTATTGTGAGCAGTTTTCAAAGGTTTAAAAGGTACACTTAGTGTCAGAGAAATGTATACAATATACGTTCTGAAATTCTTCTTCTTTGCAACCATCTATGTAAACAGAGGAGTGCCCCAAAGAACAAAAGTTAAATGTTAGAACCCCGAAGGACCCCCACCCACGTACAAGCAGCAGAAAAGCATCGCCCCCCCCACCCCCCTGCATCGATAAAGACACAGACTTGCAAGTACCCCAAACACTACTCACTCACTCAGTAATTTGACATAGCACAGGCTCTCTGGGAAAAAGAGGAGTCCCGTTACACAGTGAGAGGGGAGACATATCTAAGAAAGAATGTGCTGGCATTGGATAGGGTTCAGATGTACACAAGAATAATCCCAGAAATGAAAGGGTTAATGCATGAGGGGCATTTGAAGGTTCTGGGCATGAATGAGGGTGATATTATTGAAACCTATCAAATATTGAACAAAGTGATCTAGGAATAATGGTGCATAGTTCCCTGAAGGTGGAATCTCATGTGGATAGGGTGGTGAAGAAAGCTTTTGGAACGCTGGCCTTTATAAATCAGAGCATTGAGAATAGGAGTTGGGATGTAATGTTAAAATTGTACAAGGCATTGGTAAGGCCGAATTTGGAGTATTGTGTACAGTCACAGAATTATAGGAAAGATGTCAACAAAATAGAGAGAGTACAGAGAAGATTTATTAGAATGTTACCTGGGTTTCAGCACCTAAGTTACAGATTGAACAAGTTAGGTCTTTATTCTTTGGAGCGTAGAAAGTTGAGGGGGGACTTGATAGAGGTATTTAAAATTATGAGGGGGATAGATAGAGTTGACGTGGATAGGCTTTTTCCATTGAGAGTAGGGGAGATTCAAACAAGAAGACATGAATTGAGAGTTCGGGGGCAAAAGTTTAGGGGTAATACAAGGGGGAACTTCTTTACTCAGAGAGTGGTAGCTGAGTGGAACGAGCTTCCAGTAGAAGTGGTAGAGGCAGGTTCGGTATTGTCATTTAAAAAAAATTGGATAGGTATATGGACAGGAAAGGAATGGAGAGTTATGGGCTGAGTGCAGGTAGGTGGGACTAGGTGAGAGTAAGCGTTTGGCACGGACTAGAAGGGTCGAGATGGCCTGTTTCCATGCTGTAATTGGAATATTGAAAGGCCTAGATAAAGTGGACGTGGAGAGAATGTTTCCTACAGTGGGTGGACTCAGACCAGAGGGCACAACCTCAGAACAGAAGGACATCCCTTTTGAGCAGAGATGGAGGATTTTTTTTAGCCAGAGAGTGGTGAATCTGTGGAATTCATTACCACAGATGGCTGTGGTGGCCAAGTAATTGGGTATATTTAAAGCAGCTTGATAGGTTCTTGATTAGTAAGCGTGTCAAAAGGTTACGAGGAGTAGGCAGGAGAATCGGGTTGAGAGGAACAATAAAGCAGCCTAGATGGAATGGTGGAGCAGACTATGAGCCAAATGGCCTCATCCTGCTCAGCTACTACTTTAACGCTATGCGTTCACAGATAGTTCTCTGCTAGCCTCTAGGAGTCAGCTCCTAGTGTTCTTTGCTTGGCCTTTTAAATCAAATAGGAGTATTTCTTAAAAACTAGATAGCATTATCTAGCCCTAGTAGCAATATGTTAAATACTTTAAGGTTTATTTGCCTTAATATACAAAATGCTATAATTTGGGCAGACTTGCATTTTTTTTTTGGTTAACGATTTTGAATGCCAAAATAGTTAGGTTAAGAATTCATTCCAAAATGATAGTGATCAAGACCAGTACATTTCAACTGAAAGGTAGAATGAACTCATCCTGTAAGCCATTTGTAGTTGAAGATAAGAGCTTAGCTTTATTGCTTCAGGCACAATATACAAGTTTAAGTGGAAATCAGTGAACTTAATCAATGCAATCTATCACTATAATCAAGCAACTGCAGAGAGATGAAGTCTTCTAAAGGATATTTAAAATTTTGACAAACTTCTATAGATGTGTAGTGGAGGGTATATTGACTGGCTATATCACAGCCTGTTATGGAAACACCAATGCCCACAAACAGAAAATCCTACAAAAAGTAGTGGATATGGGCAGCCAATCATGGGTAAAGCCCTCTGAACCATTGAGCACATCAGTATGATACTATGTATGTATGAAACATGAAAGAAGCATCCAACATCAGGGACCTACACCTCAGGACATGTTTTCTTCTTGCTGCTGCCATCAGAATGGTGGTACAGGATTCAACACCACCATGTTCAGGAACAGTTACTGTTCGTCAACCAAACAGGATAACTTCTATTTCACTTGTTCCCTCATTGAAATGTTACCACAACAAACTGGCTCTCTGTCAAGGTCTCTTCATCTCATGCTCTCGATATTTATTGCTTAATTATATTTTTGTACTTGGTTTGTTGAATTCCGCACTATGGTTGTACGCCCCAGTTGGGCAGTCCTCACTAATTCTATCATCATTATTATTCTGTAGATTTGAATATGCCCACAAGAAAATGAACCTCAGGGCTGCAAATAGTGACATATAAATTTACGTTGAACTTTAAATCTACTACATGGAATAACTCGTGTGAGTGTCCAGTTGCGTCAACCAACCTGCCCTGCCTGCAGGAATACACTGCTTGAGAGTGATGGAAGGAAGATCACTGAAGTGCCTGTCTAGATACTGTCAATCACTTAGGCAGAAGGTCTATTTTAGTTCAGCTCTCAAGCCAATGAACAAGCTCTAAAGACAGTATTCAGAATCAAAGCTCCCTACTATGAAACACTTAATTGATACCTCCTCACTTTCTCAACACCCAGAGGCACTGCAGTAACCTATCGATGTTCTAATGATGCGGCACAAACCCACAGTGCCACTGCTCAAGGTGGAGGGCAACAGGCACGTGAACAGCATTGTTTCACACTACCCTGATCCTCCTTACTGGCACCATGTGAAAAATCATGCAACTCCTTACAATCTGCATCAGGGGGCTTGGGCTTAAAGTGAGGGGGAAAATTTAATGGGGACCCAAGAGGCAAGTTTTTCCACACAGAGGGTGGTAGCTACATAGAACATGACTGCAGAGGTTTGTGCACTGCTAAAGGGTTGGGATGATGCCTTGAGATTGGGAGACAAGACACCTCCAAGGTCAGCAAGATCCGCGCTCTCACGTGCCATCAGGAAGACAAAGTGACAGCACTCTCAGAAAATCCACAGGCATCTTTGCGATACCAAGAACATGTGGTAAGGTGTACAAACCACAGGCTACAAAGTCCACCCTGTGGGTCAACGACAGTGATGTCTCCCTTCCTGATAGGCCTGAATGCCATCTATGCACGATTTGACGTGATGAATATGACATCAGGGAAGCCCCCTTTCCTGAGGAACAGGTACCCTGTCTGGCCACAGCTGAGCTGAAGAGGATACTAGCCAGGGTAAACCTATGCAAAACTGCAGGGCCAGACAACATACCAGGTCAGGTGCTGAGGGATTGTGCAGTCCAGCTAACAGATCTAAACAGACATCTTTAATACTTCTTTGCAACAGTCCACCGTCCCTGCAGACTTCAAGGCAGCAACATTATTTCAGTGCCCAAGCGAGTGACAGTAACTGGTCTAAAAGATTACAGCCAAGAGACACTGAACTCAACAATCATGAAGTGCTCTGAGCGCTAATAATGGATCGCATAAAATCCCACCTTCCAACTTCATTGACCACTTTCAGTTCATCAGTCCACTGATGATGCTATTGCCTCGGCCCCTCATTCTGTCCTGTCCTACCTAGAAAATTATGCCTTATATGCCAGGTTATTGTTCATCGACTTCAGCTCAGTGTTTAACATGATCATCCCTCAGAGGCTGGTGGTTAGTCTTCTTTGGGAATCAAGACCCCTTTCTGTAACTGTACCTTGAACTTGATGGAAAGATCCCGATCAGTCCAAGTTGGCAGCAACATCTGAAGGTCATCTCAGTGAGGCCCACCCCCCACCACCAGGGCTGTGTGCCCAGTCTGCTGACTTGCGCTTTGATCTGGATCTGGCAGGGCAGTTGTATCAAGTTCGCTGATGATACTAAACAGATAGATACTTTATTGACCCCAAAGGAAATTACAGTGTCACAATAGTATTATAAGTGCACAGATACGAATATTAGAAGAGAAGTAGAAAGAATAAAAAACAAGTTACCAGAGAAGTCATCACTTCACTGGCTGTAGGTTGATTCATTATAGAGTCTAATGGTGAAGGGTAAAAATGACCTATGTGCTCTTTGGGAAGTGCAGTTATCTTAGTCCATTACTAATAGCGCTCCTCTGTTCAGCCAAGGTAACATGTAGAGGCTGAGAAACATTGTCCAGAATTGCCAGGATTTTCGGTAGAGTCCTTCGTTCTACCACAGTCCCCGGTGTGTCCAGTTTGACTCCTATAACAGAGCCAGCCTTTCTAATCAGTTTATTGAGCCCGATGGCATCACCCTTGTTGACGCCATTGCCCCAGCACACACACCGCATAGAAGACAACAGACTGGTAAAACATGTAAAGGAGAGGCCTGCATTCTCCAAAGGACCTCAGTCTTCTCAGGAAGTAGAGTGACTATTTGTACTTAGCCCTTCTTGTACACAAGCTGCGTTGGTGCTCCACTCATCCAGGTACTGCAGGTCCTCGCCACATCCACACTATCATAGTAACAGGGAACAATGCAGGCTTAGTCTTCCTCAAGTCCATCACCATCTGCTTTGTCAAATGGTGCAAGCTGAATAATCTACAGCTCAACATTAGTATGACAAAGTCCTCCACCAAGGTCTGCATTTGTCCTCCTGCCCTCCCTTTATATGACAGATCTATTGCTGAGAAAGAGAATTTCCGCAGATGACATGACCCAGTATTGTATCTAAAGTCCAAGGTATACAAGGCAAACAGGAAGGGAGCCAATACAGTCCCTGTGGGGCCCCAGTGCTGCTTACAGCCACTGTGATATACAACCGTGGTTGGCCTCTAAGAACAAGGAAGAGTTGGCACATGGAGAGGAGGTAGATGGGTTGTTGTTCTCACACCATTTTGCAAGACAAAAGAAGGTCACTCTCCATTGCACATCAATTGCTCTGCCACGATGAAAAACACCAAGTTCCCTGATGTGTGCATAACAGACCATCTAATCTGGACCCACAACATCTCATTAGTCCAGGCAGCACAGCAGCATCTACATTTTCTGACGAGATTGAGGCACACAAGGCCCATTCTAATAGCCTTCTACCTACCATTGAGTGTGTCCTGTCTGGTGACATCATCGTACAATACAGAAGCTGCAAGGCAGTTTGCAAAAGGCCTGAAATGCTGCTGAGTCTCCCTATAACCCATCCCAATCTCTTTGACCCACTATCATCAGAAAGAAGGTACAGAAGCATCAGGGCATGGACTGTCAGACTGGGTAACAGCTACTTCCCTCAGGCTGAGAGACTACTGAATACCATGTCACCACCGAGGTCTCATCTCTATGATAATGAGCTACTTACCTGTGCTGCACACTACGTGCATTTTGAATTATATTTATTAACTTGCATGTGGTAATATTTAATATGCAGTGTGATATGTCTTGTCGGTGCACCATGGTCCAGAGGAATGTTTCTTTCTGTTGTATACATGTACAGCCAGATGACAATAAATTTTAACTTGAGGAACTTTCTGGCATATTCATATATTATTAGCTAGCTTGCATTCATATTCCATTACCCCTCCACTTATTGCTCTTTAGTTACTTTGTTGGTTTTTGAAAGCTTCCCAATAGTTTTTGCAATGAGCTTAGAGTGTGGATCAGCACTTGGAGCTATGATGTTGTGGCCATTATAGAGACTTGGATGGTGCAGGGGCAGGAATGGTTACTTCAAGTGCCAGGCTTTAGATGTTTCAGAAAGGAGGAAAAAGAGGTGGACGCATGACACTGTTGATCAAAGATAATGTCACGACTACAGAAAAGGAGGAAATCATGGAGGGGTTGTCTACAGAATCTCTGTGGGTGGAAGTTAGGAATAGGAAGGGGTCAATAAATCTACTGGGTGTTTTTTTTTTAAAAAATAGACCACCCAATAGTAACAGGGACATCAAGGAGCAGATAGGGAGACAGATTCTGGAAAGCAGCAATAACAGGGCTGTTGTGGTGGGAGTTTTTAATTTCCCCAATATTGACTGGCATCTCCCTAGAGTAAAGGCTTTAGATGGGGTGGAGTTTGTTAGGTGTGTTCAGGAAGGCTTCTTGACACAAGATGTAGATAAGCCCACAAGAGGAGAGGCTGTACTTGATCCGGTATTGGGAAATGAATCTGGTCAGGTGTCAGGTCTCTCAGTGGGAGAGTATTTTGGAGATAGTGATGACAATTCTATCTCCTTTACCGTAGCATTGGAGAAGGATAGGAACAGACAAGTTAGGAAAGTGTTTAATTGGAGTAAGGGGAAATACGAGGCTATCAGCAGGAACTTGGAAGCATAAGTTGGAAACAGACTTCGAAAAAGACAGGGAAAAGTACTGAAGAAATGTGGCAATCATTCAGGGGATATTTGTGTGGGGTTCGGAGTAGATACGTTCCAATGAGACATGGAAAGGATGGTAGGGTACAAGATCTGTGGTGTACACAGGTCAAGACGACCTGTGGTGTAAATCTAGTCAAGAAAAGAAGAACTTATGAAAGGTTCAAAAAACTAGGTAATGATTTGAATCCAGAAGATTGTAAGACTGGCAGGAAGGAGCTTAAGAATGAAATTAGGAGAGCCTGAAGGGGCCATGAGAAGGTCTTGGTGAGCAGGATTAAGGAAAACTCCAAGGCATTCTGCAAGTAAGTGAAGAGCAAGAGTGAATAGCGTGAATAACATGAGTGAATAGCATAAATCAAGTGTGACAATAGAAAAGAGTGTATGGAACTGGAGGAGATAGCAGAGGTACTTAATGAATACTTTGCTTCAGTATTCACTATGGAGAAAGATCTTGGCGACAGTAGGGATGACTTGCAGCTTGAGAATGTAGATATTAAGAAAGAGGATTGTGCTGGAGCTTTTGGAAAGCATCAAGTTGGTAAAATCACCGGGACTGAACAGGATGTACCCCAGGCTACTGTGGGAGGCGAGGGAGGAGATTGCTGAGCCTCTGGCGATAATCTTTGCATCATCAATAAGGACAGGAGAGGTTCCGGAGGATTGTAAGGTTGTAGATGTTGTTCCCTTATTCAAGAAGGGGAGTAGAGATAGCACAGGAAATCATAGGTCAGTGAGTCTTACTTCAGTGGTTGGTAAGCTGATGGAGAAGATCCTGAGAGGTAGGATTTACGAACATTTGGAGAGGCATAATATGATTAGGAATAGTCAACATGGCTTTGTTAAAGGCAGGTGGTGCTTGATTGAATTTTTTTTTTTGAGGATCTGACTAGGTACATAGATGAAGGTAGAGCCATAGATGTAGTATATATGGATTTTAGCAAGGCATTTGATAAGGTACCCCATGCAAGACTTATTGCGAAAGTAAGGAGGCATGGGATCCATTGCTTAATGGATCCAGAACTGGCTTGCCCACAGAAGGCAAAGAGTGGTGGTAGACGGGTCATATTCTGCACGGAGGTCAATGACTGGTGGTGTGCCTCAGGGATCTGTTCTGGGACCCTTACACTTCGTGATTTTTATAAATGACCTGGATGAGGAAGTGGGGGTATGGGTTAGTAAATTTGCTGATGACATAAAGGTTGGGGCTGTTGAGGATAGTGTGAAGGGCTGCCAGAGGTTATAGCAGGACATTGATAGGATGCAAAACTGGGCTAAGAAGTGGCAGATGGAGTTCAACCTAGATAAATGCGAGGTGGTTCATTTTGGTAGGTCAAATATGATGGCATTAATGGTAAGACTCTTGGCAGTGTGGAGGATAAGAGGGATCTTGGGTCCAAGTCCATAGGACACTCAAAGCTGCTGTGCAAGTTGACTCTGTGGTTAAGGCATACAGTGCATTGGCCTTCATCAATCGTGGCATTGAGTTTAAGAACCAAGGAGTCATGTTGCAGCTATATAGGACCCTGGTCAGACCCCACTTGGAGTACTGTGCTCGGTTTTGGTCGCCTCACTACAGGAAGGATGTGGAAACCATAGAAAGGGTGCAGAGGAGATTTACAAGGTTGCTGCCTGGATTAGGGAGCATGCCTTATGAGAATAGGTCGAGTGAACTTGGCCTTTTCTCCTTGGGGTGATGGAGGATGAGAGGTGACCTGACAGGTGTATAAGATGAGAGGCACTGATCATGTGGATAGTTGAAGGCTTTTCCCCCAGGGCTGAAATGGCTAACACAAGGGGGCACAGTTTTATGGTGCTTGGAATTGGGTACAGAGGAGATATCGGGGGTAAGTTGTTGTTTTATGTAGAGAGTGGCAAGTGTGTGGAATGGGCTGCTGGCAGCGGTGGTGGAGGCGGAAACAATAGGGTCTTTTAAGAGACTTTTGGACTGCTACATGGAGCTTAGAAAAATAGAGGGCAATGGGTAAAGCCTAGGTAGTTCCAAGGTAAGGATATGTTCGGCAGAGCTATGTGGGCCAAAGGGCCTGTATTGTGCTGTAGGGTTTCTATGTTTCTGTTTCTAATACTGCCTTTATGCCATTTTCGACTTCCCTTGTCAGCTATGGTTACCTCATCATCCCTTTAGAATGCTGCCATTTCTTTGGGATTAAATTATCCTACGTCCTCCAAATTACTCCAAGTAACTCTTGCCATTGTTACTCTGTCATCTTGGTTAGGATCCTCTTCCAATCAACTTTGGTCTCGTGCAGCTGTAGTTACTCTACTTAACCAAATAAATACATCTGGATTTTAGCTTCTCAACCTCAAACTGTAAGGCAATTTCTATCATTATGATCATTGTCTCCTGAGGGTTCATTTACCTTAAGATCCCTAACCAGATCTTTTTCATTGCACAACACCAAATTCAGAATCGCCTTTTTTCTAGTATTAAGCTTCTCGAGAAAGCATCTCATAGGTATTCTACAAATACCTTTTCTTGTGATCCAGCACTATCCACCTGCATACTTGGGTTCCCACTGTAAGATTGTCTCTTACATATATTTTCTACCTCTTGCTGTAGTTTGTACCCCAGACCCTGGCTACAATTAAGGAGCCTGTGTACATCTCCCTTCAGGAATCCTTTTTATTTATTTATTTATTTATTTATTTATAATAAACCTTTGCAGTAATAAATGAAATTAACAGGAAGCTGAACAATAAATTGTAGCGGCAGTTCTCATCCATTTTGATTTAAAGACAGCACAGTAACAGGCCTTCTGGCCCGATGAGCCTGCACCATCCAATTACATCATTGTGACCTTTTAACCTACCAACCTCTGCATCTCTGGAATGTGGGAGGAAACCAGAGCACCCAGAGGAAACCCACACAGTCACAGGGAGAATGTACAAACCTGGGTCATTGAAATGCAATAGCATCATGCTAACTGTGCTGCCCCACTTTCATTTTCAGAACACACACACACCAGGATAAACAAATTGGGCCCATGGAATACAGAGGCGAATACCACAACAGATATAATTCAAAGGTAGATAGCAGGATGATTGTAGAAAATCTTCTTGAAAATTCTTTATATGATCAACAGAGATGCCCCTCAGGGATGAATGTCAAAGAATAGTGTTTATGTTTTGTTATCAATATACAGTGGATACTAGTTAATTAGCACAAACTGGGACCAGGTCATTTTTGGCCCAATTAAACAGCTATTTCAATTAGTCAATGTTTCACAAAAGTATTTAAAAATGTATAAAAAACCATATAACTGAAGCAAATTATGTATTTAAATGATATACATAACAAATCAGAATACCACCACTACTACAGTACTCTATAAAACTATTAGATCTTAATAGTTATTAATAGAGGAATTCATCCAGTATACGCTGTGTTCTTATGATTGACTGCAATGAACGAAGTCAGCACCTTCACGAGGGTGTGCTGTATGATTGTCAATAATCAGAAGAATTTTTCTCGATTTCCATTGTAGCTCCATATCACAACTCGTCCAAAATTAAACAGCCTAAATCATCTACATATTGGTAAACACTCCATGACACCTTTCTTTTTTTTTTTAAAAAGGTCAAAGTAAAAAATATCAAAAAGCACTTTAAAAAAAATCTTCATCCTTGGCCGAAATGGATAACATAAAACAAGCACATGCAACGGATGCAATTTAAAAACTGTTCTTCACTCTAAACACTGTAGTGTCTAATGGCCACACTAGTGCATGCGACTGACACTAGTTAGAAACTGTTTGACTTCAGTCTCCTGAACCAATTAAGTGACATAGTGTCCCAAATGAAAAAAGGGAATCCCAATTATTTTCTCAAATTTTTTTGTTCCTCAAGAGTTGTTTCAAATAAGCAGCTGCTCCAATTAAAAGTTGGGCCAATTAACAGAATCCACTGTATTTAGAAATGAGCCAAGCACAAGGACAGTGATAACTGCAACTTGACTAGATAGAATGTTTGAACAGGTGGCAGTAACTTTACTTTCTTAGGAAGCTAAGGAGGTTCAATTTGTCACTGAACATTTCAACAAACATCCTGATTAGCATCGTAATCCATCCAGTACAACAATTTGAACTTCAGGAACACAAAAGCCGAAAAGAATAGTGAACTCTGCCAAATACATCAGCATCACATCCGTTTCCATCATCGGTCGCATCTACAGGAGGTACTACCTCAGGGGCAACATCTAAAGATGGCAATCTTCTCACAGCTATAATCGGATAGGCAATACAGAAGCCTGAATCCCACATTCAAGAACAGCTCCTTCCTTCCAGCTATTTGGATCTTGAACCAACTGGCATAACTCTAAAATCTCTTACATTTAACAACACTATGACAACTTTTATCACTTTGCACTAAAATGGACATTGTAGTTTTGCTCGAAATGTGTCCTTTCTTGTAATACTTGTGTAAAATTTATTTCCAATTTACGCCTTTTTTGTGACTTCTACTTGTACAATGCTATGTAACTGTGATAGTGGTGCAAGCAAGTTTTCATTGTGTCATGTAGTCATCCATACGACAAAGTTAACCTTGACTTTTTGCCCCGGATGATGCTCTGCAGCCCCACTTACTCAAGCTCGTCGAGACTATTCCATCACAATTCTCCCTTGAGTTTTGGAGTTGCCAGAAAGTTCCTGGTCAATAACCACCTCAAGATGAATTGCTGGTAGAGGTACTTGGCAATACTTATTCAGTGCAGTAGAATGCCAAAAGGTAGGAAGAACATTTATTGGAGATGACATCTGTTACACGTTATTTGAGACTTAATCCTGTTTTATGTAGAGATGGACTACTTCAATTTCTGAAAAATTATGAATGGTTTGTACATTGTACTAATATTCCCACCTGAGCTACAAACTGGAAACAAGAGGTGTGGAAAGAGAAACAGAAATAACATTTCAGAACCTAGACCAATGCCAGAACTGGGCAGGGGGATGGGGAGGGAGAAGAAAAAAATAAAAGCTAGTTTTCAGTACCGGAGGGAGGGGAGGGTTATGTAGAACAAATGGTGACACCAAATGTTTGATGTATCTATTAGTTACCTTATAATTAACAGAACAAAGGGGCAACCAGTGCAGGTTTTGTATTTGGGCTTCCAGAAGGCTTTTAATCTGCTGCACATGAAATTATTAAACCATACTCCACAGTGTAATGTACTGGCATAGATCAAGGATTGTTTAATGGCAGAAAACAACAGCAGGAATAAAGGAGACAAAATGGAATGGTTCTAATGGAATGACTTACAAATCCTTCTTGCTCTCCATCACATGCTCAACTTCAAGACCTTATATTAAAGTTCAACAATTGCCCTCTTAAGGATGTGTTTGCCCTCTGTTTCAACTGTTCATTCTTACCTTAACTTTAATCTGAGCTTAAACAGACTTCCCTTCTGTTCTTTCCACCTCTCCCTCCTTAGCACACTTGCCATCTCCTCCAGAATTTTGACTCATTTCATTCCCCACTTTTGCTGCCTGACCTGCCCAATGCCTCTAGCATTCTGTTTCGTTAAAGTTGATTCCATGATTGACACTGAACAAGATCGGTATATTCTGGAGAAATGATCAAATTGACTCACCTTATTAAACTGGAACAGGTCCTGCTTGACACGTTCTCTATGCAACTCATTCCCATGTCTTCGAAATCTCCTCATTGCACTTCTTCAGAGGTGACAAAGCAGCTTCAGCACAACCAAATGAGCAGCTCCTGTACAAAGGATGACACAAGTGGTTAGTTCACAGTTGAACGGATGCCAACTCTTACCCTTCTGCCCTCTGGTGACAGGGTATTCTCAATTAAACCATACGCTGCCCATCATCAGATCCTCCAACACCAAGTCCTTTGTAAAGCTGAGTCTAACCAAGTCACAGCTGGCTGGCATTCAGTTGGCAATAATTAACCTCCATGTTTACAAAGGCACAGTTCAAATAGTGTTTCTTCCACATGACATCTGATAGACAGAACAACTCATTATAGTCCTACCAACATCACTTAGTTACAAGGTTTTCTGGATGCCTGGCTCCCTCCTACTGATCTCCCCTGAAAACCTTTCTATTTAAAGATGTCACTTCAGGCTGGGCTGTAATTGCACTAGGAAAAGAGAACAGAATATTTAGCTCTTTAAGCCTTATTTTATTATTTAATATTTATCTGTAACCAAAATTAATTTAGATACTTTTCCATTCAAAAAATAAAGGAAAAATCAGATTTAAAATTAATATCTCCTTCACATCTTGTGCTTTGTGGAAGGGTTTATTACTTCTAACATGCTGTGTAAAGGCGTTCCTTCCTTCATTCCCGAAAGGTCTGGTCTTAATTTCTAGACAATGTCCCAGTTTTAGACATTATTTAGTAAGCTCATTAAGCCTTAATTCAAGGCAACTTGCAAAGGCCACAGGGCTCATTGAGACAATATGGATCTTATTTTAATCCTTGAAATTCCAAGATAAAATCTTTGCGCTCCCCCGGGGAGTTAGCTTACACACAGTCAGGCAAAGGCTAATATGTTGCAGGTGACATGCCAGGCACTTTTGTACCATGGAATGCCCACTTCAACAAAACTACATTTAACCACTTCTCCACATCATTCTATGATATCACTTGTGCCAAGACCCCATTTATCAATATTCCAAGGGGTCATTGCTGACCTGAGCTCAATGGATCAGGTACAGACAAAAGGTCAGTTCCTGAATGAGTAGATCACTCCCTGGCTTTATGTTGTCCACTATTTGCAAAATGGAAGTGTGAATAGCCTCCACGGATTTGGATGACAGCAGCCCTAACCATCTTCATGCTGCTCATTAACATCTAAATCAAAGCAACCCATCAGTAGCCCTGAACTTTCCTGCCACCATTGCACATGGCTACACTATGTATCATCTACCAAATGCATTGGTGTTACTCACTCAAGGTACCCTGAAAGCACACCACAGGAGAAAGAATCAGAAGAACTGACCTGTGACATGAGATTTGTGTAGAAAAGCTTCAAGTGCACGTCCATGTTACACACCATGATTTGTTCTTTTTTTAGATACCATTTCTCTATCCTGGAATTCATAGCTAATATTATGGGAATGCATTTACCAGCAAGATGCAGCAGCCGAAGCCAACAGCTCCGCTCACCACCACGACTGCCCACACATCATTTAGCGACTGACACTAAATGTCAGATCCTAAGAAAGTAAATTTTACAAGTTGTAAGCTCCCTACGGTTCTATGTATTAAGCACATTTTTTAAAAAATCTAGAGTGGTTTTATATTGCTAGAGTAATGGAAACAACAAGTACACTTCATGAAAAAGAATCTAGTGCTTTCCTGGTGCATATGACAAATAAACTCTTCTCGGGCTTCCAGCTGGGTACAGATATCAATTTTAACCAATGTTTCAATGACAAACGCTGCCATCTTCATCAGGGATGATGCCTATGTGTGCCGAATTCTGTGGTGTGTACACACACACACTTGTCATCATTCCTCCTGACTGGATAAGGACTAACCAATTAGGAGGGATGAGGGTATATATACCACCAAACTACACTTGCCCAGGCATCATCCCTGATGAAGACAGCAGAGTTCATCATCGAAACGCCGGTTAAAATTGATACCCGAACCCAGCTGGAAGCCTCAGTTCATGTTTATGACAGAATGTCTAAAGGGAACCTCAACTCCAAATGTGCCTTTGGAAAGTATAGACTCTCATGCAATTATTGGGATATGGATCACTCATGCTGACAGGCCAAGGTGGAGAGCACTGGCCCTGCTTGGACTAGAGTCTGATTAATGAGCCTGTAATTTTCAAACTGGACACCAGGTGGCCCCAGAAACTAAAATGGTGTCTACAAGTGGGCAGTGGGTGCACGTACATCCAATTGTTACTCCTTTAACTCACCGGCACTAGTTTCCCTTGATATTGTTACCTGCCCTATAAGGACTCTAGATTTAACTTGTACATAATGGCATTGGCATCCAAACTGGATTCTACATGGTTCCTGAGAATGAACTCTGACCCAAAGGGCAGGAAATTAAATTACTTCACCCTCTACCCAACACTATAAAGGAGTGTATCACATTTGAATGTATGTTGTTAACAAGTCTGCAATAATAGAACAATTAAATAACTCTATGGAGAATAAAAGAATGGAGATGGGCTATAACAAAATTAAGCATTCTGAGCCATCAGGCCTTAGCCACATCCTAAAATTACAATCTCAGAATCAGGTTTATTATCACCAGCGTGTGATATGAAATTTATTTCACTTTATTGTCACCAAACAATTGATACTAGAGTGTGCAATCATCACAGCGATATTTGATTCTGCGCTTTGTGCTCCCCAAAGTACAAATCAAATTAAATATAATAAAAATTTAAATTATAAATCATAATTAGAAAATAGAAAAGGGGAAGTAAGGTAGTCCAAGTCAGGTCCGGATATTTGGAAAGTACGGCCCAGATCCGGGTCAGGATCCGTTCAGCAGTCTTTATCACAGTCGGAAAGAAGCTGTTCCCAAATCTGGCCGTACGAATCCTCATGCTCCTGAACATTCTCCCAGAGGGAAGAGGGACAAAACGTGTGTTGGCTGGGTGGGTCTTGTCCTTGATTATCCTGGCAGCACTGCTCCAACAGCGTGTGGTGTAAAGTGAGTCCAAGGATGGAAGATTGGTTTGTGTGATGTGCTGGGCTGTGTTCACGATCTTCTGCAGCTTCTTCTGGTCTCGGACAGGACAACTTCCATACCAGGTTGTGATGCACCCTAGGAGAATGCTTTCTACAATACATCTATAAAAGTTAGTGAGGGTTTTAGGGGACAGAGCAAATTTCTTCCAAATTTGTTAACTTAGCAGCAGCAGTTCAAAGCAATATATAATTCCCCCTCACTGGACCCCCTGCAGTTTGCGTACCATCCCAACTGCTCAACAGACAACGCCATTGCCACCACCCTCCACTCGGCTCTAACCCACCTGGACAAAAAAAAAGACACATACGTTCGGATGCTGTTCATAGACTTCAGTTCAGCATTCAACACAATCATCCTTCAGAAACTGATTGGAAAGCTGAGCCGACTGGGCCTGAACACCACCTTCTGCAACTGGATCCTGGACTTCCTGACTGGGAGACCTCAGTCAGTCCGGATCGGAAGCAGCATCTCCAACACCATCACACTGAGCACAGGGGCTCCCCAGGGCTGTGTGCTCAGTCCACTGCTGTTCACTCTGCTGACCCATGACTGTGCTGCAACACACAGCTCGAACCATATCATCAAGTTCGCCGATGGTGGGTCTCATCAGCAAGAACGATGAGTCAGCATACAGAGAGGAGGTGCAGTGGCTAACAGACTGGTGCAGAGCCAACAACCTGTCTCTTAATGTGAACAAAAGAGATGGTTGTTGACTTCAGGAGGGCACAGAGCGACCACTCCCTGCTGAACATCGATGGCTCCTCGGTAGAGATCGTAAAGAGCACCAAGTTACTTGGTGTTCACCTGGCACAGAATCTCACCTGGTCCCTCAACACCAGCTCCATAGCAAAGAAAGCCCAGCAGCATCTCTACTTCCTGCGAAGGCCGAGGAAAGTCCATCTCCCACCCCCCATCCTCGTCACATTCTACAGGGGTTGTATTGAGAGCATCCTGAGCAACTGCATCACTGCCTGGTTCGGAAATTGCACCATCTCGGATCGCAAGACCCTGCAGCAGATAGTGAGGTCAGCTGAGAAGATCATTGGGGTCTCTCTTCCTGCCATCACAGACATTTACACTACACGCTGCATCTGCAAAGGAAACGGCATTGTGAAGGACCCCATGCACCCCTCATACAATCTCTTCTCCCTCCTGCCGTCTGGGAAAAGGCTCTGAAGCATTCAGGCTCTCACGACCAGACTATGTAACAGTTTCTTCCCCCAAGCTATCAGACTCCTCAATACCCAAAGGCTGGACTGACACCTTGCCCTGCTGTCCTGTTTATTATTTATTATAATGCCTGCACTGTTTTTGTGCACTTTATGCAGTCCTGTGTAGGTCTGTAGTCTAGTGTAGCTTTCTGTTTTTTTTTAAATGTAGTTCAGTCTAGTTTTTGTACTGTGTCATGTAACACCATGGTCCTGAAAAATGTTGTCTCATTTTTACTATGTACCGTACCAGCAGTTATGGTCGAAATGACAATAAGAGTGACTTGACATAGAAGGAAAAAAATAAAAATAATAGAAAAACAAGTAAATCAATTACAGTATATGTATATTGAATAGATTAAAATCATACAAAAAGCAGAAATACTGTATATTAAAAAATGAGGTAGCGTCCGAGGGTCCAATGTCCATTTAGGAATTGGATGGCAGAGGGGAAGAAGCTGTTCCTGAATCGCTGAGTGTGTGCCTTCAGGCTTCTGTACCTCCTATCTGATGGTAACAGTGAGAAAAGGGCATGTCCTGGGTGCTGGAGGTCCCTAACAATGCACACTGCCTTTCTGAGACACTGCTCTCTAAAGATGTCCTGGGTACTTTGTAGGCCAGTACCCAAGATGGAGCTGACTAGATTTACAACCCTCTGCAGCTTCTTTCAGTCCCATGCAGTAGCCCCTCCATACCAGACAATGATGCAGCCTGTCAGAATGCTCTCCACGGTACAACTATAGAAGTTTTTGAGTGTATTTGTTGACATGCCAAATCTCTTCAAACTCCTAATGAAGTACAGCCGCTGTCTTGCCTTCTTTATAACTATATCAATATGTTGGGACCAGGTTAGATCCTCGAGATCTTGACAGCCAGGAACCTGAAGCTGCTCACTCTCTCCACTTCTGATCCCTCTATGAGGATTGGTATGTGTTCCTTCGTCTTATCCTTCCTGATGTTGAGTGCTAGACTTTTGCTGTGTTACCACTCCACTAGTTGGCATATCTCACTCCAGTATGCCCTCTCATCACCACCTGAGATTCTACTAACAATAGCTGTATCATCTGCAAATTTATAGATGGTATTTGAGCTATGCCTAGCTACACAGTCATGTGTATATAGAGAGCAGAACAGTGGGTTAAACTCACGCCCCTGAGGTGTGCCAGTAATGATAGTCAGCGAGAAGGATATGTTATCCCCAATCCGCACAGATTGTGGTTTTCTGGTTAGGATGTCAGGGATCCAATTGTAGAGGAAGATACAGAGGCCCAGGTTCTGCAACTTTATGATGGTATTAAACGCTGATCTATAGTCAACGAATAGCATCCTAACCTAGGTGTTTGTGTTGACTGGGTTGTCTAAGGCCATGTGGAGAGCCATTGAGATTGTATCTGCCGTTGACCTACTGTGGTGATAGGCAAATTGCAGTGGGTCCAGGCCCTTGCTGAGGCAGGAGTTCAGTCTCGTCATGACCACCCTCTTAAAGCATTTCATCACTGTTGATGTGAGTACTACCAGGCTACAGTCATTAAGGCAGCCCACGTTACTCTTCTTCGGCACTGGTATAATTGTTGTCTTTTTAAAGCAAATGGGAACTTGTACCCATAGCAGTAAGAGTTTGAAAGTGTCTTTGAATACTCCTGCTAGTTGGTTGGCACAGGTTTGCAAAGCCTTACTAGATACTCCATCTGGACCTTCCACATTACAAGGGTTCACCTTCTTTAAAGACAGCCTGACAGCGACCTGAGACAGAGATCACAGGGTCACCAGATGCAGCAGGGATCTTCACAGCTGTAGTTGTGTTCTCCCTTTCAAAGCGGGCACAGAAGGCATCGTGCCTGTCCTGTGCTTATGTAACTTAATCAACTTTCCTTCACCCTATTCTTTATGTTGACTATTTCTCAACTCAGTAATCCACAAACAAGCTCCCTAGAAAAGCATTTCTTTCGCAGTTCACCCCTAAACAAGTGTTCAATGCATGGAGTACCTCCCATGACTAACACTTATGCTTGATAACACCAACTCCTGAAGAACATGCTTATGAGAGGGTCTGCATGTGGAGGCGAGTGAATCAGCAAGGGATAGACTGCCATTACTTCATTTTCACCAAACTACTTGTCATAGATACATTTGCCAACAATATACTAGTAGAGATAAACATCTAGTCTTTATACCAAGGATATAAATGGTATGGTGCTATCATTGTAGCAGATAGGATGAACTTGGAACAAATTTAGCAATACAGAATTGGTATCCATTAGCAGATGAATTATAGTCTGCCACAAATCAGAAACCTCAACCTTGGTACTGCCTCTCTTAAGCAAAGCAGTCAAATCCGCCCAATGGTGAGCACAGAAGTTCTGGCCGCAGGGCATCGACGTGCTGGCAGAGAGTAGCACAAAGTACACCAAGAATAAGATGCAAAACGTAACAGCACAGGAACATACTTTTCAGCCAACAATGTTGTGCCAAGCGATTCAATTAGTAATCAATGGATAACTAAACTACACAATGTTAATATTCTTCCATTTTCCTCACATTCACGTTTATCTAAACGTCTCTAATGTTTTTGCCTCTGCTACCACCCCATGCAACATTTTCCAAGAACCCAGCACTTTTTAAAAAAGAAACAGTTGCCCCTCACATCTCCTTTGAAATTACCCCTTCTTAAATGAATGCTCTCTGCTATTAGACATTTCAAACCTAGGGAAAAGATGCTGTCTGTCTACTCTATCTATGTCTCTAATAATTTTAAGAATCTCTATCAGATCACCCCCATATTCCAGAGAAAGCAACCCAAGTTTGCCCAACCTCATGTTACAGCACATGCCTTCTAATCCAAGCAGCATCCTGGTATGCCTCTTCCACACCCTCTCTAAAGCCTCGACATCCTTCCTATAAATGAGATGACCTCAACTCTATGCAATACTCCAGATATGGCCTAACTAAAGTTTTATAAAGCTACAAAATAGCTTCCTGACTTTTGAACTCAATTCCTTGACTAACAAAGCCAAACATGCCATAAGCCTTCTTAACCACCCTACCAACCTGTGTAGCCACTTTCAGGGAGCTGTGAATTTGGACCCCAAGATCTCTCTGGCATTCAACACAGTTAAGGATCTTGCCTTTAAACTGTGTACTGTCTCTTTGCATTTGACCTACCCAGATGCAACACTTATCAAATTTGACCATCTGCCATTTGTTGGCCCATACCTACAACTGATCAATATTCCACTGTATTATTTGCCAGTTTTCTATGCTATCCACAACTCCACCAATCTTCACATCATCCACAGATTTACCCACCTGGATCATTTACAAACACAGACAGCCGCGGTTCCAGTACAGATCTCTGCAGAATGGTAGATCTCCAGCAAGAACAAGTCCCTTTGACCACTACCCTCTGTCTACCCAAACCAGAAGCCTTGAATAAATAGTTCAGTGCGTAATGCTGTCAAGTGCAAGGGATAAAGCCTTCACCTCTGGAAGGTAATAGGAGCTTCAGAGATGGCACTATGATTCAGGTAGAGCCATCAAGTTGGCAGAACAGCAACACAAGTACAAAATCCAGTCACAACTCTGTGACACACGCAGCTTACAGCGAGGACTACACACCATTGCAGACCAAGAGGAAACACAGCAGTATAGCCAACATTGCTGCCTCTCTCCTGGACGAGCTAAATGTTTTTGCATATAAAATGCTTGATTTGAGGTCTATAACACTAAATCCTGAGGAGAGCTGCCGACGAGAACTGGTCTTTGGTCATCTCCGAGACTGGAGGTACATAGAACATTCCAACATGTCAACAGCTGCAAGGCAGCAGGGATGGACGACATCCCAGGGCTGGTCCTCACAGTTTGTGCAGAACAACTGGCTGGTATGCTTATGGACAGTTTTAAATTTCATCCTCTCCAACGCGTAGCGCCCTCCTGTTTTAACTCATCCATCCTGTACTTAAGAAAACCAAGGTAGCATGCCTGAATGATTGGCACCTGGTGGCAATCACCTCAGTTATAAGCAAATGCTTTGAGAGGTTGGTTAAAGACTACATCTGCACTGGACCCCTTACAGTTTGCCTACCAATGGAATTAGCCAACTGATGACGCCACAGCCACAGCACTACACACCATCACTCACCTGTAGAAGAGGGGTACATACGTTAGAATGCTGTTCCTGAACTACAATTCAGTATTCCACACCATAATTCCCTCCAGGCTTGACAGGAAGCTCAGAGACCTCAGCCTGCACCCTGCCTTGTGCAGATGGATCCTCAACTTCCTATTGGATTGCCAAAAGGTGGCAAGGATGGACACCCTCAACTCTGTCCCCCAACTCAGGAGCCCCCCAGTGTTGTGTCCTGATTCCCCTCCTCTACTTCCTTTACATTCACAACTGTGCGCCACACACAGCTCCAATCTGATCAAATTTGCAGATGACATGACGTTGTTCGACCTTATACCTAGCAGAGACAAAACAGTTTACAGAGGAGAGATTAACACCCTGACACAGTGGTGCCAAGATAACAACCTCTCACTCAATGTCCAAAAAACAAAAAAGCTGATTGTGGACTGCAGGAGGAATGGAGACAGGCTTGCCCCAATTAACATCAGTAGGACTGCAGTTGAGAGGGTGAGCAGTTTCAAGTTCTTTGATATTCACCTCACCTGGACTGTACACACCGGTTGTGGGGCAAAATAAAAATGTACAACAACAACTCTTCCACCTCCGGTGACTTAATAAGTTTGGCATGAGCCTCCAAATCGTCAAGACCTTCTACAGGGGGAACATTGAGAGGATCCTGACTGGCATTATTGCTGCCTGATACAGGAACTACACCAGATTTGATCACTGGGCACTGCAGAGAGTGGTATGGACAGCCAACACATCTGTGGTGAATTGCCCTCCACTGAGGACATTTACAGCAGCAGGTGCAGAAAGAAGGGGTGAAAGATCATCAGAGACACTAGTCAACCCAAATATAAACTGTTTCAGCTGCTTCTGTCTGGCAAAAGGTACGGCAGCATTAAAACCAGGACCAACAGGTTACAGGTCAGCTTCTTTCAAAAAGCCATTATAAATTCACGTCTGTACAGTCCGACAGTCGTATGCAAAGATTTTTTACTCCCTCACGTTGTGGGATGGATGCAAGATTTAAATAAGTTCAAAAATTCTTCTACAGTTAAGCCAGTTCTGAATCCAAGTGCCTAATTTACCATGGATCCCATACATCTTAATCTTCTGAATGAGCCTCTCATGAGGCTTAAACACCTTACTAAAGTTTATGTAGACAACATCCACAGCTCTACCTTCATATATCACCCTCAAAAAAAAAAACAAAACTCAATCAATTTAGTAAGACAACTGCCCTGCACTAAGTGATGCTGGCTCTCCCTAATTAGACTACGGTTTTCCAAATGCTCAAACCCTATCGCTAAGAATTCTCCCCAGTAACTTCCCTCGCAGTGATGTAAGATGCACCAGTCTATAACTTACAGGATTATCCCTTCTTCTGTTCTTGATTTATGGTACAACTTTAGCTGGTCTCCAGTCGTCTGGGACCTCACCTGTGGCTAGAGAGGACATGAAAATAGTGGTCAAGGCCCCAGCAATCTCTTTACTGGGGTACATCTCATCAGGCATGGGTCCTAATACCCCTTAAGGTACCCAACCTTTACCTCGCACTGATCTCCCTGTCCTTCACATCCTTCCCCCAGTAAATACTGATGTAAAGTACTCATTAAGGATCTCATCCACATCCTCCACGTTTACACAAATGCTCCCCACCCCCCTTTGTCCTGAGTGATCCTATTCTCACCCTATTTATCCTCTTGCTCTTGATGCATTTGCAGAATGTCTTTACACTCTATACATTGTGCAGAAGTCTTAGGCACCCTAGATTTTTTTGTATGGTTTCAGACAGTATGGCCTCCACAAAGCTCTGATCTCATCAAGGCTGTCTGGGATTGCCTGGAGAGACAGCAGCAAGCGAAGTCTGCAGAGGAACTGTGGCAAGTTCTCCAAGATACCTGGAACAATCTTATTAGCCCATTTTCTTAAAGCTGCACAACAGTGTACTTCAGAGAACTGATGAGTTTTTAATGTTTTCACATCAAATATTGATTTTATTTAGTCCTTTTTACTGTTTACTGATCTTTATGGTATTTTTTGATATTTAGAATCCTTTCAACTTTTCATTTTTGAAAGCATCTTCACTTTACAGAATTTTTTTTAACATATTTGAGACTTTTGTACAGTACTGTGCATACACCAAGAGTAGTTATCCTTTCGGATTCTCTTTAATCCTACTTGCCAAGGACATCATGGCCTCTTTACTTTCCTAATTCCCTTTGTCAGTTCCTTTACAAAACATCCATTAAGCGGCCTTTCTTTATCCTGTTTAAAATTAATCAATCTGTTCATATGTTCACTTTTAAGTTTGATTATTGATGTTTGCGCATGTGACTGCTCATAGCTGTTTGCAGTGTTGTCCTGTAACCTGTTGGTTGCTGTTGTGTTCTCTGTTATGGTATTGTCCTGTGTTTTATGCTCAGCACCGAACCACAATCAGTTCTGATATGTTTCATGCGCTGGCAATAAAGTAATTCTGATTTCTGGCTACATTATAATCCTCAAGGGCCCTATTCCATTCCAGCTTCCCAAGGTTAACATACTTTTCCTTTTTCTCTCGACATCCAAGGTTCTCTTACTTCCCATCCTTGTCCTTCTGATTGGAACATACCTGTCCTGTACTCTGTAGTTGGTCTTTTAACACCCTCCACATGTCAGATTGTGTACTTGCACAAAAAAAAACAGCTGTTTCAATTAACTCTCCCTAGTTACTGCCTAATGCTCACATAAATTAGAGCAGCTCAAATTTAAGCTCTCCAGCGAGGTCCATACTTATCCCTATCTATAGCTATCTTGAAACTTCAGAGTTGTCTCACTGTTCACCCACTGAAAGATTGGTCACCTGGTCAGGCTCATTACCCAACACCAAGTCCAATACAGTCCCTATTCTTGTTGGACTTAAGAACCCTTCTTCAATGCAATAAAATGTCTTCCCTAATATAAACTGGGACCTACTGAGAGCAGTAGGTTTAGATGGGGAGGTTGAAGTCCTCCATGACAACAACCCTATTGTTTTTGTACTCTTTCCTTACTCTGCCTGCATACTGGTTCCTCAATAGCTATTGGGAAGACTATAGTACAATCCCAGAGGAGCTGCACCCTTCTTTTATTTTTAGTTCCACCCATGTGAACTCAGTGGATGAGCCCTCCATGATAATCCTCAGAGCTTGTGCAAAGACAGTTCAGTGACCATCTCACAACTCTGGAATCCTGCTCACCTATGTAAGGGCAATTAAACATCTAGGGGGCAAATAATCAACCAGGAGGCAGCAACTCCAAAAACATTCCCATGCTTGCTGAGCCCTGCATCTGAGTACAGTACTAATTATGCAATTATGTTCAGCAAGATGTATTAAGTGATGACCCAATTCAGCCAAAGATTCCTACCTTAGAAACTCGTCTTCAACCAATTTGAATTAGTCTTTAATAAAGCAAAAATTACTAGACCAGAGGACTCCCTGGCTGCCGCACTGAAACCCTGAGGCCACATCAAGGCACACTACCAAGTTACTTCTGTGTAGTTACACCACAAGATGCCTGTCAGGACAGATCCAATATGACCAATCATCCAATTAATCAATGGACAAGAGTGATGTTAACAAGGCCATAAAGTAGCACTGGCACATGAAAAGCTTCTTATCAATATTCAGTATGGGGTTTTATCAGGAGTGCTTGGATCCAGACTTCAGTTTTAGTCTAACATGAACCAAAAAGTACAGAATTCCATTGAAAAGGGTGACTGCTCCTGACATCAAGTTAGTGTAACATTAAAGAACCTTGGAAACGAAGTCAATCAGAATCAAGAGGTAAATATTTAAAAACAAAGACTTGAAGAACTCAGCTGACCCAGCAGCATCTGTGGAGGAGAGAAGTAGACAGATGATGTCATGGATTAAGACTATCTGGGCTGATGACCGTCAACTGTCCATTATTCATTGACTGTATTTCCCTCCACAGATACTGCCTGACCCACTGAGCTCTTCCAGCATCTTGTTTATTGTTCCAGGTTGCAGCATCTGTGTTTTATTACTCTACTGCAAAGTCTCTTCAAGGTGTGCTCACTTGAAGAAGCTTTCCTCCTTGCTTCAACTGGACTTGTGCAAGACTCCCTCTCATTGTTCATGTCTGCCGCTCTTCTACCACATTGTCACTATCAGTCGTGCATCTTTCCTCCTGTCCAGATGAAGGGGCTCATCCTGAAACATTGATTGCTTATTTCTCTCCACGGAGCTACCTGATCCACCAGGTTCTTCCAGTATCTTGTTTTTCTTTTGCACGAGATTCAAGCATTTGTAGTCTCATATGCATTTCCAGACATTCCAATGGTTGCATGAAGGAAGTGTGTTGTGGTTGGAGGTCATTCATGCCACTGCAGATGAAGTTTTCAGGACATTGTGTTAGGTCTAAATACCATTAACTATAGCCATAATTTTCCTTCCATAACATTAGGGATGTTTGCTGCCAATTGGTTTGTTCAGTTTTATTTTCTGTTCCTTAGAAATTGAGCAGTTGAAATCAAGTGCCAAGCTATATTTGTGATGCACAGGTGATAGGTGAGAAGTTTCTCTAACAAGAATCCAACCACCCACCCTTTACTTTCAGTAGCATTACTGTGATACTCCTCCACCTGTGAGGATCTACCACTGAAACAAGCCACAAAGTTGATGGCATCATGCAGAAAATGACTCACTCACTGATACACCAAAACTTTCACTTACAATACAGGAGTGTGGAAGACTGATTGTGCATCGACTGAAGAGCATCTCAACACTATTCAAAACAAGCCAGCCTATGTGAGTTTCGAGTCAGATGAAAAGCCACTTATTTCTTCCACTGGCTCGTCAGGCACACAAGAAATGCATCTGCAGGTTCTTAACATGCACACCATCCCTACTGAGAAATATTCTTCTGACTGCCAATTCTAAATACTGGATCATGACACCCATCACCGCGGGAGTGCCTTTGCCACAAGAACAGCAGTGGTTGAAGGTGGCCGCTCACAACCACATTTTCATAAGGGATTATATAATAAAGTGTATTTTGATTAATTTGGACATCAGTTAATCAGGCAGCTGCTTACAAAAAAAAACTACTTGAGAAAATAGCCAGGATTCCCTTCATTTATTTGGGTACAATGTTGCTTAATTGGGATAGAATTGTTGCTGAAGAGCTTCTAAACAGCATCAGTGGTCATAACACACTACACCGTGCTTGGAGCAAACAGTTTTAAAATAGCATCAGTTGCTGGCTTGTGTTGTTTTCCACTTGAGACAATGGATGTCAATTCAAAAAGGGTGATTTTTCATTTTGTTTTATCTTGACTTTTAAAAAAAATTTCAGACCCTTGCCAAGATGCCACGATATTGTTCATTTACGCCAAAAGAACTATTAGGAACTCACAGATTTATAGTACCATAGTGTTCTAATTTGTTCTGCATTTCATTTAAACACATAATTTGTTACTCAATTAAACAGTAGTTTGGCTTTTTATACCATGCTATTCCCATGAAACTTTGGCATAATAGGGCCAAAATATACTAGTCCCAATTAACCGGAATCTGTGGAACACAGGAAACTGTCATTACATACACACCCACACACATCTCTCTATCAATGGCTGTTCTTTTAATGTTTTGGACCAAGTCAAAGACAAAAGATAACATGGCAGATAGCAGACTTAAGAACACTAACCTAGTAATGTCCCATTGAAATCAAACAATCCTTGCAAATATTGGGCAGGATTATAGCTAATTTCAATGGGATGACTAGATTAGATTAATGAGCTGAAAAACATGAACCTGAAGATACTTAAACTCAAGATATATCATACAAGACACACCTGAATGGATATTAGAAGAATAGGGTAGAATTTACAAAGGACTACTGACTTCAGCAGTTGTACAGGGCCCTGGTGAGACCACAGCTGGAGTACTATTCAGTTTTGGTCACCAAATTTGAGGAAGGACATTCTTGCTGTTGAGGGAGTGCAGCGTAGTTTCACGAGGTTAATTCCTGGGATGGCGGGACTGTCATATGTTGAAAGATTGGAGCGACTGGGCTTGTATACACCGGAATTTAGAAGTATGAGAGGGGATCTGATTGAAACATAAGATTATTAAGGGATTGGACACGCTAGAAGCAGAAAACAGGTTCCCAATGTTGGGACAGTCCAGAACCAGAGGCTACAGTTTAAGAATAAGGGGTAGGCCATTTAGAATGGAGTTGAGGAAAAATGTTTTCACCCAGAGAACAGTGGATCTATGGTATGCTCTGCCTCAGAAGGCAGTGAAGGCCAATTCTCTGGATGCTTTCAAGAAAGAGTTAGATATTATTTGTATTGGCGATAGAACTATTAGCTGAAATAATTAGAACCAACTCAGATATTATGGGCTTCAGAGTTAACCAGGAGGACTACAAGATTAATCTATTTGCTGATGTTCTGATTTATCTAACAAACCCATTGCATTCGTTGCATAAATTATCTTTTAGATTGGAAGAATATGGGAAAATATCAGGGTATAAAATAAACTGGGATAAAAGTGAAATTTTACCCCTTATTAAAGGAGATTATTGTCAATGTCAACTAGTGACTCAATTTAGATGGCCGATAAATGGTATAAAGTATTTAGGTATAAGAGTTGATAACGATACAAAGAATTCATATATTAAATTATTTGCCATTATTGAAAAAAATTCAAGAAGATCTTGATAAATGGATGATGTTACCAATAACATTAGTAGGTAGAGTCAATGCTGTAAAAATGAATATATTTCCTAGATTACAGTATTTATTCCAAACACTACCAATACAACTGCTGCAGAAGTTTTTTCAAGAGTTGGATAAACATGTGAGGAAGTTTCTTTGGAAAGGCAAGATGTCAAAAATATCGTTGGAAAAATTGACATGGAAATTTGACCTAGGAGGGTTACAACGCCCAAACTTGAATTATTATTGCATCTTTTTTTGATTAAGGTAAACCGACATGGATTAGAATAGAGTTAGATAACATAGGAGAAAATATACCAGAAGATTTTATATATAAATGGGAATCCAGATGGATACGGGAAAAGAAAGAATCCCTTATATTAAAGCAATTGATTGATTTATGGAACAAGACAAATGTTGATGATGAGATAAAGAAATCTTTATTAGCAAAGAGATCCCTAATTCAATATAGACTCATTCCTTTTACAATGGATAACCAACTTATATATAACTGGTTTCAAAAAGGGATTAGATATACAGGAGACTGTTTTGAAGGAGGTAAATTGATGTCATTTGATCAATTAAAGAATAAATATAAAATATCAAATAACACTCTTCTGTTATTTCCAATTAAGGGCTTATTTAAGAGATAAACTGGGTCAAACAATGTTGATGCTGAAACCTAATGACATAGAAACTTTAATTCAAAGAGGAATAATTAAAAAATTTACTTCTTGTATGTATAATTTGATTCAAAAACAGACAATTAAACAGGAATTCATAAGTCAAGATGGGAAACTGATTTGAATATTAAAATTGATGAAACAAGTTGGTCAAGACTATGTCTTGACAGTATGACAAATACAATAAACGTCCGACTTAGATTAGTACAATACAATTTTTTTACATCAATTATATATCACACCACACAAAACAAATAGATTAAACCCAAATTTATCTGATCAATGTTTTCGATGTAATCAAGAAATTGGTACTTTTTTTTTTACACTCTACTTGGTCCTGTTTCAAAATTCAACCTTTTTGGATAAATTTAATAGTTTTATTGGACAAATTATTGGAATACAACTTCCACATAACCCAATATTATTTTTACTAGGTGATATTGAAGGGATAAAACTGAAACCTAAATTGAACAAATACCAGAAAAAAATTATAAAAATTGCATTAGCAGTAGCCAAAAAGACTATTGCAGTTACTTGGAAATCAGATTCATACTTAACTATGGACCATTGGAATAATGAAATTTTTAGCTGCATTCCACTTGAAAAAATTACTTATAATTTAAGAAATAAAAATGACACTTCTGAAAATTTGGCGCCTTACTTACAAAAGATAGGATTAAATATATAAGTGCTCCAAAGATAAAGTTATTAGTCATTTGGGGAAACAGCCAAATACATATATTAAAGCTATTTTGAATTCCATGGAGCATGTGGGGATCTTCCGATATCCAGGCAGTCTTTCTTTCTTTCTTGATAGGGATGTTAAGGGGGAGGGCTGATTTATCATATTATTCTATTCATTCTATGTAATTATCTTAATTGAATAAAAAATATAAAGAAGAATTAGATAGAGCTCATAAAGATAGCAGAGTCAAGGGATATGGGGAGAGGGCAGGAACGGGGTACTGATTGTGTATGATCAGCCATGATCACAGTGAATGGTGGTGCTGGCTAGAAGGGCTGAATGGCCTACTCCTGCACCTACTGTCTATTGTCATGAGAAATAATTTTAATTGCAAGAGTATTCACTTTTAATTGTCAAACACGAGGAAATCTGCAGATGCTGGAAACTCAAACAACACACCCAAAATGCTGGTGGAACACAGGCCAGGCAGCATCTATAGGGAGAAGCGCTGTCGAGACCCTTCGTCAGGACTTTTAATTGTCTTGCATTTGGAGTTGTATTTATTGCAACCTCAAACGTACGGTAATTAATTCTGAACCAGATCAGAAGATGACTTCCCTTATTGTGGCTTTAAGTTTCTATTTCAAGATCCTAATCATCCACAGAAATTCCCCTTTACGATAGTGATTTGATGCAGGATGCCAGATTTGCTATATGAAGTGCCATCAAGCAAAGTGCAGCTTTAGTCTAGTTTAGAGGAATTAGGAGTTCCCTTTAACATGTATAAATTACATGTTCAGCAGGGTAATGAGGGATAACATTTTATGGGGTTGGGGGGGGGGGGGAGAGAGAAAGAGAATCTCTTCATATAGAAGCTTAATGGGAGAAGCCAGAAAGGGGTAATACATAACTGTCTCTCTGACTGGAGGTCTGTGAATAGTGTGCTACAGGAATTGGTGCTGGGTTTGTTGTTGCTGTCTTCAGTACATTAATGACTTACATGATAATAAGGTAAACTGGATCAGCAAATTAGTTGATAACAGCATGATTGGGGGTGTAGTGTACAGTGAGAAAATATACCAAAGCTTGCAATATGATCTGGACCAAAGAGGTAAATTGGCTGCAAAATGGCAAATGGAATTTAATACAGACAAGTGAGGTGTTGCATTTTGGGAGCGCAAACAAAGGGAAGAAACAAGTACAGTGAACACTAGGCCACTGAGGAGTGTGGCAGAACAGAGGGGTCTGGAAATACAGACCCGCAATTCCTTGAAAGTGGAAACACATGTCGGTAAGACAGTAAATTTACTTACTGGTCTTTCAGAAATAGGCCATTATGTACAGGAGTTAGGATGTTATGTTGAAGTTGTACAAGATGTTGTTGAGACCAAATTTGGAGTATTGCGTGCAGTTCTGGTTACCAACCTACAGGAAAAAATATTAATAAGCTTAAAAGCTTATGTTGCTGGGAATTGAGGACCTGAGTTTAGGAGAAGTTTGAATAGACTAGGACTTTATTCTCTGAAATGTCGGAGAATAAGGGAAGCGGTATACAAAATTATGAGGGGTAAGACGGTGGTGAATCTTTGCAGGCTTTATACCATCAGGTTGCATTATTCTAGAACTAGAGACCATAGGTTTAGGGTGAAAGGTGAAACATTTAAAAGGGAATCTGAGGATGGACTTGTTCATTCAGAGGGTTGTGCAAGTGTGGACCAAGCTTTAAAGATTAGCTTTATTTGTCACAAGTACTTTGATACAGTGATGGGTGTCAGTGACTAAGACATTCGAGGATGTGTTGAGGACAGCCCACAGTGTCACATGCTTCCAGCACTAACGTAGCAAGCCCATAACTTAACTCTAACCTGCAAGTCTTTTGGAACGTGGGAGAAAACTGGAGCAACTGGAAAAAACACGTGACCATGTGGAGAACATACAAACTCTGTATAGACAGCAGCAGGAATTGAGCTACAGTCTTCCAAATCCCTGGCACTGTAAAACATAACACTATCTGCTATGCTACTCTCCTGCCAGGGGACATAGTAAATGCAATTGTAACATGAAAGAGAAGTTTGGATAGGTGGATGGATAAGAGGGGTATGGAGCACTATGGCCTGGCTGCAAGTATATGGGACTAGGCAGAAGTTCGTGGCATGGACTAGATGGGCCAAGGGCCTTCTTCTGTGCTGTAGTGTTCTGACTATGGTGGTTTGGAGTTCTTTATCAAAATAAGCTGTGAAGACTCAAACTGCCGAATACTGTCAGGATTGCATCAATACAATTTTAGGATACTAAAGGAATTAGAGTCTCGTGTAGATAAGTGGTGCTCCAGCGACTTAAACAGACACAAGGTCCGCATGGCCTTCAAATTCTTAAATTAGAGGAGAGTAAGATCACATGAAACCTGGACCAATACATCAGGTTCACCAAGAACTTAATTTTCTTCCACTGATTGATCTGCAGAGCACAGCCAACTGCCCAACTGAGGAGAATAGCCTGGACCAAGAATATAGAAGCATTGGCGAGTATGTTGTAAGGGAATGGGGTCAGGGAAAGCATGTGCGTTGATGGTTTAATAGCTGCAGAGGTGACGTTAAGATGGCTTACCATCTCACTCAACAGTAGGGTTCAAATGACTATTAACTGTAAATCAGAATGCCAAGCAGGCAGAGTTGTATGGAAGCTAGAAGTGGAAAAAGCTTGGAAATTGCAAGGACTGAGGAAATTCTTAATATTAAAAAGTGGGTCCTCAAAGGGGACCTAGAGATTACCTTAAATGACTTTTAATTGTGGGAACACAAGGTGCAGAGTGTTGGTACAGAAGGAAGAGTTATGTTCCTGACAAATTGAGAACTTGTCCAATGCTGTAAATTACAGGCAGTCCCTGGGTTATGTACAAGTTCCGTTCCTGAGTCCGTCTTTAAGTCGGATTTGTATGTAAGTCGGAACAAGTACATCCAGTATTATTTAGCTTCAGTTAGTCAAACGTTTGTCTTAGTATATATTTTACTTTTTTATGCATATAATACAAAACATATGTATTCCAATAATTAAACCACTGTTGCTCAGTAATAACTGTAGCTTTCATCGGGGCAGGGCCTTTCACATGCTCCATTATTCTCACTTTATCCGTCAGTCAAGTCAAATAATCACTTTTATTGTCATTTCGACCATAACTGCTGGTATAGTGCACCGTAAAAATGAGAATGTTCTTCAGGACCATGGTGTTACATGACACAGTACAAAAACTAGACTGAACTACGTAAAAAAAAAAAGAGAAATCTACACTAGACTACAGACCTACATAGGACTGCATAAAGTGCACAAAAACAGTACCGGCATTACAATAAATAATAAACAGGACAATAGAGCAAGGTGTCAGTCCAGGCTCTGGGTATTGAGGAGTCTGATAACTTGGGGGAAGAAACTGTTACATAGTCTGGTCATGAGAGCTCGAATGCTTCAGAGTCTTTTCCCAGACGGCAGGAGGGAGAAGAGATTGTATGAGGGGTGCATGGGGTCCTTCATAAAGCTGTTTCCTTTGCGAATGCAGCGTGTAGTGTAAATGTCTGTGATGGTGGGAAGAGACACCCCAATAATCTTCTCAGCTGACCTCAGGCTCTTGCGATCCGAGATGGTGCAATTTCCGAACCAGGCAGTGATGCAGCTGCTCAGGATGCTCTCAATATAACCCCTCAATAGAATGTGATGAGGATTCGCAGAAAGTAGAGATGCTGCTGGGCTTTCTTTGCTATGGAGCCGATGTTGAGGGACCAGGTGAGATTCTCTGTCAGGTGAACACCAAGAAATTTGGTGCTCTTTACGATCTCTACCAAGGAGCCGTCGAAGTTCAGCGGGAAGTGGTCGCTCCGTGCCCTCCCGAAGTCAACAAACATCTCCTTTGTTTTGTTCACATTAAGAGACAGGTTGTTGGCTCTGTACCAGTCCGTTACCCGCTGCACCTCCTCTCTGTAAGCTGACTCACCGTTCTTGCTGATGAGACCCACCACGGTCGTTTCATCGGCGAACTTGATGATATGGTTCGAGCTGTGTGTTGCAGCACAGTAATGGGTCAGCAGAGTGAACAGCAGTGGACTGAGCACGCAGCCCTGGTGAGCCCCCGTGCTCAGTGTGATGGTGTTGGAGATGCTGATCCCGATCCGGACTGACTGAGGTCTCCCAGTCAGGAAGTCTAGGATCCAGTTGCAGAGGGAGGTGTTCAGGCCCAGTAGGCTCAGCTTTCCAATCAGTTTCTGAGGAATGATTGTGTTGAATGCTGAACTGAAGTCTATGAACAGCATCGTGACAATACGTGTCTTTTTTGTCCAGGTGGGTTAGGGCCAGGTGGAGGGTGGTGGCAATGGCGTCATCTGTTGAGCCTTTGAAATTGTTCCGATCATTGACTGACTGTAGCCTAACGATTTTCCAATGATCGATGGCGTTTCACCACTTTCCAAACACTATTATTTCCACTTTATTTTCAATCGCGATCGCTTCCCGTTAACGGAACAGAAACACTGCGGGCCATAGGTGCCAGGCTGCGCTGGCTCCCGAGGTCTGCTGGGTCCTAAGGACCACCGCACTGAGACAGGCTAAATGGGACAAGTGGAGGCTGTGCTGGGTTTGGGTATATGAACCTCCACAATATTCTGCGTGGGAATTTAAACTGGGGGTGGCAGTGTTTTTTTTTGAGGTCGAGTTGCGAGCTTGACATCAACCCAGCACGTCACTGGATCGGACTCGAGCCCAGCGCTGATCTCACTGCGCCACCAGCTGACCAGAACGGGGGGAGTGCGGGGTCAAGGTGAATCTTACTAAGAAAAATTTAAGCCAAATACAAAGTTAAACACTCAGTGTCAACGGTAACGACTTAAAATGGCAGACGGTGTCATGATCCAACTTAAAATGGCGGACGGTGTACTCGTAAGTTCGTAAGTACGAGTTGTCCGTAAGTCGGACGTTCGTAACTTGGGGACAACCTGGATACATAGTTGGGGGTCAAGATTTTCCAAGAGTGTCGGCTTGTTAGTGGTAAAGGTAAGCATTTACACTAATTTTCATAAATATAGATACTAGGAAAGGAAAAAAAATAATGGGAGTGCATAAAGGATGACAAAATTGACAAGGCAATGAGGAAACTGACACAATCTACATCAGCATTAAATTTCAATGCAAGGAGGGGCAGGATTAATGAAACGATTAAAGGAAATCTGTACTGGGCCCTTTTGTTGATCTTACTGGACTTTGGGGAATTAAACTGAGCATGTTAAGGAGTTAGTAGTAGGAAAGCATTTTGCTATGAGCAAATCATAATTAAATTTAGCAGAGTTATTGGAAGAGACAAAGATCACAGAGAAAAAAGTGCTACAGGAAATGTGACCTCTACCCTATCACAGACTCTGGCTTCTGTTCTCTAGCTCTCTTCACTTCCTCTGCAACTTACAGCTTGTTTTATTTGCAACTTACTCCAGTTGTAATAAAAAGTCATTCATCCAAAACAATAGTTTCCCTTCATCTTTGAGAACTCCCACCAATTTGTCCCGTTTTGATTTCAGTCTGGAGTAAATTCAACAATTCAGCAGCAACAGTCCTCACAATCTGTTTTGCAGAAAGCCTCATCTCTGCTTCAAGTAGCTGACCCTTTGCTCTGAAGCTATGGCATCTCATTCTGTTTAGCAGTTAACTTCTTCCATGAATTTCTTCAAAACATCAACTATTTTCTAGTAGCTAATAATATTTCACACAACCCCTGTACTCAATATGCTGACTGATGAAGATAAGCCCTCCAAATGTTTTCTTCACCACCACCTACCGGTCATCACTTACAGGGAACCCCAGTTGTCTGTTCCACGACATAAACCACGTACTCATCCTTTACTGTGCAAATCCGGTCCTGGTTTAACGAACCAAAATGCAGCACCCATACAAACATATAGATACATACAAACAAGTGCCCATGGCTGTAATTTATATCCATGATGCTCATCTCCAGATAAATATTAGTCGGAATATTTTGAAAAAGCTCCTGCATTAGAAAAAACAAACTACCGATTCTAGAATTCTGAAGAAAAAAAAAGACAGAAAATGCTGCAAATCCTCAGGTCAGGAAGTCTCTGAAATATCGTTTCCCCAAAAATCCTAGCACTTAAACAATAGAACATAGAAACCTACAGCATGATACAGGCCCTTCAGCCCACAAAGTTGTGCCGAACATGTCCTTACCTTAGAAATTACCTAGGGTTACCCTTAGCCCTCTTTTTCTAAGCTCCGTGTACCTATCCAGGAGTCTCTTAAAAAACACACAAAACAATGGTGTATATTTGAGAAGATTCCACTTGTGCTCCCAGATGCTTCATTTTCACATGCCTAAAGACTGCAGGAAACAAACAAGCATCTCAATCTGCATTCAAACCTTTACAATTAATCTTTTGAGTAATGTATGAGATAGGCTGAGGACAATAAACATCAAAGCAAGAAAGTGTTGGAGCAAGAACACATAAAGAACGCTGCTCTTTAGCAGTGAGAAACAAAATGCTGGGTAACTAGAGGTGAAGCAGCAGGAACCGTAGAGGAAGCTGTGGTTAGAGCAAGAAGCAAAGGCAGATGTGGGAGTCTCCAAAGTACATCAACGAGAAAGCAACAGAAGGCAACCAAGGTAATGCGGAACATTGAGGTGTGCACCGGAGAAGAACAGAGAGAAAGGACATGTCAGAGATTTAGTCAAACAGCACAGAAACAGGAACAGAAACAGAAACAGGGCCCACCAAGCCCATGTCAACCACTGCACCATCTATACTAATCACATTTACTCACATTACAGGTGGTCCTCGAGTTATGATAGTCATTTCATGAGAACTGCTCACAACTTTCATCACCATGTTCTATAATTCCAGCTGTATTCTTTATTGTAAAAATTCTGTATGTTTAACTTGTGTTTTTCTTGTAAATTCTGTGTATATAATGCTACATCATTGCGATGCTGCTGCAAACTTGAATATAAACGACCCGTACTTGTACGTAATAAACTTTAGCAACACACAAAATGCTGGAGGAACTCAGGTTGGGAGGGAAATAGACAACTAAGGTTTTGGGCCAAGACCCTGCATCAGGACTGGAAAGGAAGGGGAAAGATGCCATTAATAAAAAGGGAGGGTGGGTGGAGCAGAAGTTGATAGGTGATAGGCAAGCCCAGACAAGGGTAGGTAGGTGGGTGGGGAGGTTGAAAGGGAATGATGTGACAAGCTAGGTGATGAGGTAAAGGAATTTGATAGAAGGTACGGTAGACCATGGAATAAAGGGAAGGAGGTAGGGAACCAGAGGAAGGTGATGAAATATTTAGCTTCTGTCCCCTTCCTTTCCAGCCCTGAATGGCTCAGCCCAAATTACTTGTGTTGCCTAACTGGCTGAGTTCCTCCAGCATGTTGTGTGTTGCTCAAGGTTTCCTGCATCTGCAGAATCTCGTGTCTGCTCTGGCTTTAAAAGTTGGAAATGAACAGAAATGAGACAAAATGCAGTTACAAGCCAGCCTCAGTCAGACTGCTCAGATTGCCAGGTACTTGTGACCTGTCCTCAGGTTAATCATATGACACAAAATAGGCAGAACAAAGCAGTTGCCCAGAACAAATTAACTGAACAGCCAGGGAATTACTGCACAACAATAAGGATGGGAGAATCCACCAAAAGTGAAACTCTACCATCCCTACAATAGAACAAGCACAACTGTACAAACCAGTTCTGGGAAGGTGGAATGAAAGTACACTGGGCCAGATTTCAAAACCTGCAGCCAGCGCATTGTTTTGCACCCGCCCTTCTGACTAGAGCGTTACTCTAGTCAATCAATGTTTCAGTTGTAAAACTTTAACCAAAACTGCCTGGTATAAGACTGATACAGTAAATCGCTCCATGTTTATCCTTTATGGTTGTTTAATTATGTCAGGGCCACCAAGTAAACCTCAGGCAAAACAGAAACTTTGGTTCAGTGGCACGAATGGGATTCAAGCTCCTGTTTAGTTTGATGGTGAGCAGCATACAAGTTTATAAACTATGAATAAATTGGGAAAAACATTTACACATGGTCTCAATCAGCTAATTTGGGGATGGAATAATTTGATTCTAAAACAATGCCCTCTTGTTCAAGAGGTAAACATTATTTTATCATTTTTAAAGTATAAGAAACTTAAATTCTCTGATGACATTTTAGAAATGTGCAAAGTTAATCAATCTCACAACAGCAACAGTCCATCATGCCTGCCGCCAGAAAGGAGGCTGTGTAATTTCCTTCCTTGCTTTAAGTTTTGAATATATTTCACCCAAGTCTGATTATTTAATCCATTGTTTATACCTCTTATTCATCCAATCCAGTATTCCACAAGCTCCTCAACTACACAAGCATCATCCAATAAAAACTGAACTTTGTTCGACAGCACTCAACAATTGTTATGAAATTTGTAATTTTAAAGTGACCTTGTTTCAGAGTTCATTCTGCCATTTTGGCACAATACACAAATGAAATAGATAACTGGAAATTTGGAGCAAATGGGACTGTTTAATCTGCATTTTCAAATTTGATTTTGCACAGGACTGTGCAATAGCTTTTGTCATTTACCCCAGACAGAAGGGATGCTTAGATCACCAAATGGAAACAAGTTTTTGAACTAGTTTAAGCTATCCACATATAATTCAGCAACTGCCATGTCTGAATCAGATTAAAAAGTGTAGCTTAGTTATTAACTATCAGTTATTATAAAACTTCATTGGGAATGCTAACAAGCATATGGCATTAACTTTTGATAACCTAACCACTGGCTGAGTTATTGACATCAATTGGATGATTCCAGTCAAGATGGCGCCAGTTTACAATGCTCCCTCAGTCAATATCTTCCAAATAGCCCATGAAAACGTTTTACTTTTACGTCTGTTTTTCATCTTAAGTGTTTCTGGAACTGTTAGAGCCTGCAGTTTACAGTCTGGAGGTTATTTGAGAGATCCAGTGCCTTGTTATCTTCAAGATTCTGGGAAGCGAGCACATTCTCGGACAGACTCTCTGCAAAGAAACTTAGTGACAGGGAGCAAGCCGCTGTTCGACTCCATTTTGCCCATTAAAGGATCGAAGAAGATAGACATCTATGCGAATGTGAAAGGCAAGTGCCAGTTCAGTGCCGAACAGCTGCCTTTTGATCGCTGCCAGAGAAGGAGCCTGCAAACTGTGCAGCTCGCTGTGGCAGGTGGGTAGGACTCTCCGTTCATGTGGTCTCTCTCTTTCAATGATGGAGAATGTTACCGTGGTTCAGTGTTCGTGGATTGGACGATTTTGTTTATGGACTGTGGACTTCTGCCAGCCTTTATGGCTTTTATATTGTTTTTTACCCATTCTTTTCTGTTTTTTTGTGTAAGGGAGAGGGAGGGGGTTTGAGGGTTGGTGTTCCTTTGAGTTTTGGGTGGGGATTGGGGATGGGGGGCTGGTGTTCCTGCTGAGTTTTGGGTGGGGAGGGGGCTGGGGATCGATATTTTTGTTCAGTTTTGGGTGGCGATGGGGATTTGAGGATCTTGTGGGGGAGGGATTTGGGGGTGTCAAAGTTCTTGTTGAGGTTTGTGGGGGTGGAGGGTTTGGGGGGGGTCTGTGGTCTCGTTGAGGTTTGTGGGGTGTTTGAGATTAATATTGTTTTGTTTTGTGCGGGAGATGGGGTCGATGTTTCCCTGTGAATGACTCGTGCTTTCTTTGTTTTGTGGCTATCTGAAGACAAATCTCAGAGTTGTAAATGGATATATATACACTTCGATAATAAATTAACCTTAGAACCTTGATTAGCCAAGTTCTAATTTGTCCTGAGCTTTTGGCAAGACCACCCAAAAGTCGGAGCTGCTCTCCAGGTGATGTGGCATCATACCATTCTGCAGACAAAGCCAATGGCTGTCAGAAACAACAGACAAATGGAAATACATAGCAAAATTGCTCTGAAGAACAGGTGTCTGACATGTAGCTATTGAAAAGAGCACAACAGAAAAAAATTAAATGGCTAAGGAAATGAAGGCAGTTGACTCAAAGTACAGCATATTCCGCAAACAGATTTTGAAATAACAGCATCACACACACATTAGATTCTTGAGTATATTTTTTTTTAAATGGCTAAAGGAACAATGAAATTGATAAGTGGCAGGCTGCAGCAGAAATGGTTGTGTCCTGATATGTCACTTGCAAAGTCAACTACAACTTTAAACACAATTGCCAGTATACAGTATTATAGCTTGTCACTGCTTCTTTTCCAATCCTGCTGCTTGCCCTGAAAGAATAGTTTAAGTCAAATAGGTTAAGATCATTCTCCTAAATGAACTTGTGCCAAAATGGAGTTGTGCAAAAGTAATGAGCAGGTGATTTTCAGACAGATTTGTCCCATTATGAGGTGGTCTGCATCTGCATCAATATACAAATACTCTGGGTTGGTGATCCTAAAGAGGGTTAAGAAATATAAAATCTGTACTCAGAGTTCAAGACTGTTCTCTAACTCAACTGAATAACATTTATTTAAATCGAGAAAGGACACAAGATACTTGTTGTGGGAAAGCTCTCAAAATAAGAAATCTGATCAATTTTAAGTTGATACTTAATCTGTGTCAGCAGTTAAATAATAAGACCAAAACCCCCTGATAGTGCACAAAGAACCCGTTTTATAGATCATATTCAATATATATTTAGAATATTATTAGGAAATAAAGTTCCAATAAAGACGAGCTTTGCAGTAAGCTTGGAATTTTAAGGTTTCAGTAGTGATTAATTAGTATCTCAGAATAACAAGTAGTTCTAATCAGAGTTAGATGCTCTCTACTAGCCTCTGCAAGAGGCGATAACGGCATGTTCTACAACTGCAGTTGAATCAAAGTTAATAATTGTTTGTCATTCGGCTCAGCAGGACCAGAGGCTGGAAAAGTTTGGCCCTCAACCACACAGTCTACGGCATGATAATTAAGAGATAAAAAAGTATGCCTGATACAAAATCCTATTTTAAAAGGACAAATATTTCAAATGAAGAAAAGACCATGCCATTGCTTTATACTCGAGGGCTCTCTAGCAGGTGCTCCAAGCTGGTTAAAACATTGGATACAGACCTGGAATTCAAGGCAATTGACAAGAGCAAGCATTTACCAACTGTCCATATAGGTCCAGTAACCATTCAATTAATAACTAGATTTAATTAGCAAGGGCCAATAAAAAAGTGAGGTTGGAGGGGTCAGGTTTTAGGCTAGTGCTTAAGTTTGAAAAGTTAGAGGTATAACAAGTGTAGGCAAGATGGCAGTAGTTCGGACAGTGGAATGCTCCTCCCATGAGATTTGGGATTTCAGGATACCCAACTATCTCCCTGATGACTACATCTGCAGGAAGTGCACCCAACTTCAGCTCCTGACTGACAAGGAGCTGATAAAGAAATGGAACTGAATGTACTCAGGATCATCTGGGAGGCTGAAAACTTTATAAACCAGCCTTTTACAGAGTGCGGGCTTCAGACTGAAGATGGGTGACCACCAGAAGTAAGGGGAATAGGCAGTCTCTACAGGGTTCCCTTGTGGCATTTCTCCTTTCAACAAGTATACTCCTGGATACTGCTGAGTGGATGACCTATCAGAGTGCAGCAGCAGTCAGGCCAGCTCTGAGGCTCAGTAAGGTCAGGCAGAACGATAGCGACAGGACACTTGAAGCCAAACTAGAGATTCAGTGTCTGCAAAAAAAAAGGCTAGGATGGTGTGCTGTCTCCCAGATGCTCACCAGAATGCCTCAGAGCAGCTGGAGGGATGGTGAGCAGCCAGTGGTTGTGGTGTACGTTGGTACCAATGGCATAGGTAGACAAGAGGAAATGGGTCCTACACAGTGAGTATAGGGAAAAGGTTGAAGAACAGGACCTCCAAGGTAGTAACTTCTGTATTATTCCCAGTGCCACATGCTAGTCAGGGCAGGTATACGAGTGGCTGAGGTTTCAGGGTGCAGGGTTTCAGATTTCTGGATCATTGGGATCTCTCCAGGGGAAGGTGTGACCCGTGCAAAAAGAATGGGTTATGCTTGAACCCAAGGGGGACCAATATTGTTTCCAGCAGGTTTGCTACAGCTCTTGGGGAAGGTTTGAACTAAGTTGGCAGATGGGAACCAGAGTGATAGAGCTGAGGATGGGACAGATGGTATCCAAGTCAATACAGCGTATAGTGAGACTGAGGATGAATAAGCAGATGATAGGGCAAACGCAGTGGGATGAGGTAAGTGTTACATGGGGGTAAAGTGGAAAAGGGTGACGAGTACAGGATGTAAGGTGTGATATTTGAATGTATGCAGTATAAGTAATAAGGTAGATTAATTTGCAGCACAATTGGAGATTGGCAGGTATGACATGTGGGCATCATTGAGACGTGGCTAAAAGATCGAAATTGTGAGTTTAACGCCCAAGGATACACATTGTATCAAAGGGCCGGGCTAGGAGGCAAAGAAGGTGGGTGGCTCTGTTGGTAAAACATAAAATCAAAACCTTAGAGGTGACATAGGATCAGAAGATGTAGAATCCTTGTGGGCAAAGTTAAGAAACCACAAGGGTAAAAAGTCCCTGATGGGAGTTGTTCAGCATCCCCCCCCCCCCCCCACCCCGAACAAGTCACCAGGATGCGCAGCAATACAAATTACAATGGGAGACAGAAAAGGCAGTCAAAAGGACAATCTTAGAACAGTCATGGGGGATTTCAACATGCAGGTAGATTGGGGAAAAAAAAAATCCGGTTGGTGCAGATTTTGGGTCCTAAAGAGGGAATTTGTAGAATGCCTACAATATCGCTTTTTAAAGTAGCTAGTAGTTGAGCCCACTAATGGAAAAAACTATTCTGGATTGGTGTTGTGTAATGAACCAAACTTGATTAGGGATTAAGAAATGACAAAATATTGAAGCTAGCCAAAAATAGAGGATCCCAAAAGTGCTTCAGATACATAAAGAGTAAAAGGGATGGGAGAATGGATAAGTGACCACTGGAAAATAATGCTAGGGAGGTAGTAATAAGTGTCAAGTCAAATTTGAGTTCCTAGAAAAGTACTGGGACCTAGAGGCAAAAGAAAATAAAATGTAAAAGTAAGAGCAAGAATTCACTGAGACCGGATGGAACCTGCCACCTGAGGAACATTTGGGCAGACCCTGCAGGGTCACAGCTGCAGTCCGGCAGCAGCATTGGAATCCACGGGAAGATGCCGAACTTTAAATAACTTGAGACTGTTTCACAGAAAAGAGCACTGCCGTCACTGCGTTTGGGTTAACTCCGCCACGGGGATCATCACGCGCAGGTACTTCTCGGAAACAGCGCAAGGCTTAAGAGCTCACGAACCTTCGAGAGAGTTCGCTCAATTTGAAACCATAACAGTCGGAGGCCATAAAGGTCCATTACAGAAATGGAAGTGCAGGTCCAAATTTGTCTACAAAGTCTGAGAGGCAGCCAGTTTTTTCACCTTATGACTTATGACTACTGACTAGGAACTAATGGAACTATCAAACTGCCGCACTTGCGAAAAATAAAAGAAAGAAAGGAAAAGTTGATTGGTTATTGAGTGGAATCCGGTTAAAAAACAGTCGGGTAGGCGCATTCAATCCCTTTCAAGTGGGGAAGCTGTACATGTTCAAAGAATAAGAACTCCAAACTTGACAATAAGGGTCAAAGAAATAGTGGACCAACTGAATAAGTACTTTGCATCAGTCTTCACCGTGGAAGACACTAGCGGTATGCCAAAAATTTGAGTGTGCCAGGGGGTAAAAAACCCAAGCTCTGAAAGAGGTAGCTGAAGAGAATGTGGAGGCATTAGTAATCTCTCGAGAGTCACTAGATTCTGGAATGGTTCTAAAGGACTGGATAATTGAAAATGTCACTCCACTCTAAGGGAGGGAGGTAGAAGAAAGGAAATTATAGGCCAGATAGCCCAACTTCAATGGTTGGGAAGATGTTGCAGTTCATTAGTAAGGATGAGGTTTTGGGGCACATAACAAGATTAAGGATTTTCCTATGCTGACTTTGGCCTAAAGGAAAATCCTCAAGGGGAAACCTTGGCAGACAAATCTGTTTGAATTCTTTGAAGAAATAACAGGCCGGATAGACAAAAGAAAATTGGTGGATGTTGTTTACTTGGATTTTCCAAAGGCCTTTGACAAGGTGCCACACATGAAGCCAATTAAAAAATAAGAGCCCATGGTATTAGAGGAAAGATACTATCATGAATCTTCTTCTTCGGCTGTCCATTGATTTTTGATGATGACTGAGGCCTGGGCAGGGTTGTATGGAAGACATGCAGTTGCCCAAGCTGCAAGTCTCTCCTCTCCACACCACCGATGTTGTCTAAGGGAAGGGCATTAGGACCCATACCGCTTGGCACCAGTGTCATCGCAGAGCAATGTGTGGTTAAGTGCCTTGCTCAAGTACACAACACGCTACCTCAGCCAAGGCTCGAACTAGCGACCTTCAGATCACTAGACCGACCCTTAACCACTTGGCCACTATCATGAATACAATATTAAGTGATTGGCAGAAGCAAAGAGTTGGAATAAAGGGGGCCATTCTGGTTGGCTGCCAGTGACAAAGTGGTGTTCTGCAGGAGCCAGTATTGGGACAGATTCTTTTCACATTACGAGTCAATGATTTAGATGATGGAATTGATGGCTTTATGGCCAAGTTTTCAGATGATACAAACATAGGTGGAGCTAGCATTGAGGAAACAGCAAGTCTGTAGAAAGACTTTGGCAGACTGGGAGAATAGTCAAAGAAGTGTATAGGGAAGTGTACAGTCATACATTTTGGCTGAAGGAATAAAGGTGTAGACCATTTTCTAAATGGGGGAAATACAAATAACAGGTGCAAAAGGAACTTGGGAGGATTACCTAAAGGTTAACTTGCAGTGGCAAGGATTCTGTGGCTTTAGAAATCATTGATCAGATCACATTGGGGCATGGTGAACAGTTTTGGGCCTCTTACCCAAAAAAGATGTGCTGGCATTAGTGAGGTTCCAGAAGAGGTTCATGAGAATGATTCTCAAAAAGAAAGGTTTAACATACGAGGAGTGTTTGTTTGCTTGGGACCAGTACTCACTGGAGTTTAGCTGAATAGTGGCCTTGATAGAGTGGATGTAAAAAGGATGTTCCCAATAGTGCGAGAGTCTAGGACCAGAGGGTACAACCTCAGAAAAGAGGGCCATCCATTTATAACAGATGAGAAGGAATATTTTAAAAAAAGCCAGAGGGTAACAAGAGGGTGGAGGGCAACTCATTGGGTATATTTGAAGTTGATAGGTTCTTGATTAGTCTAAGCATCAAATGTTATGGGACAGAATTGGGTTGAGGGGAATAATAAATCAGCCATGATGGAATGTTGGAGCAGACTCAATGAGCCAAGTGACCCAATTTTGCTCTGCCTGAAACATCAACTGTTTACTCTGTTCTATAGATGTATCCTGGCCTGCTGAGTTCCTCCAGCATTGTGTGTGCATTGCTTGGATTTCCAACATCTGTAGATATTCTCGTTTGTAATTCTGCTCCTGTCCTTTGGTCTTATCTGCCCATGAAAAGTGACTGCCTAGTTTAGGTAGACAAGTGCTCCAGATTATGTCTTTTAAGGCAAGCCAACATACACCTGCAGGTCAAATCCAAGTACCGAATTACAATAAATCTATTGGTTTAAAGTTCATTTACCTTTTGAGAACACACAGCATTATGGACACAAAGAATGCACACAACAAAAACCAGCACAAAATCACATTTATATGAATCTTGGATAAGTACATGCAGGAGTGGGCCAAATACAAAAACTTTGTACTAGCTTGCGGATAATGTAGGTGGCATGGACGTGTTGGACCAAGGGGACTATGTCTGCACTCTATGGATGCACAAGTTAGTGCAATGCCACTTCAGCTTAGGGCCTTTCTGTAAGGGTTCTCGCTGCATCCTCCCACTGTAATGCATGCGGTGCTCCAGTTACCTCCAACAGTCCAAATTGGTACTGGGCAGGTTAATGGGTCATTGTCAATTATCCTGTGATTACGGTGAATCAGGGTGTGGGGCTGCTGGGAAGGCATGACTTGAAGGGCTTGCCTTGTAACACTAAATAAATTACTCCCAGCTTTGTTACACTCCAGAAGGGTTCAAATCACTACTTATTACTAAACAGACTTCAGGAAGACTAGATTCATCTGTCCCAGTAAATATCTCTTGACCTCTAACTTGGCTTCTGAACTCAAACATATGCAACCGGTACCCTTGCCCCCAGATCAGCTCAAATCAAGGTTTAAATTCATGGCCTTGCAGTGATTTGACAGAACAGATTGGCTGTAAACAATATTCATTCCCTTTACCAAGACAATGGAAATAGAGTGCTAAAACAGGGGAAAAAAGCAGCAGTAGATGTTGCCTAACCAGCTGAGTGTTTCCAGCATAGTATTTATTTGTCAACTATGAAATATTCCAATGGGCACGTATTCCCTTGCCCACATATCTACCCCTACAGCAGTTAAGCACATCCATATAAGGACCATTTTTTCTGTTTCTGCACATATCTACCTTTAGCGGTTTGATTGGGTATGACTGCGCAAGTGCGTGGACGTCAGCCAGTGAGTTTAAAAAGGAGACAGCCTTGTACAGCAGGCGGCAGCTAGAGGGAGACAGTAGGAAAACTTTGTCTTAATGGGACCTTGGCATGCACGGGTCAAGGTGAGGTAGGGTGCCTGTGTAGAGTACAGACAGGAAGTACATGTGTGAGGCCGGTTTTCTATGCTCAGTGACAGAAGTGGGAAGTCCTGGAGACTCCCAGTCTCCCGGACGGCCACATCTGCACCAGGTGTGTCAAGCTACAGCTTCTTAGGGAAGATGTTAGGGAACTGGAGATGCAGCTCGATGACCTTCATCTGGTCAGGGAGAGTGAGGAGGTGATAGAGAGGAGAGGAGCTACAGACAGGTAGTCACACCAGGGCCACAGGAGACAGAAAAGTGGGAAACAGTCATGAGAGGGAAGGGCAGGAGTCAGAGGCTATAGAGCACCCGTGGCTATACTCCTTGACAATAAGTACTCCTGCTTGAGTACTGTTGGGGCGTTCCTGATCGCATCCAAGATCTTCTGAAGTGGGAAGGAGAACAGCCAGAGGTCATGATACATATTGGTACCAATGACATAGGCAGGAGAAGGGAGGAGATCCTGAAAGCAGACTACAGGGGGTTAAGAGGGAAGTTGAGAAGCAGGAGCACAAAGGTAGTCACCTCTGGATTACTGCCTGTGCCACGCGACAGTGAGGACAGGAATAGAGTGAGGTGGAGGATATTTGCGTGCCTGAGGAATTGGAGCAGGGGGCAGGGATTCAGATTTCTGGATCATTGGGACCTCTCTTTTGGGGCAGGTGTGACCTGCACAAAGAAGGCGAGTTGCACTCGAATCCCGGGGGGGGGGGGGGGGGGGGCAATATTCTAGCAGGGAGGTTCACTACGGCTATGAGGAGAGTTTAAACTAGAATTGCTGGGGGATGGTAACCGAACTGAAGAGATGGAGGAAGAGGTGGTTGGGTCATAAATAGAGAAAGCTTGGAGACAGTGCGAGAGGGAGGATGGGAAGGTGAAAGAGAAGGGACGTGCTCACACTGATGGTTTGAGATGAGTCTATTTTAATGCAAGGAGTAGTATGAACAAAGCAGATGACCTTAGAGCGTGGATCAGTACTTGGAGCTATGATGTGGTGGCCATTACAGAGACTTGGATGGCTCAGGTACAGGAATGGTTACTTCAAGTGCCAGGCTTTAGATGTTTCAGAAAGGACAGGGAGGGAGGCAAAAGAGGTGGGGGTGTGGCACTGTTGATCAGGGATAGTGTAATAGCTGCAGCAAAGGAGGAAGACATGGAAGGGTTGTCTACGGAGTCTCTGTAGGTCAATAACTCTACTAGGTGTTTTTTAAAGAAAAATATAGACCACCCAATAGTAACAGGAGCAGATAGAGAGACAGATTCTGGAAAGGAGTAATAATATCAGGATTGTCGTGGTGGGCAATTTTAATTTCCCAAATATCAATCAGCAAGTCCCTGGAGCGAGGGCTTTAGATGGGGTGGAGTTTGTTAGGTGTGTTCAGGAAGGTTTCTTGACACAATTTATAGACAAGCCTACAAAGAGGAGGGGCTGTCTTGATCTGGTATTGGGAAATGAACCTGGTCAGGTGTCAGATCTTTCGGTGGGAAATCATTTGAGACAGTGATCACAATCCTATTTCCTTTACCATAGCATTAGAGAGATAGGAACAGACAAATTAAGAAAGCACTTAGTTGGAGTAAGGGGAAATATGAGGCTATCAGGCAGGAAATTGGAAGCATAAATTGGAAACAGATGTTCTCAGGGAAATGTATGGAAGAAATGTGGCAAATGTTCAGAGGGCATTTGCATGGAGTTCTGCATAGGTACAATCCAATGAGACAGGGAAAGGATGGTAGGGTACAGGAACCATGGTGTACAAAGGCTGTTGCAAATCTAGTCGAGAAGAGCTTACGAAAGGTTCAAAAAGCTAGAAAGGGAGTAGAGATAGCTCAGCAAATTATAGACCAGCGAGTCTTATTTCAGTGGTTGGTAAGTTGATGGAGAAGATCCTGAGAGGCAGGATTTATGAACATTTGGAGAGGCATAATATGATTAGGAATAGTTAGCATGGCTTTGTAAAAGGCAGTTCATGCCTTACAAGCCTGATTGAATTTTTTGAGGATGTGATGAAACACATTGATGACGGTAGAGCAGTAGATGTAGTGTATATGGATTTGATAGGGTACCCCATGCAAGGCTTATTGCAAAACTAAGGAGGCATGGGATCCAAGGGGAAATTGCTTTGTGGATCCAGAACTGGCTTGCCCACAGAAGGCAAAGAGTGATTGTAGACAGGTCATATTCTGCATGGAGGTCGGTCACTAGTGGGGTGCCTCAGGGATCTGGGACCCTTACTCTTTGTGATTTTTATAAATGACCTGTTTGAAGATGGAGGGATGGGTTCATAAATTTGTTGATGACACAAAGGTCGGAGGTATTGTAGATAGTGCAGAGGGCTGTCGGAGGTTACAGCTGGACATTGATAGGATGGAAAAATGGGCTGAAAAGTGGCAGATGAAGTTCAACCCTGATAAGTGTGAAGTGGTTCATTTTGGTAGTTCAAATATAATGGCAGAATATAATATTAATAGTAAGAACCTTGACAGTGTGGAGGATCAGAGGGATTTTGGAATCCGAGTCCATAGGATGCTCAAGGCTGCTGTGCAGGTTGACTCTGTGGTTAAGAAAGCAAACGGTGCATTGGCCTTCATCAATCGTGGGATTGAGTTTAAGAGCCGAGAGGTAATGTTGCAGCTATATAGGACCCTGGTCAGACCCCACTTGGAGTACTGTGCTCAGTTCTGGTCACCTCACTACAGGAAGGATGCGGAAGCCATAGAAAGGGTGCACAGGAGATTTACAAGGATGTTGCCTGGATTGGGGAGCATGCCTTATGAGTAAACTTGGCCCTTTTTCCTTGGAGTGACAGAGGATGAGGGGTGTCCTGATAGAGGTGTATAAGATGATGACAGGCATTGATCGTGTAGATAGTCAAAGGCTTTTTCCCAGGGCAGAAATGGCTAGCATGAGAGGGCACAGTTTTAAGGTGCTCGGAAGTAGATACAGAGATGAGGGGTAAGTTTTTTTAAAAAAAACAAAAAGGAAAAAGAGTGGTGAGTGCGTGGAATGGGCTGCTGGCGACAGTGGTGGAGGTGGATACGATAGGGTCTTTTAAGAGACTCCTGGACAGATATATGCTCAGAAAAAAAGAGGGCTATGTGTAACCCTTGGTAATTTCTCAGGTAAGTCTATGTTTGGCACAGCTTTGTGGGTTGAAGGGCCTGTATTGTGCTGTAGGTTTTGTAAGTTTCTATCTATCCTTGCCTCAGATTACCTGCTGAAGTGCCCACCAATCTGTTACCCAAGATGTGACCACTGGAGACACATTCCTGTCAGTTCACTGCCGTATGAAGACTCCAGTTCATCTGAAATTCTTCTGCTGTGACTCAAGTTGCACCAACTGCTGACGTTGGTGGGACTTATCATAATAACAAAATAAAATTGCAGTTTGAAGTTTAAAGCAGGAGGGCATGATATGGTGGTTATAAAATTGTCACATTTGAGTCTGCAAGAAAATGGTGGGGAGGTATGGAATTGTCTTGAAGACAATATTGAAACAACTTCAACAGGGGGAAAAAAAAATCAAGCAGGCAATTGAGACAAGCCAAACATATGCAGCCCTTTATCAGCAAGTAAGGGACCATCTGGCGAGAGAAATGAAGATAATCTGTCTTCAACCCGTTTCTTCAGACAATATGAAAGACCACCTGGTAACCACAGTGAAGCAAACATTCATTATTAAACAAACCAGGTTACAATGGAAGAGTGCCTTTAACAGATTTTTTTTTTACTTTAAGGTTGTTATAGCTGGGGTCTGTAATCAGGACAAGCTCCCACTACCGATGAAATGCTCCCAATGGCGAACAGCCTTTGACAACAAAGTCCAACTCCTGACCTTCACGTGCGGCTTAGTTACCACCCCAGCAAAACTGTTTCTACTGACAAGAGTAGGGACAAAGGCGGATTACTTGCACCTTAAAACCAGTTGCTTCAGGCAGATGGGGCTCATCAGCTCTAGTTGGTAGCTCATTTAAGAGAAGAAAAACTGATCTCAAATCTCCGTTGCCTTTTGGCTATACCCACTCATGGGAAGGCTCCAGGAGTAAACTTAGAGGGGAAAAAGTCCGAAACGGGAGTCCCTAAGGCAGGTCAATGCTGACTGGCAACTCCTGTGACGCTGCTGCCACCAAACTGTATCAGTCTCTGCCGTTCCTCTGGGTTTATCAGATGTGTGAAAAGGGGGAGCTTGCTACATGCACAACAGCTTGCTCTCCATGTTGTACTGCCCAGGCTTGCGTATCTAGACAGCTAGGATGCAATATCCTGGGTCAACTCTGACCAACAGACGCCCTCGACTCAATTGACCAACTAAGGACTTGCTTATCCCTGGACAGTGTTCTGCAGCATCTTACAAAAGGCGGCAGACCATACAATATCTAGAAATGAGCAGAATTTACTTAATGTAAAACTCAACAGTAACCAGCCCGCTCTGCCACTCAGACACTCATTGATCTTAAACATTCCCCTATAGCCTTCAGTTTCTCTCATCTCAGCCTTTACAAGATTCAACATCCTGGCATCCACTAACTTCTGAATGTTGGTTTCCTGTAAAATATGCCCTCCAGTTCTACATTTCCCTCCTAGAGAACAATCTCAAATCATCCACCATTAAACACACTCCACCCCCACAATCTTGCATATCTCTTCCAGAAGAGGATAAACTCTAACTAAAGATCTCACCAACATTAGTTGTAACAAGACTTTTCCAAGTACATTTGTAAATATACTTCACTCCATTTGCAATTAATGCCTACATTCCTTTTAATTATTGATTTTCTTGCATATGCTAATCCCAGTATCTTCATACATGAAATGCAATTTTCTATCTGTTGTAATATTCTTATAGGTTCTCAATGTAAACAGTGTACTGCATTTCTATTATTCTCACTAAAGTAGGTAACCCAAAGAATAATGAAAAGCTAAAGCATTGGAGACAGACTTAGGATGAACAGGGGCACACTTTTGACATTTAAGAAAAACTCGGACTGGTACATGGATGAGGGGGGTTTGGAGGGATATGGCCCAGGGGCAGGTCAGTGGGACAGGGCAGAAAAATAGTTCGGCACAGCCAAGAAGGGCCAAAAGGCCTGTTTCTGTGCTGTAATGTTCTACGGTTCTATGGGTGCGGTGCACGTTGCAAATACCAACTCAGTGGGTAATAGAATGCTAACATTTGCCTGGACTGGAAAGCAGGCCTTATGAAAACAGGTTGAGTGAACTCGGCCTTTTCTCCTTGGAGTGACAGAGGATGAGAGGTGACCTGTTGGAGGTGTATAAGTTGAGATGTATTGAACATGTGGATAGTCAGAGGCTTTTTGCCCCAGGGCTGAAATGGCTGCCACAAGAGGGCACAGGTTTCAGGTGCTTGCGAGTAGGTACAAAGGAGATGCCAGGGGTAAGTTTTTTTTAAATAAACACAGACAGTGGTGAGTGCGTGGAATGGGCTGCCGGCAATGGTGGTGGAGGCAGATACAATAGGGTCTTTTAAGAGACTTTTGGGTAGGTACATGGAGCTTAGAAAAATAGAGGGCTAAGGGTAAGCCTAGTAATTTCTAAGGTCGGGACATGTTCAGCATAACTTTGTGGGCTGAAGGGCCTGTAATGTGCTGTAGGTTTTCTATGTTTCTGTTTATATCTGGGAGGAGTGGAGTACAAAGGGGTAAAATTACAAATTCCTGAAGAATAATGAGCAGTTCTGCATACCAGACTTTTGAAAAGATAGATCATGGAAAATTTAAAAGATTAGCATTAAAGCTTAAATATCAGGATTACATGAACTTTGGTCAACTTCCCAATAACACAGACTGTTAAGGAGCAATTTGGCAGTGAGGTTTAAACATGAAGGTTGTGAAAAATTGTATCTGTTCCACAAACAGCCATTGATGCCCAATGTTCAGTTTCATTCTGATCATAGTTCCTTTAGTTAACAAAACCCTTTCTGCACAAAGAATGTGTGCACTAATAACCTAAATCGTATTGAAAGATGGAACAGGTGTGAGGGGTGTCCATTCTATCTGTGTAGATTAGTGGTTGGCGGGAGAAATTCTGTGACCACTGGCCAAAATAACTAAAACTAACACATTTTAAGTAGCAAGGAGTTGCCGTGTAAACCTGATATATGCTAAATACACGGCCTGATAAAGTGTGATCAAAAATTGTAACAGTGGACAGAAAGCAGAATGGAAAACTTTTAAAGAGGGCTGCGGATAAAGAGCAGGATTGCAAGACTAATTGAAATTAAGAAAATGCTGGAAAGTTTAGGTCAGGTAGCATTGATGGAAAATGTTTCAGTACTGGGGTTTTCATCAGAAATCAGAGAAACAAGTTAATCTAGGTGGCAGAGAAGGAGGAGGGAGCAAGAATGAAACTAAGGGAAGTTGTCCATTAGAGAAATACTGTGGTAGTTCGGGGACTAATGACCCTTTGACTGTGGAATGTGTCGATATGTATAGTGAAGTCTGACATACCCAGCAGTTCAGACCAGACAAATGAAAAAGGAAGAAGGTGTGGCAGGCAAACAGTGGATGGTACTGATAAAAAAAAGTTATTTACAGTTGGAGAATTTACTGGAGTACTGCAGGCTGCAACATGCCTAGAAGTGCAGGATTAATTTACAGTTTTCCCAAGGAGCCAGGACAGGAAAGGGCCAAATCATCTCCTTCAGTGCTTATCACCTTGTGACAATGACACTGAGGAAAACTAAACTCACACCAATAGCAGAGTTAGGCTCAGTGCCCATTCTGACATTAATATCTGCATATTAGTATACCACATTGTGGTATAATGGTGCTGTGCACAGATCTGGGAACTGCAAAATCTTTTTTTTAAATAAAAAGGTTTGAACAATGATCTTTGCCCATGAAGGTCACAAGTTGAGCTCCCACCAGATCATTTATTAAAAACTGCACCCACACAATCTGATCGGGCTCCAAGATCACCATAACTCTCATCTTGAGCAACTTAACACCCCCCCCCCCAAATGGGAGTTATTACCCTATGGAACCAAATAATGAACTACCTTTGGCTAAGTGGGAGGATTATTCTGCCTCTTCAGTCACTTGCTCTAAGCTATTAGACTGTGGAGTATATCTGTGATGGGACAGATAAATGACCCAGTCTGGTATAGGCTGCTGTAAGTCTTGGAGCAGATGGAGATCCTTGAAGAGGTGGATCCATGTCAGGTCAGCCATCACAAGGATCAGGGCCACTATTTCTTTATCCACCTTTTGTGGACTTTGAAGACAAAAGAGCATACACTTGTTTTGCCTGATTTTACCTCATGATCTGACCAGAAACAATCGTGGTGCATGCTGCCAGATTATTGTTCCTTTGGTGAATTGGTCTGAAACACAAAGAGCCTCACCACTTCTGAGCAGCAACAAAGATTTTGCTCCGTCTGAGATCATGTATGTCCTTTGTTTTCTCACGCTCTTTCAAAATTTCTCACTTTGTCCAAGTCTGGCAAGTGAGGTTGGAGAACGGAAGGACAGACGGTCTGGCTTGTTCTCAGTCTCTGGCCCATTGACAGGTCTGATGGACTGCAGCCATTCACAAGAGATGCAGTGTGATAAGTTAGCAGTGCTTTGTAGGGGTCTTTTACCTTCAGACACATAATTTGCACTGCTTTCCACCTCTATTTGCCCGTGGGTATTGTAGACTGCCTGTCTGGTGATTTAACTCAGTCCCTAGTAAAGGCTTCGAATTCTGAGAAGCTGAATTGTGGACCATTGTCCGACACAAATGTCTCTAGTATTCCTTAGTGATGGAACACAGCTATTAAGTGCTGTATAACTGCTGCAGAAGATGTAGAGGACAGCTTGAACACCTCAACACTCCATGAGTAGTAATCCACAGAGAGAAGATATTTGCCTCATTTCAGTTTGAAAATGTCTGTACCTGCAGGTTGTCATGGGAAGTCTGGGAATTCTGTGGGACCGAAGGGTTCTGCATTATTTTTGTGCAACTTTCTGCATGTTTTACATCATCTCCCAGCTGTGTGCTCAGACCAGGCCACCACACGGATTGCCCTGCGCTTAGGCAACATTTTTCAATGCCTTGATGTATTTAACTGATGATTTTGGCGTAAGCAAGAATGATGAGTCTGGAGTCCTTTCTTGATGCTTTGCTGCTAATGGCGTATGTGTCTTTTTCAAGCCAATAAAGTCTGAGTTTGTGAGCACCCTTTGGAACAATTGGTCATCGACGCTCACATCCATGTAGCAAGATCTTGCTGCCGAACTGGTGCTTTTCCAATTCAGCACAAACTTCATCCAGTTTACTCCAATGCAGGAAAACTTTCAGGTACCTGAGCTAAGTAGATGTTAGCATCTTCCATGAGGGAAGAGTCAGCTTCTGTCCACTCATGGCATCCTCGGGAGAGTGTCTGGTGTTGTGAAAGAGTTGCCGGGGACATACACTCATTCTGAATCTTTTATAGATGTGGAGGCAAGTTATCCAAGTGTTTCAAGCTGAGGAGGCTGACAAGTGGCTTGTGGTTTGTTTCAAGTAGGAATTTAGTGCCTAACAAATAGCAGCTGAAGCGTTCACATGAGAGCCAGTGTCTGCTTTTCGATTTGAGCGTAACGCTCTTCAGTTGGAGCCAGTGCTCTTGCTGCACATGCCACCAGTTTCCATACACCACTGCAGTTTTGTATGAGCACTCCCCTAGGCCAAAGGAAGAGCTCTCTGCTGAGACCCCAGTTGGTTTGTTCAGATCAAAGCTCCACTTTAAGTGATGAGAATGCGTCCCAGGTCCAAGCATTTCTGAGAGGGGAGGTCACACAGAGGCTTTGTTTACCCTGCCAATCTGGAACGGACTTTCCTGACTGACTTACCATGTCAAGCAAACTGCACATCTGATATATTCGTAGGTTGGTCCACGTTCTGATCTCCTGCCAGTTTGTCTGAATCAGGTTGCACTTTCTGAGGACAGATAGGGGCCTAAGAACTTCACCTCCAACTTTGTAAATTCACATTTCTTTTTGTTCAGGTGATTCCAGCCTGTTTCAGTTTTTCCAAGTCAGATTCCACTCTTGTCATGTTCCTCACTTGAGCCTTCGAAGATGAGTATAATCATCATGTGGCAGACTACTGTTTCCAGTTCCTCCAAAATGTGGTTCATCCTCATCCGAAAGAGTTCAGGGGCTGACGAAATGCCAAAAGGGAGTCTCTTGAAGGCACAGCATCCATATGGTGTGATAAAGGTTGTGAGCTTCTGTGACTCAGGAGCTAAACGAATCTGCCAGAACCCCGAGTTTGCATCTAGTTTGGTGAAGAACTTTGTTCCACCCAGCACAGCCAATATGTGATCAAAGGGCAGAATAATCTGCTTCTGCCTTACTGCATTATTCAATTTTGTTAAATCAATACAGATCCTCACTCTGCCATTTGACTTGGGAACATGGAACAATGCCCATAGGTCCATTCACTCTAGGGAAGTCAACAGCCTCCATTTTCTTCAGTTCAGCTTTGATTTTGTTCGTCAGTGGGACTGGTATATGCCTCAGTGTGGAGGGAGAGGAGGATGTCACGCTTGGCCTCAGTTGTACAAAGTTCTCTTCCTTCAGTACCACCAGGCCTATGAACAACTCCGGATACTTCTCCTATTGTTTAGTGAATCCAACCTTGCAGTGAGGTTCAGCTTCTCAATGGTATGTCACACTAGTAGTGGTGAGAAGAGATTCTGAACAGACATCTCTTATCTGTTCTCCATTTTCACAGATTTAAGTAATAAACATTCCTTTCACACTGAGCTTATGTTTCCCTGGCCCCATGAGCACTTTCTTTGTTAGGTTTAGCATAATGCCCCTTTTCCTTGCCAGTTTTGTGTACAGACATGTAACATCTGCCCCAGTGTCAATTTTGAACATCACTGCCTCATTTTGCAACTGAACCGTACACTAGCCTTGTCTATTTGAATCTAGAGCTCCAAGTACAGCTCTCATTATCTGAACCACGGTCCTCTTTGACTTCCTGAAGAACCGTCTTCAAGTGACAGTGGCTTTTATAACAGCCAACTCTATTGCACTGGTGGCATTTCACTTCTTTTCGTCGACAGAGTTTTTTGACTTGGAATGGAGACTTGCCGCATCTCCTGCAGTTGGATATTTTACCTGCTCTTTGTTTCACTGTTTGTTTTGTTTGAGCTGAGGTCTACTCTCCCCCTTTCTGACTGCACATCATTTCCTCTCATTATCGCATTTTGCTTTTGTGAAATATTCTTTGAGTTTGTCCTGCACTGTTTTTTTAAACTCCTTTTCCTGAGCATCTGTCAGTCCTAATCAATTTGCTGTGTTATCTGCTTTGTCACCCATGCAGTATAGGTTGACAAGTCTCTGGATATCTTTTATATAGGTACATAAAAACAAGAACAGTCTTATTGTAGATTTTCTTGTTGAAGATTTCACTTGTACTGCTCATCAACGATCAACTACTTCTGACACCATTTGTGTTTGTTATTGAGGGAAAGAGCAGAGCACACCGGGACACCAGCATACAGGCTACTCAACTAAACTTTAATGATAGCCCAGCTTGTACAGTACATCAATTCTCCCATGTGGGAGTGGCTAAGTGCGTGACATAGGAATAACACTATTAATATCTACAGAAATGACTGATCTCTCATCTTAATCTATGTCCCTTTCTTTGAGAAATGTCCACCAATACAGACAATCTATCCTGTCACCCTAAGAATCTTGTGCTTTTCAATATTACTCCTTATTCTTTTAAGCGCCAGATAAAATGGTAGACTTGTGAGCTCCACTGAGAGGAAGCTTGCAATTTGTAAACAAGTGCAGCTGAGAGTTGACAGAACATTTAAGCTGTTTAGAAAGATCTAACTTCTTATTTTGAAGACACGTTAGGGAGCATCTGAAGAAAATGAACGGTCAAAGTTTAGGGTTGGGACTCTTCATCAAATCTGAAAGATGGAGGGGAGGTAGCTAGAACAAAGAAGGGGAAATTGTCTCCACCCATGATAATCCCAAAAGGAAGGAAATACAGAATGCTGAAGAACGTGAACATTTAGGTATGAATTTTGGGGGAGCCGAAATTGGGACACTAATTGTAGTTGAAATATTATACTGTGAAAAGCTTCATTTTGCTTGCCATTCAGACTTTCATGCCATGCATAATTACAAATAAAAGAAAATGCAAAATTGAACATTGAAATTACAAAGTGCAGTGCAGATAGTCAGGTATGGTGCAAGTACAGATGAAGGCAATCAGGATATCAAGAGATCAGGAATTCATCATTTAGCATACAAGACATCCATTCAAGAGTCTGATATGTGGGATGATGCTATCCAAATTCTGGTGATATGTGATCAAAGTTTTGTCTCTGCTCCACAGGAGAGGGAGAAGAGAATGGCCAGAGTGAGAGGGGTCCTTGATCATATTTGCTGCTTTCTGTGTCAGCAGGATGGAATCAGTGCAGGGAAGGCCAGCTTTGGTGATGGACTGACAGATGGAAGCAAAAGGCTGTTGATGATGGAATATGAGGGGAAGGAAGGTGGAGTATGGAACCAAGGGAAGTGGGGTGGGTAATAAGGAAAGAAATAAAGCAGGGAGGTTGGCTGGCGTGGGCATAGGAGGAACTGGGTAGGACAGGAGAGGGGTTTGTAAAGGGTAGGTCATAACAAATTATCCTTCTAAAAGGACAGGGAAATAAAGGCATACTTTTCAGACAATTTAAGCCTTATATCAAGAATTAGAAAAGTACTGGACTCTGAAGCAGGAAAGAGCCACAGATTTGTGAAAGGAAGTCATTTGTGACAAATTAGGTTGTTTTTCAGAGCAATAAATATTAGAATAGACCAGGACATGACAACAGTTGTGTAACATTAAAGTTCCAGACAGCCTTCAATAAGGTTATAGATGAAGGCTACAGAGCAAAATTAAAAGCACAAATTTGGGACTGTTCCGAGAGAAAACAGTAGGAATAAGGTAATTTAAATTAAGAGTCCAAAACCGGTAGATGCTGTAGCAATGTCTCAAGGCCCCCCCACAGTTTACAAGTTGCATTAATGGACAAAGGTCAAGTGTTGCAAATCCAAATTTTGCCAAGGATACCAAGATGTGTGCCAGTGGTTACAAGGGAGATGCAGAGACAATTCAGGGGAAGTCAGATAGGCACAGCAGATGGAAACCATTACACAATAAGAGAACGCAAGAGTTCATCCACTTTGGTTGAACAAACATCTTTTTAAAAAAATGATTTAAGATTGTAAGTTGGTGTTCAAAAGGATCCAAAGGTTGCATGACCTACTCCTGCAACAAATTTCTATGTCCTTGTAGGTGAATCACTGACAGTTAATCTGTTAGGACAGCCAATAAATCACTACCTTTGTATTACAAAAGTTGAGCTGTGGAGAAGTCTCAATGGAATTATACAGGGTCCTGGTGAGCCTGGTCTGAAAAAGTATGTACAAATTGGATTCCCACAATACAAGGGTACATTTGTAATCCAGGAAGTGCAACAAACTGAATGGAAGTCCAGCAGAAGGCTCACCAATTTGCCAAATGGGGGGTGGGAAATGAGGCAATGGGTAGAAATGGACTTAAATGCAGTCTTGATGACTGAACAATAGGAAACGAATATTCAAGAACCAAAGGAAATTCAATGGAAATACAAAATCCTTAGAGCTTGGCAGGGTGGATATATAGATGGCAATTCTCCTGTCCAAGGAGTCTAGACCTAGTGTCATAAAATCAAAATAAGGGATCAATTATTCAGGACTGAGATAAGATTGTGGAAGATATTCTGAAATTTTCTAACCAAGCGGTCGGTCTGTGAAGTTCAGTTGGTGAGTACATCCAGGGAGAAGACTGATGGTCTTTTTGACATTTAGGGAATTAGTGGGATAGGGGTTGGACGAGGGGTGGAGGGGAAGAGGGTAGAGTGTCTTATGGGAAAGTGGTATCTTACTGAATCCAGAGCAGGCATAAAGAGCTGATGGGTAGCTCCTGCTTGTTACATGCAATGGACCTCCAGAGCAGGGGGTTCTCAACCTTTTTACGCAATGGACCAATACCATTGAGCAAGGAGTCTGTGGACCCCAGGTTGGGGACCCCTGCTCTACAGGATCCATTCAAGTCTTTACACAGGAAATTAACTAAAACTAATCTTCAATTATATTCAAGAACATTGACCTTAATACACAATAGAAAAGAGGGATCATAGGATACAACTGAAGAGGAAACAAGCAACTTCTGTTACACTAGAATTTGTGCACAATCAAACTAATAGCCAAACTGTTAACAAAACTGAGGCACCAAGAACTGCATACAATGGAAATTTAAAAAAACACCAATGCTAAAATACCAAAGTCAGGCAGCAAAGAGTTAACACTTCGGGTTGGAAATATTTCATTTTAAAAAGTTACTTTTTCCCAGAAATAGATACAATCTGGGGAGCTTCACCCGCATTTGTTTTAATTTGGAGATGCAACATTGTAGATGGAGCCAAACATTAACAACAGGTCACTGACAAATTAAGTGAGCAACAAACACGTGGCAGTATAGTTATGTGCAATGGAATCCATTTTGGAACAAAACAGAACTTCAAACATAATTTTAATGGGAAGATGGGATGACTATAGACAAGTAAAATATTCAGCATGATAGAGGGCCAAAGAGCTCATTTCTGTGCTGCATGACTCCAAAATGAATGATTAAAACAATGTCAGTACCCAAATTCATTTCAGAAAGAACTATAAACGTATGGCAGTAATGGTTAGCACAGCCAAAACTTCAGTCCTGGCCTTGGATTCTGTCAGCACGAGCTTTCACGTTCCCTTTCTGATTATATGGTTTATCCATGGGCACTCTATTTGTTAGGACTATTGTCCCAAATGCCAAAGATAAGCCACCCATAGGCCAATTAATTACTGGAAGCTTCAGATAACATGGACAGGGTGGCAGAGGAAGATGAGAAATGAAGCCGAAGGGATGCAGAGAGGAAAATGCAGTTGGGTGGCTGATGATCAGTATATAAACAGTGAGACATTTCTTTACTGCGTGACATTGAAAGACTACAAAGAGCATACTTTACTAAAACTCATTTGCCCCAAGTATATTCTTGAGTATTCCCAGGAATAAGGAATTCAGTTACAGGGAGACATGTATCATTTTACTGATTTCCTAACACTATGAAAGGAATGGTGGCATAAATATACATTTTCTATGTGATGGTATAATGGAAAAATTAAGGGGGGGAACCCACAAAGAGCCTTGGCATTCAGAAGTTAAGTACCAAATCTTCACATGAGACTGGTCATGTTGAATTGTTCCAGAAAGAGACAGATCAGAATGAGAATTGAATGAATGATTTCAAATCCAAAATTCATGAATGCAGCTGGCCAATATACAAATGAGTTTATAGAACAGCAGGAGCAAGCAGGGTGAAAGGGCCCGCTGTTTCTTCGATGACCTTGTATTGCCACTTCATCCTAATATGGTTTAAAGCGTCTTCCAAATGAAGGATGGGCGCTGCAAATATCAAACAATCTGCTGCCAGGGGAATTCTATAGATTCAGCAGCATCTGATATTTCAAGTAAAAATGCAACATCAGATCAAGTGTGGGGAGTGGGGGAAGAGATCTCTTCTCTCTCACAGCCCAGAAATGATAATGGATCTTTTCCACTACTGCAATCTGAACTCCAGTGCAATCATTCAGACCAATAAACTCGCCAGCTTTACTTTCCACTGTGTCACTACCTCAGATCGTTAACTTTCCCTATTCTAACAAAGGCAAAAACTTGCTGTTGAAATCCTGCTAAAGTTAAATATTCTCTCGGAAATGGTTCGAACAAATGTAAATGACAAACTATTACAGGGTAATGCAATGAGCAGTCATCTGGGATTACAATTAAATGAAGGACAGTTATCATATGCTTACTCAAACTAAATTATGAACCAGTTTACACAATTTACATCTGTATCATGGTCATACCAGACGAAAAATCTATGACTAATTTTCTCAGTGACACACAAAATCAGAGTGGCATTTCCTGCACAGAAAATGGTAAAAATGCCTATGTTTGTCATCAGCTATAGAGTGCACAGAAATAACTTCTGTTAGCCTATCTCAGCAATTCAAGTAGTTCACAACAGGATCTTTTCTCCCCCCACAAAGATTGTCTATGTTACAGGACCAAAGGCAATTACAGACACATTCAATACAAAATGTAAACATACTACAGCAGATCTGGCAAACACTACTCAGCACTATTAAAGTGAGTCCTGCAAAATAAAATAAACAATTTTCGACTGACCCCATCACATTAAGTTAGAGTATAAATGGATATCTCCCGCAAGTTAGGGGTCGAAAGCTAATTGCTTCTTTACTGTCAAGTGAAAGCAGGTAATAGAAACAATCCTTTCTGAGACTATCCAAACTTAACACAGATAATGGCACACTTGCTCATTTGTGACAAATTGTGTTCAGCAACAAAAATCAGCCAGTGACCTGCAAATTCAAATCAGCTCAGCTCAAGTTGAGGAAAAGTTTGTACTAAGTCAGCATCGTGGTTTGTTCTAAATTACTACTTCATAAGGAAAGAAAAAGGATAAGGTTCAGACTTTGAAATTTGCATTGGCCTTTTAATTGTCGGCAAATAGCTGCACTTCGGGTCAGATGGCAGCAGGTGCCAATGTAACAGCCTCTCTAGGACCAACCAAAGTGCTTTTTTTGGGTAAAATTTTTTTTTACAATTCAGACAATTCTCCTCCAAGAACATGGGGTACTGCAGGGCAGCTCAGTGAACCCACCGGTGCAGCTGAGCAGACCGGGTTACTGCCCGCTACTCTGAAGTATCGGAGTTGGTGCAGCATAACTGTAGGAAATTGCCTTGGACATCTCACTTGTGATCACAACAGTCGGTTGGATAGTGATAATGTAAGTTGCCACAGGACTGTTACCCTTCTGTGGCGAAGGAACAGTCAACATGGAAGCTGCGTAACCCCAGTTGTAGCAGAACTAGGCTTCAAGCCTTGGACTTAGCTGCTGCTGCAGACCAAGTGAGAGACACAGTTGCATGAGCTCGGCTGGAGCCTGGCCTCACCTCACCCGGTGTTGCCTGCATCTGTACACCGCTGGAAGACTCCACCATCAACTGCTGGACAGGGTCTTGGACTACACCAGTGAATATGCTACTTTGCTGATACTTTGAATTATGTCACTCGTTATTTTTGAGTGTTTGCTTGCTCTAATGAATGTTTTGCACCTTGGCTCTCGAGGAATGCTGTCTTGTTCAGCTATATCTATGTATGGTTTGAATGATAATTAAACTTGATTTGATTAATTCTATAGTTGCACTGTGGAGAGCATTCTGACAGGCTGCATCACTGTCTGGTATTGGGGGGGGGGGGGGCTACTACACAGGCCCAAAAGAAGCTGCAGAGGGTTGTAAATTTAGTTGGTTCCATCTTGGGTACTAGCCTACAAAGTACCCAGGACACCTTTTGGGAGCGGTGACTCAAAAAGGCAGCGTCCATTATTAAGGACCTCCAGCACCCAGGACATGCCCTTTTCTCACTGTTACCATCAGGTAGGAGGTACAGAAGCCTGAAGGCACAGACTCAGCGATTCAGGAACAACTTCTTCCCCTCTACCATCCGATTCCTAAATGGACATTGAAACTTCAGACACTACCTCACTTTTTTTTTAAAAAAAGGTAATAGTGTTTCTGTTTTTCACATTTTTTCCTCTATTCAATATATGTAATTGATTTACTTGCTTATTATTATTTCTATTCTTTTCTCTCTGCTAGATTATGAATTGCATTGAACTGCTGCTGCTAAGTTAACAAATTTCACGTCACATGCCGGTGATAATAAACCTGATTCTGATTTGATTTGAAATACTCCTATAAAGTAATTTTTTCTTCAATGAAAAAGCCTTTCAGCGGGGGGGGGGGGGGGAAGAGAGAACAGATTCTGATCTGTGGATTCTAAACATCAGAATCAGCTAACATGAAGGAATATACAGAGCTGCAGATCCAACTAGTCACACAAAACACAAATGCAGTAACTGCCCTTGCACAGGGTCCCTAGGTGTTCTGTTCAAATACCATTGTACAGAACACTGGTATTTTTAAAAAGAAAATTTAACCTATAGACCATTCCAAATTGCTGCCTTAGTAATAAATTACTGGCAAACTTCCAGAATGAAAACAGGTAATTTCCAAGATCAGATGCCAGAAAACTAGTCAGAGATTTCTCACCAAACAAGTGATACTGTACAGGTCAGAACAAGCACTGATGACACCAAGCGCCAGGTTGTGCAACAGGTACAGAAAAGCACATACCCAAATCTGGTACATCACACTTCACCCTATTCTTGATGTACACCCCCCTCAGGGATACTTGCACTCAACATTTAGAACTATGTACAAGTAGGGAGTGATTTTTTTTAAAACAATAGATTCGTTGATTTGTGAGAATAAAATCAGGCCTATGAGGCATTATGTAGTTAAACCATTTTTCTCCAGTATGAATCAAATTGTTCCAAATTGGATAAAATTCTCTTACATTTGATTAGAATTAATAGCCCATTGATATTAAAAGAAATGAATTTTACTTTGTCCTTAGCCTTCTGTATTTATCTGTCAATGTATCATTGAAATTAGAATAAAACTTAATCGATCTACTCCCTGAACAAATAAGAACAAAGAAATGCAAATAATAACAAAAATTTTGGCAACAAACGTGTGATTCCAAGGCTGAGGTCTCTAGTAGATGACCCTGCGTTGAGCTAGAGGAAATGTCTAGCTGTGGGGGATAACCCCTCCTACTTGTGAGTTGTGGGCCCCCATTGCAGTATTCATAAAAGTCAGTGAACAAATCCATTACACAGAAAAGATTTCCCTGTGTACTCCTCCTCTTATATACACATACATACACACACACACACACACACACACACACACACTACATACATATATATATTCTCATTTTGGTGGGGAAAAAGGAGTAAGTGAGCGAATAAAGAATAACAACTAAATAATATAAAATCCACATTATATTAAGTATTTCTCGAGGTAGGTATATCACCGTCTACTTTTGCTTCCGTTTAGCTTCTCAACATTTTTAAAGTTAGCCAAACCTTATGGCTCTTCTGAAGGGGGTGAGGACTGTCTTTAGGAAACTCCCGGTCTCTTCCTGATATTTTTCTCTTGGCCTCCTCCCGTCTCCTGCCTTCTTGATTCTCGCACTATTTCCCAAGCGGAGCGGGATAACTCTTCAGCCAGGCTTTCCCTCATTTTGGTCATGCTGATGGGCAACCCTCTGGCCTTCATGTCTGTAGTCGCCTCTTCCACTGTTTGGTACAACCGTGTCCTGTTGTCATAAAACACTCGAAGTTTAACAGGGTACGGAGTTTGAAATCTAATCTTTTTTTGCTTTAGTACTCACTTTACTTCAGAGAATTCTTTGTGTTTCTGCAGAACCGCGGGGGGGGGGGTAATCTTGGTCGAAATATATTAATTTATCGTCTAAAAATACTCGCTTCTTACCCCAGGCCCTTCGTTGAATCTCCGCCTTGGTGGTGTACCGAAGGAATTTAATTATTATTGAGTGTGGCTTTCTATCCTGGGTAGGTTTCAGGATGAGTGTGCAGTGGGATCTTTTGACTTCCAGCTTCATAGCCGAGGGAAGATCCAGCGCGTCCCGCAGTAACTTTCCGACAAACTCCGTCATAGACGAGCCCTCCGCTCCTTCGGGAACGTTGTAGATTCTGATATTTTTCCGCCGTGATCTTCCCTCCAGGTCAAGCAGTTTACCTTCTTGGTGATGTAATATTTTTATTGTCTTACTCTGCATCTGTTCCACGTTTTGAACATGATCTTCCACCTTCTCGATTCGAGTCTCTGCCACCGTTATTTTTTGATTGACGCTGGCGAGCTCTGACTTAGAATCACGTAGCTGATGCTTTATTTCTTTCTGGACCTCCATCATCTCTTTGAGGATTTCGAAGACATTTGCCGCTTCATCTGAACGAGGCCCAGCGCCCGCCTCGTTAGCACGCGGTTGGGTTGGAGAGCCGCTCGCTGCACTCCTCTCGGCCGCAGGATCCGCAGTGTCACTTTTTTTATTTCCATTCCTTTTCCCCATTCTGGCCCCTCTTTTCAGTTCAAATATTTTTCAAAAAATATTATATTTGATGGGTTAACGGGGCTTAATATGTGTTTTTCCAGAGGAGCTAGTGACTTAAGCTGCCATTCTCGACAATGACGTCACCCAAACCCCCAACATTTTTATATTTCACTACTAATATTGTGTTAAAAGTCAAGCCAATAAAATGACTGCTACAAATCGCTGTGTCAAAATGGTTGTTGTGATGCATCTAGTGTGGTAGTGTACTGGGTAGTGCTCGTCACTCTCACTTTCAGATTTCACCACCGGCTAGCAGCCTTACGAAAAGGAAAGGTGAATGTGTACGTCTCTCCCTGCCAGTACATAGCCTCTCCAACAAATCTCACGTAGTGCCTCCTCACTGGTGATACAGAAACTGAACTCCTTTCAGACTCAGGCTGAACTACAGAGGACAGGGAGGAGATCCGGCCCCCGTTCACGTAGCACGCAGGCCCACCGGGGTGTGGAGATGCCCTGGTGCTCGTGAACCAGATACCCAGCGATGGGTAAATAGCCCCACTACCTTGTGGGCAGCCTCCGGAGAGACAATGGCTTCGGGAGTAAACCCAGACAGTAAATCTGGAGTGGAGCCCCTAAGGCGGCTGGACGTTATTGAACATCCTTCCGGCAGCTCCTGCAGCCAAGCTGGTGCCAAATGTATTGCTTCATAAACTTTCCACTAGTGAGGTCAAGAGGGGGATCTTGACAACTGGGCATCTCGGGATCTTCATAGTTTCCACCCAGGCTTACGGTGGTGATCATCACCTATCGTCCTTCGAGACAGATGGACGCCAACTGACAAACCTGTAACCAGAGCTGGGACTCTATAGTAATGAATTAAGATCACAGAGACAGCATATGCAATCACAAAGGAAAAACAGCATTTATGCTAGTTGCTGAATGGTACTGTAGCATTGGACAGCACAGTAGCACAATGCTTTACAGCACCAGTTACACGATCGAGTTCAATAAGTGCTGCTGCCTATACAAATTTCGTACATTATCCCGTGACATCAGATTTCCTCTGGGTACTCCATATTACAAGGACGTACGAGTTAGGGTTAGCAAGTTGTGAACAGGTTAGGTTGGCACTGGAAGCATAGCAAAACTTGCATGCTGCCCCCAGCATTGATTGTATTTGTTGTTGATGCATTTCACTGTATGTTTCGACGTACATATGGTAAATAAAGTTCACCCCACACTTGCCCTCTTACGCAGTTCTCTACTACTGCATCAGATCATTAGCACATATGCTTTTGACTGCCAAAGCCAACTCTGGATTAAATGGAACAACCTTTTTGCCAGACTCTCCAAACTTTCTTTGCAGTGGCACCTTCTTTAACACTCATTAAATAAATGCAAGTGCCAACTGTGCACTGTTAACTGACAATATTTATCACATTAAGACCACAGTTCAATTCATGGTTTAAAATTAAGGACTACATTGAAGAAACCTCACGTTTACATCAAGTCTGATCATATTTAGAGTTCCAAAGTCCTCTGTATAATCAGAATTGGCATACTCAACTGTGTACAGCATGACCCACAAACAACACACAGGAAGACCTAAAAATACCCATTTGTGGTATTTGTGGACATTGACATGCTCAAATTTCACTCATCTCCACCCTGACTGTGGCTGTAAATACGACAATCCTAATGCATAACTGTTTAGGGGTAAAACACTTCAATATCAAACAGAATATTACTAAAGCTACCATGGTGTGCTAGATAAAGCAGAGCCTAGCCAATATGACCCAACCCACATGATTCATCAGAGTGCACACCCAATATTCATGGTTGGGTGCTGCCAAGCTTTGGTCGGACATACCTTGAACAGTGCTACTCAACTATACAGACTGGATTTATACCAGTGATTTCTGAGGCCTGGTAGGTTAACTACACTGTACTGTGGTACAACAGTAGCCAACAATTTACTACCGTCTTTAAGGGAAAGTAGAGATTAGCAATGCATGGTCTTGTACATGTACAGTTGCAAGAAAAAGTTTGTGAATGCTTTGAAATTACCTGGTTTTCTGCATTACTCAAAATGTAATCTAATCTTCATCTAAGTCACAATAATGCACAAAATCTTCCTAATACACAATTGTTTATAGAATACATTGTTTAATTATTCACAGTCCATGCTGGAAGTAGTATGTGATCCCCTGGTAGAACTTTCTTTGGCAGCAATAACCTCCACCAAGCATTTGCTGATCAGACTTTCACAATAAGGACAGACTTCAGACCATTCCTCCACACAAAACTGTTTCAGTTAATCAGTATTTCTGGGGTACCTTGCATGAACATGCCTCTTCGGGTTAGGCCACAGCATCTCAATTGGGTTAAGGTCTGGACTTTGACTTGGCCTTTCTAAAACACAAATTCTCTTATTTTAAAGAGAGTTTTGGATCATTGTCTTGTTGCATCATCCAACTATTGAGCTTCAGGTGGCAGCAAAGCAGCCCCAAACCATGATGCTCCTTCCACCATGCCTCACAACTGGTGTGGGGTTTTGATGCTGGAGTGTAGTGCTCCTTTTCCCCCAAACCATGATGCTCCTTCCACCATGCCTCACAACTGGTGTGGGGTTTTGATGCTGGAGGGTAGTGCTCCTTTTCCTCCAAACACAGTGGTGCCAAAAAGGTTTTCTGCCAAAAAATTCCAACTTCTGTCTCATCTTTCTACAGAACACTGTCCCAGAAACATTGTGGAATATCCAGGTGTTTTTTTTTGCAAACTTCAGACACACACTAATTTTTTTTTTGGAGAGCAGAGCAGCGGTTTCCGCCATGGTGTCCTTCCATGAACACCATTCTTGTTCAATGTTTTTCTTAGTGGAAACATGAACAGAGACTTTAACAACTAGAGATTTATGCAGGTCTTTCGCTATTACCCTTGGGTTTTTTCTCAGCTCCTTCACCATTGCATGTTGTGCTCCTGATCTTTGCAGGATGCCCACTCCTAGGGAGAGTAGCAACAGTACTGAACTTCCTCCATTTGTAGACAATTTCTCTTACTGTCGACAGGTCTCTAGAAATGGCTTTGTAGCCTTTTCCAGCTTCATGCTTCTCGACAATTCTTCAATCCAAGGTCCTCAGAGATGTTTTGATCTAGGCATGGTGCACACAAACAGATTCTTCTTAAGAGCAGGCTCTGTCAGTAACCTTTATATTAAAAAAAAAAATCGGGCAGGGCACTTCTGCAACCCAACCTCTAATCTCATCTCATTGATTGGAACACCAAACTCCAAATAGCTTTTGTAGAAGACATTACCCCAGATGTTCACATACTTTTTTGAACTAAGACTTCAGTATTGACAAGAAGCACAGCTGTTTGTGTGTTATTAGCTTAGGTAGATTGTGTTTGTCTATTATTGTGACTTAGATGAAGATCAAACTCAGAATCAGGTTTATTATCACCGGCATGCGTCATGAAATGTTTTAACTTAGCAGCAGCAGTTCAATGCAATACATAATATAGAAAAAATAAAATAATAAATTAATTACAGTATATGTACATTGAAACCAGAATATATATTGTAAAAGTGAGGTAGCGTCCGAGGGTCCAATGTCCATTTAGGAATCAGATGGCAGAAGCTGTTCCTGAATTGCTGAGTGTGTGCCTTCAGGCTTCTGTACCTCCTTCCTTATGGTAAGTGAGTAAAAGGGCATGCCCTGGGTGCTGGAGGTCCTTAATAATGGACGCTGCCGTACTGAGACACCACTCCCTGAAGATGTCCTGGGTACTTTGTAGGCTAGTACCCAAGATGGAGCTAAGTATACAACCCTCTGCAGCTTCTTTCAGTCCTGTGCAGTAGCCCCTCCATACCAGACAGTGATGCAGCCTGTCAGAATACTCTCCATGGTACAGCTATAGAAGTTTGAGTATATTTGTTGACATATCAAATCTCTTCAAAACTCCTAATGAAGTATAGTCACCATCTTACCCTCTTTATAACTACATCAATATATTGGGACCAGGTTAGGTCCTCAGATCTTGACACCCAGGAACTTGAAACTGCTCACTCTCTCCACTTCTGATCCCTCTACGAGGATTGGTATGTGTTCCTTCGTCTTACCCTTCCTGAAGTCCACAATCAGCTCTTTCATCTTACTGATGTTGAGTACCAGGTTGTTGCTGCGGCACCATTCCATTTATTGCAATATCTCACTCTTGTATGCTCTCTTGTCACCACCTGAGATCCAACAATGGTTGTATCATCAGCAAATTTATAGATGGTATTTGTGCTATGCCTAGCCACACAGTCATGGGTATATAGAGAGTAGAGCAGTGGGCTGAGTACACAGCCAATGTGCACCAGTGTTGATCATCAGCGAGGAGGAGATGTTATCACCAATCTGCACAGATAGTGGCCTTCCAGTTAGGAAGTCGAGGATCCATCGCAGAGGGAGGTACAAAGGTCTGGGTTCTGCAACTTATCATTCAGGATTGTGGAAATGATGTCATTACATGCCGAGCTATAGTCGATGAACAGCATTAATACAGAAAACTAAGCAATTGCAAAGGGTTCACAAATATTATATATGGAAATATGGTTCAATAAGGTCAAAGATAACACCTAATTTACGGAAAAGGAACACCAAAGCTAAGGCTTAGAAAAGTTGAAGAATTTAGCTAAAGAAAAACCAAGACATTGACATAGAAAGGGAAAGTGGAATACACATGTAATTTTGCAGTCACCTATTTGGATCAAAATGTTGACTTTATTTCCCTTTCAAAAAATGCTATCTAAGCTGCTGAGTATTGCCAGCAGCTAGCCATCTGCAAGACGCCTGAAAACTGGAGCAGAGCTAAATGTCATTCCTTAATTCGAGAATAGAAGAATAGGCCAGTAAACCCATGTTAGTGGTAGTTAAGTTATCGTGAAAATTCTAAGCAGCAGGATTTAAGTACATCTAGAAAGGCAAGAAATAATTAATGACAGTCAGCATAGCTTTTGTATATGGGAAACCACAAGACTGACAAAGGGAGGGCAGTTAACTGTGGTCTCTACAGATCTTAGCAAGGCACTTGACAAGGTCCCACATGGTCAGCTGATCTAGAAGTTTAAGTACCACTGGATCCAAGACAAACTGGCTGACTGGATCCAAAGTTGGCTTGGTGATAAGCGGTGAAGGACAGTAGTGGAAAGTTGTTTTCATGATAGGAAGTTTGCGACCAGTGGTTTCTCACAGATCAGTGCTGGGACCTTTTATTGTTTGCGATATTTATATTTGACCTGGGCATCGCACATAGCTTGGGGATGATATGAAAATTAGTGTTGCTGTACAAGGCTGAAGCAGACATAGATAAAGTTAAGCAGAACATTTTCCACAAAGTACAAGGCAATGTATTCTGGGAAGTCTTAAAGACCATAAAATATAGGAGCAGAATTAGGCCATTCAGCTCTTCTGAGTCTGCTCCACCATTCCATCATGGCTGATTTATTGTCCCTCTCAACCCCTATTCTCTTACCTGCTCCCCGTATCTTTGATGCCCTTCGGGCCCATCAATCCGCTTTAAATATACCCAGTGACTTGGCCTGCACAGCCATCTGTGGCAAAGAGTTCTATAGACTCACCACCTTCTGGTTAAAGAATTGTTTTCCTCATCTGTTCTAAATGGATGCTGAGGTTTTGCCCTCTGGTCTTAGACCCCCCTACTATAGGAAACATCTTCAAGTCCACTTTATCTAGGCCTTCCAATATCCAATAAGTTTCAATGTGAATACCCCTCCCCATTCTTCTAAACTCCAGCAAGTACCGAGCCATCAAATGCCCATACATTAACCTTTCATTCTTGGGATCATGCTCATGAACTTCTCTCCAATGCCAGCATATCCTTTCTTAGAAAAGCAGCCCAAAACTGCTCACAATTCTCCAAGTGCAGTCTGATCAATCACTTATAAAGCCTCATAATTACACCCTTACTTCTGTATTCTAGTCCTCTTAAAATGAATGCAACCACTGCATTTGCCTCCTCACCACTGACTCAACATGCAAGCTAACTTGCCAATAATTTTCTTTCCATGAAGAGTGCAATTTGCAATTTTCCAGTCCTTATTCCAGAATCCAGTAATGATCTTTCAAGAATCACCAAACCTCCACAATCTCTTCAGCAACTAGTATCAGAACTCTGGGGTGTAGTCCATCTGGACCAAGTGATTCCTAAGCACCTTTTCCTCAATAATAGCTTACCTCTGCCCCGACACTTCTGCATTTCTGGCATTCCATATGATACAAGAGGTGGCCATTTGGCCCATTGAATCTGCTCTGCTATTTCATCATGGCTGATCCATTTCACTCTCAACTCTAACCTCCTGCCTTCTCCCGGCATCCTTTCATGCCCTAACTAACCAATTTCACAGACTGACCACTCTCAGGCCAAATTCCCATCTCCATTCCAAATAGACGTCACTCTATTCTGAAGCTGTCCCTCTGGTTGTAGACTCCCTCACCACAGGAAGCATCCTCTCCACAACTTTGAAGTCCTTTCAATATCCCCCCCCCCCCACTCTACCCCATTCTTCTGAATTCCAGTACAGGCCCAGAGCCAAAAGCTCTTCATATAAGCCTTTCAATCCTGGAATCATTTTTGTGCACCTTCTTTGAACCCTCTCCAATGGCAATCCATCCTTTCATCCTTTCTTCAATAAAGGGCCCAAAACTGCTCATAATATTCCAAATGAAGCCTCAGCAATGCCTTATAAAGCATCCTTGCTTGTAATCTAGACCTCTTGAAATAAATGCTGACATTGCATTTGCCTTTCTGGCCACTGATTCAACCTGCAAATTAACATTTAGGGTATCCTGAATGAGGACTCCCTGGTCCCTTTGCACCTCACTTTTTTGAAATCTCTCCTCATTTAGAAAATAGTCTATGCTTTTATTTCTTCTATAAAGAGTGCACAACCTTAACTTTCCTGACACTATTCCATCTGCCACTTCTTTGCCATTCTGGTAGTGTCTTCCACAATAAAGACTGATGCAAAATACTTAAGCTTGTCCATTTCTTTGTCCCCCCATTACTACTTTCCACTGTCATTTTTCATTAGTCTGATGGCCACTCTCGTCATTTTTACTTATTATATATCTGAAAATACTTCTTGTATCCTTTTATATTATTGGCTCTTGCCTTCATACTTCATCTTCTCTCCATGGCTTTTTAGTGAGAAAAGATGAAATATGAAGGTAAGCGAGCAAATAGTATGAAAGATGAGAAAGAACAGCTTCTTTCCCTCTGCCATCTGATTTCTAAATGGACATTGAACCCTTGAACACTACCAGATATTATTTTTGTTTTCTGGCATGACTTTTAATCTATTCAATATATGCATACTGTAATTGATTCACTTTTATTATTTTGTTCTTCCATATTATATTGCATTGAACTGCTACTGCTAAATTAACAAATTTCACGACACATGCTGGTGATAATAACCCTGATTCTGATAAGTAGGACATGGATAATAACTGGGAGGGCATCAAGAAATGCAATGAACAGAGAAACCTTGGGGATCAAGTCCACAATTTTCTGAAAGTGGTAAAGACATGTGGCATTCTTGTCTTCATGGTTTAGGGCACAGAATACAAATGCTGCAGCCTTACAGAACACTGGTTAAACCACACTGGGAACTCTGGTCACACCATAGGAAGGACATGATGTCCTGGAGAGAGTGCAAAAGATATCGTTTGGAATTTAGTTATAGAAAGATAATTAGTTTTTTTTAAAAAAGGACACAAGCTCAATAGAGGCAAACAAAATTTTGAGAGGCATAGATGAGATAAGTCAGCCAGAATATTTTCCCTGTGACAGGGGTATCAAATACAAGATTAAGGTGAGAACTTTGATTTTGAGATGGGGGAAAGCTGGGGTGTTTCCCTCAGTGGTTGATACCGGGAACTTGCAATCAGAATTACAAGTTCAATCACTACATTTAGACAGGTACTCAGATGGGCAAAGTAAACCCAATCTGGACAATGTAATTAATATAAGCGAGTAAAAACAAAACAGGATGGATACAGAGAGACAGAAAGTTTGGTATTGTGTTTGTTATGTGAGAACTGGTCCCTTCAACCAGACAACAAGTGAGCTTTTAGAGTTCTCTACCCAAGTGCATAGGCTCTGTATATTCATGACATTTCAAAATTAATCTATTGTGAATCATAGATATAGGATTAATTCAAGAATGTATCATAAAATTGACAGCCTGCCCCACCATCCAGTACATGATTGCTAATCTGCCCCAGACCTCAACTTCTCCACCAGAGCCTTCAATCTTTCAAATCTACCTTCACTTAACTATCAAAAGATGCTTGACCTAACTGTCAAGCATCTTTTGATAAGAATCTTTTCATCCCAAGAATTAGCCTGGAGAATCTCAAAGTTCAAAGTACGTTATCAAAATATGTATACTATATCTAATTTGTCTCCAACAGCTACCAAAGAAACCCAACAGAACCCATTAAAGACTGTCAAAGATTCAGACAAAAAGATATATCAAACTGTGCAAATAATAAAGGTAAACAAACACTTAAAACTGAAGCTCACAAAAGCGAGTTCATAGCCATGAAGCCTGTCACAGTCGATTCAGGAACCCGCTAGTTGAAGGTCACAGTCTTAGTTCAGTTCAGCATAGAGGTGAGTAAACCTTGCCACTGGTTGACTTGCTGAACTTCTCAACTTGGCCCAGTGCTTAAAATCATCCAAATAGCGGGTTGTTCCTCAATGTAGGGCCTGGGCCCACCACCTCAACTCGGCTCCAAGCCCACTCCAGCGATGGCCGCTCCTCACTCTCAGGCCTGGGCCCACCACCTCAACGGCTCCAAGCCCACTCCAGCGATGGCCACTCCTCACTCTCAGGCCCGAGCTCCATCGCCTCATTTGGCCAGTATACACCACACCGCAACATCCTACACTTTCTAGACTTCAGTTAACACTGCAAAAGTGCCAGGTTGCATAGGCAATTCAAAAGCTCTACTCCAACTGAGAAGTTACAGTCCATTGATTGCAGCGATAGTTTATCAGAAAAAGCAAGAGTAATAAAGTAGTTTCTAATTTTGTTTACTCTCAACAAGTTGTCACTGTGCTTCACCAACACCATGTTAAAACAAAATCTCTTTTGGATTCCTTCCAATGCTTTTTTTTTTAAAAATAAAAAAAGGAGACCACAACCACACAGTATTTCAGGAGTTGCCTTGCCAACATTGATAGTTAAAACAACATTTCACCATTTCTGAACTCCAACCTCTTTACAATAAACATCATCCTTACACTTGCCTGGTTAACCCCACCTGTCTAACTCGATTTGAGACCATGAACACCCTCAATTTCATTTGCATTTCACTCATTTGCAATTTCTTCCCATTCAGATAAAAATCTGCTTTTTGATTCCTCTCTCACTATACCACTTTAAACTCTATTTACAGTTTTTCACCCATCAGTCAAGCTACATCACCTTGCAATGTCACAATATTCTCATCACAACTTGCCCCTCAACTGTTTAAGTCATCAACAAATGTGCTCACCTTAAATGCTGCCCTTCCTGCAGGTCATCAGTAATAGGTGAGGACCAAGAACCACATCCTCCAGGTACCATCACTCCAGTCTTAAATGTATTTATTCCAACTGTCTGCTGCATGTTAACTACTTTGCAATCCAAGTTACCCACTTTATCTATACCCAAGCCCTTAGCTTGTGCAGCAACATTTTGTGGCACCTTGTCAAAAGCATTTTGGAAACCAAATACATTTACCGACTCCCACCTATCTACTCTATTTATTACAAGCTCAAAAAGCTGTTAAACATTTCAGAGGTGCTGAAGAAGGATCGACTGTTAATTCATTTCCATAGATGCTGCCTGACCTGCTAAGTTCCTCCAACATTGTGTATTGCTTTGGATTTCCAGTATCTGCAGACTGTTTTTGTTAAACATTTGTTGCCCTTCATAAAGGTTTGATTATCTTCAACTTTGAACTGCTTCTTGGATTATTGGTGGCAGCATCTTTCCAACAATAAACATTCAGTTTTACTGCCGTTTGACTTTCTCCCTTTTGGAACCAGGGACTGACATTTGTTCTTTTCCAATTCACTTTCATCCACTAAGAATTTAGATTTTGAGTAACTTCAACAATACATTGACAATCTCTGCAGTCACTTTTGCAGCGAAGACCAGTGCAAAAAATTAACACACCTGCCATTTCCTTGTTCTACACTACACCAACCTTAAAATCTGTTTTTATGCATATAAACTTGCAGCTCATTTTGTTATTACATGAAAGTTTTCACTTTTGATCTTTTTAAATTTGGTTCCTGAAAGATTCAGTGCTCTTGTCTACCACTAGCCTCTGCCCTACTTTTTGATTTAACATCATCTTTGACTAAAAGGATCAGCATGAGCAAAAAAATAACCTAGTTCTGCTTCTATTTTTATTGCTCCATTACTAGGACAGAAATGTCTTCATAATCAACAGGTATCTGTTTAGGCACTTCTCACGATAACTTGGAAACATTCTCCATAATCTCTGATGTTCTGCCTATTACTTACCCCTAAAATAGAGATTTATCAGGTGCATTGGTAAATGATGCCTGGGATAACAACCCAGACAGAATTCAAATCCCATCATGGCATTTGTAGAATTTTAATAATATTAAAAATCTGTAATTTTAAAAACAAGATATAGTAAGCACCAAAAATAAAGCCTGCTCTGGCATTTACCGCAGCAGATCTTTCTCTCAATAGATACATTAAAAGTCAGAAATGTATACAATATACATCTTGAAATACTTTTTCTTCAGAAACATCAATGTCATCGTGCACTATCACAATATCCCTCAATTTTCTTATATTCAATTTCAATCTGGTTTGAATGCAAACACTGAGCCTCCACAGACCCCCGCCCCCCCCCCCCACCTTCAAGGCAGAGAATTCTAAAAACTCGCCACCTCGTGTGAAGAAGTTTCCCATCCTTTCACTAGGCGTCGGATGTCTGGTTGTGAACTCATCAAGACTCCACAGTTAGGGAAAACATCTTGATCAATTATATCAAACGCTGCAAGAGTTTTGTAAGTTTCAATTGTATCATTTCCCATTCTTCTGATCAAAACAATACATTTTCAAATACCCACTCTGTCCTCGTGCAGCAAACCCAGTCTCTGAAACCAGCCTTCATAACACTCCTACTGCACCAAGTACATCCTTTTAGGCAATGTAACCAAAATTCCAGTGCATTCTCACCAAGACCCTGTATAATTACAGCAAAGTATTTTATCCCTATATTCAAATCCTCTCTCAAAGGCAAACATACAATTTGTTTTCCTAAACATTTGCCATACCTATGTGTCTGTCTTCCATTACTTGTGTATAGAGATCCTGGAACAACCTTTCCCAATCTGTCACCATTTAAAAGGGCTACTTTTCTGTCCTACCACTGTATAAACCTCACTTTCTACTTGTGCTGTCTTTTATCCACTCAATAAGCTTATAGTTGCAAGAAAAAGTTGGGAAACCTTTGCAAGCATCTGCTTTTCTGCATTAACTACTCATAAAATGTGGTCTGATCTTCAACCAAGTCACAATAGTAGACAAACACAATCCACCTAAACTAATAACACACAAACGATTATACTTATCAATATTGATTACAGTACCACAGTCTAGGTTCAATAACCACAGTCTAGGTTCAAAAAAGTATGAGAACATCTGGGGCAATTCCTTCTGCAAAAAGCTATTTGAGTCAGGTGTTCCAATCAATGAGATGAGATTGGTTGGGTTGTAGAAGTGCCCTACACTTCAGTCAGGTTACTGACAGAGCCTGCTCTTCAAGAAGAATCTGTTTGTGTGCACCATGCCCAGACCAAAACAACTCTCTGAGGACCTTGGATTGAAGAACCGTAGGGATGCATGAAGCTGGAAAAGGCTACAAAAGCATTTCTAAAGACCTGTGTGTTCATCTGTCCACAAATGAAAGAAACTCCAGTACTCCCTAGGAGTGGGTTTCCTGCACACCAGGAGCACAACATGCAACTCTGAAGGAGACGAAAAAGAACCAGAGGGTAAAATGAAAAGACCTGCAGAAATTTCTAGAGCTTGCTAAAGTCCCCACTCATGTGTCCACTAAAATAAACACTAAACAAGAATGATGTTCATAGAAGGACACCACGGCGGAAACAACCACTCTCCAAAAAATTTTTTTAAAAACAAACATTGCTGCACAACTCAAGTTGGCTGAAGATCACCTAGATGTTCCACAGTGCACTTGGGACAACGTTCTGTGGAAAGGTGAGACAAACGTTGGAACTTTTTGGCAGAAATACACACAAATCAGTGAGCGCTCATCAGTCTGATAGTCTGGTGGAAGAAGCTGTCCCGGATGGTAGCAGCTGTAATATATTGTGGTTGGGATGGTTTGAGTCCCCAATGATCCTACGGGCCCTTTTCCCACACCTATCTTTGTAAATCTCCTGAGTCATGGGAAGTTCACAACTACATATGCACTGGGCAGTCCGCACTACTCTCTTCAGAGTCCAGCAATTAAGGGAGGTACAGTTCCTATACCAGGCAGTGATGCAGCCAGTCAGGATGCTCTCAATTGTGCCCCTGTAGAAAGTTCTTAGGATTTGGGGGCCCATACCAAACTTCCTGAACCGTTTGAGGTGAAAGAGGCACTGTTGTGCTTTTTTCACCACACAGCTGGTGCATACAGGCCATGTGAGGTCCTCGGTGATGTGGATGCTGAGGAACTTGAAGCTGTTCACCCTCTCAACCCCAGATCCATTGATGTCAATGGGGGTTAGTCTGTCTCCATTCCTCCTGTAATCCACAACCAGCTCCTTTGTTTTTGCGCCATTGAGGGAGAGGCTGTTTTCTTGACACCACAGTGTCAGAGAGATGACTTCTTCCCTATAGACCACCTTGTTATTGTTTAAGGCTAACCAATGTAGTGTCGTTGGCAAATTTAATTAGCAGATTGGAGCCGTGGGTGGTGATACAGTCATGGGTATAGGGGGAGTAAAGGAGGGAACTCAGTACACAGCCCTTAGAGGCTCCTGTATTGAGAGTCAGAGGGTTGGAGGTGAGGTACTTTTATAACCCGATGGTGATCTGACAGGAAGTTCAGGATCCAGCCGCACAAGGCAGAGTCAAGGCCAAAGTCTCTGAGCTTCTTGTCAAGCCTGGATGAAGTATGGTGTTGAATGCTGAACTGTAATCCAAGAACAGCATTCTCACACATGTCGGGGAAGATAGTGGGGATAAGTTCCCACCATCGATTAAATGCTCCCATGGCCTGAATCTCAATAGCCTCTGACAACCAAGTCTGGCTCCTGCGGCTTGGCTACTAAGCCACCAAAAGGAGAATGAGCAAAAGCAGGTTACTGGCAGCTTGAATCCAGCAGTTTCAGGCATTTAGGGTTCATTTACTGTGGTTGGCAGCTCAGCTAAGAGATGGAACACTTATCTCACACCTCCATTGATGTAGCTATACCCACTTATGGGGAAGGCTTCAGGAGTGAACCCAGAGGGGAAAAGCTGGAGCTGAAGTCCCTAAAGCTGTCCCATGTAAAGTTCAACACCTACAACGCTGCTGGTGGCAAACTGCCCTTCCTTTGCATTTGTCAGCTGCATGGAGAGGAGGAGCCTGCTACATGGGCAATAGCTTGCTCTTCATAGGCCAGTACATGTAGACAGCAAGGATGCAATATCATAATCAAACCCGACCAATGGAGGACTTCAGCAATATCTTCAAAAATCTCCGACAGATTTGCTGGATGTGACTTCCCTTTCAGAAACCCGTGCTATATCTGCTCAGTACTGTTACTCTTCCTGGTGCTCTGCCATTCTATCCTTCATTATAACAATCTAACCTTCAATCTAACAATTTATCTATGACTGAGACTGGGCTAACAGATCTGCCCTATCTACTATAATTCTCTGTCCCGTTCATAAATAGAAGGTCAAATCATTAACCCACAATCTGCATGAACCATTTGCGAATCTAGAGAATTTCTAAATTTATTGTTTTATTTTAAAAAGAGATGGTAAAACCAGATGGATCCTTACAATGTTAACCAGAAAATCTATCATCCTTTCCCACATGTGCCTCCAGACAGTCAGCAATGAATTTGGCACTGAAGTGGCCAAGAAAATTATCTGGTTGTACCTTAACCACAATATTAAAGTAGAAAATAAAACTAGACAGAATTAGCATGAACTCTGCCTGTCAAATTGGAGGACTATGTAAGAGGGAACTGTCAGGTTGATCTGGAAGTAGGTTATCGCAAGTCGAAGGTCCTGCACTGCACTGTTTTATGTTCTATCCTTTCAAAGGTTTCCTCAAACACCAAGCTGATCAGTTTGAGTGATAGTTCCCCCAAGACAACACTCATGAATCTTATACAAAGGATCAGACTTTGTGCAGACTCCATTCCAATCCAAGTCATTTCTCATCACAGGGGAGACAGTAAAGTTTTCAGACTGAGAGGCATGACTCTTGAGATGTTAGGGTAAGACTGTCACTATTTTCATATTGTTAAACAAAAGCCTTCTCTCTCAACTGATAAATCAATGTTCCTCCACATGCAGCAACTTTGAAATACTGTAACTCTGGAAGCATCAAGAGCACAGAATGAACTTTGACATTGACAAACAACCAAGGTATAAAACTATGACTTTCTTCAAATGCATCTATGACAAGTAACTGCTGCATGGTACATATGGAAATAAAATTCACCTTCACATTGTGAGGCACTACATTTGTATCAAGTAGGATAAATTCAGCACAGATCTGGGTGCTTAAGACTCTGAACCAGCAGCACCCTATACACCACTACACTCTGTAACCTCACAACCCAGTATATCCCTTACTTCTATCACCAATTAACCTTAGTTCAATTAAGCAATGGCACACTGGGAGCAGAACAAAGTTAAGCTGCACAGGACTGCGTGCAATGGACACAGCTAAATAATCATGCCCAACAGATCAAGTCTGCAGTTTTAGCAGCAAATGGGGGGAGGTGGCTCCAAGGATAATTTCCTCAACAATGACAGGAGAATGTACACATGGACTAAAGATATGAAGCAGTTGCCATTGTATTGTCAAATGGGAGACCCATCAGGGCTTCCTCAAAACCATCACTCAAGCCAGACAACACATCCAAAATGACAGTGGAACGCAGCAGGCCAGGCAGCATCTATAGGAAGTAGTACAGTCGACGTTTCGGGCTGAGACCCTTCGTAAGGACTAACTGAAAGATAGTAAGACAAGCCAGACTTCAGCTAATTCAATTCACTCTACAAAATATCAAGGAATCACTGAGGACAGCAAAGAATCGAGGACCGGGTAACATCATGGGTACAGAGCTAAGTCTTGTGTTTCAGCCTGGCCAACAGCATATCAAGCTCTGAACATTGGCACTGGCCGACTGTGGAGATTTGATCAGGCATGTCCTTTCACAAAACAAAACAAATCCAGTCCAACTAATTACTTCTATTCAAGAAAGGGAGAAGAGATAGCCCAGGAAATTATAGACCAGTGAGTCTTACCTCAGTGGTTGGTAAGTTGATGGAGAAGATCCTGAGAGGCAGGATTTATCAACATTTGGAGAGGTATAATATGATTAGGAATAGTCAGCACAGCTTTGTCAAGGGCAGGTTGTGCCTTACAAGCCTGATCGAATTTTTTTGAGGATGTGACTATACACATTGATGAAGGAAGAGCAGTAGATGTAGTATATATGGATTTCAGCAAGGCATTTGATAAGATACCCCATTTGCAAGGCTTATTGAGAAAGTAAGGAGGCACGGGATCCAAGGGGACATTGCTTTGTGGTTCCAGAACTGGCTTGCCCACAGAAGGCAAAGAGTGGTTGTAGACAGGTCATATTCTGCATGAGCTTGGTGACCAGTGGTGTGGCTCAGGAATCTGTTCTGGGACCCTTCTTCATCCAGGTCATTTATAAAAATCACGATGAGTAAGTGGAGAGATGGGTTAGTAAGTTTGCTGATGACACAAAGGTTGGAGGTGTTGTGGATAGTGTGGAGGGCTGTCAGAGGTTACAGCAGGACATCGATGGGATGCAAAACTGGGCTGAGAAGTAGCAGATGGAGTTCAACTCAGATAAGTGTGAGGTGGTTCATTTTGGTAGGTCAAATATGATGGCAGAATATAGTTTTAATGGTAAGACTCTTGGCAGTGTGGAGGATCAGAGGGATCTTGGGAGTCAGAGTCCATAGGACGCTCAAAGCAGCTGCACAGGTTGACTTTGTGGTTAAGAAGGCATACAGTGTATTGGCCTTTATCAACCATGGAATTGAATCTAGCAGCCGAGAGGTAATGTTGCAGTTATATAGGACCCTGGTCAGACCCAACTTGGAGTACTGTGCTCAGTTCCTGTCGCCACACTACAAGAAGGATGTGGAAACCATAAAAAGGGCGCAGAGGAGATTTACAAGGACATTAACATGAGGAAATCTGCAGATGCTGGAAATTCAAGCAACACACACAAAATGCCAGTGGAACGCAGCAGGCCAGGCAGCATCTATAGGAAGAAGTGCTGTCAACATTTCAGGCCGAGACCTGACAAAGGGTTTTCTATGTTTCTACGTTTCTATGATCTATTCAAGCACTAATGACTTGATGGGAGGTTTTGTCATAGTTGGTGCTGAGACACCAATAATCAGATCACTAGTTTGTATTATGCCAGACCATTCTGCTTCAGACAACTGGTAATCCATGATTAACAATTCAAAGGGCACCACCAACCAAAGAAGAATGACCTGACCATATCTGGGACAAAGCTTTTGTTACTCCATCCAGGACCTTGATTATTCACTCCTTCCACAGATGCCCAAAAGAGTAAATATGCACCATGTGCAGAATGCACCACAGTTACCTGGCACCTCCCGAACATCCAGGAAGGCAAGGCAGGAACGGGGATATGACCTGCACGTAGCCCTTTGAACTGCATATCTATGGGGGGAATACAGGATCTCAGCCCGAAAAGTCAACTCTATTCCCCTTCATAGATGCGGCCTAACTTGCTGAATTCTTCAGGCACTCTATGTTGATCAAGATTTCCAGAATCTGCAGATTCTATTGTGTTTGTCAGTATCACTGGTTTAACATCCAGTCTACTCCACAGCTGAGACAGTACTTTCCCTAAAAGGCCAGAAGCAATTCAAGGTGGAACGCCCCATCTGTTAAAAATGTCAGAGGAATAGGTGATTATCACTGGCCTTAACAGCGACATCTAAATCCTGAAAAATAATTAACAAGGCTTTGATTTACAATTTACCAGAGTGAGATGTGCACAAATTACACAACACTTTTCTTGCATTATGTAGACAGAACTGAAGGGCTTTTGGACACTGAGCTTGCGAAGCCACTGCATGGGGTGTTTCTCCCACTCATCCTGAATTTTCAACTACAAATGCCTTCCTCAGCTCAAGAATCAGAAGAGAATTTAAAAGTTAATCTGAAATCTTAAATACTCATAGCAACATCAGGACAAGTTTCATTTCTCTTCAGCTTTTAAACACAAGTTAAAGAAATAAATAGAAACGTTATCATATACACAACTGAGTACAATTCCACAACAGACAAGCCAATAAACACTTACATTTACTTGTTTGATATATGAATGGGCACATTCACACTTTCACGTACACAATTGTGTAACCCCCAACTTTAGTAGCAGTGTTGTGAGGAAGACTCAGCACCTCACTGGACCACTCCCTGAGCGAAGAGGAGCTCCGAAACCCGCACTGCCCCCTTCTGGCGGTATCGAGGCCCAAACACGCCACATAAAATACTGCGCTGACTGAAGAATCCTTTAGTGACCCAAATCAGGAAACAATTTCAACTATTCCCTCTCATGCACCCCCAACTGATTCAGTCATTCTGAGAGGCAAAAAGCCAACAACTAAACCACTAGCAAACTAACAATAGAGAGAAAACATTTAGGCACGCATCACATGTAGAGCACAAACTACACGGGTACAGCTCCATAGTCCCCTAAACCATGCACCCGCTGACCCGCAGCAATTCACTCACCCCTTGCAGTGTGCGGCCAGGGGTAAGGAAGAGGCAGCGTGCAAGAGATCGCAGATGGTCATTACGGCGTGCAAGAAAACACGATAATTGAATTTATCAATCCCTCCAAGTTTATCAGTAACCGAAAATCACACAAACCAGTCTTAACAGTTAACCATTTAAGTTCCTGTATCTAGTTACCTACATGGTTAAAAAGCTCCAACAATTTTTAACATAATTATTACCTTCTGCCAATTATTACACTTCTAGGCAGTTATATCAACCACCATGGGTGAAGTACCCATTTACACTTGCTAATGAAGGGTCTCGGCCTGAACCGTCGACAGTTTGTTCATTTCCATAGACCCTTTGAGTTTCCCCAGCATTTTCCGTGTTACCCCCTCAGACAGCAGCCGACAAGACGAAACTAGCAGCAGCGTTTACCCGGCTGGATCGCGGCCTGGTCAACACCTCTGGCCGAACACTCGACTGCAACAGCACCCGGCTCCGCAGAGTCCCTGGAGCCTCATTTCTCCCGGCAACCGAGCCCGAGGCTGTGCCTTCCACCCTAGGCCCCAAGCCGGGCAGCCCGGCCAGTCGAGGGGAGGGGAGGGTGTGCCGTGCCGTGCCGCCCCGCCGCGCCGCTCGCACCTACCTGGGTTGTCGGCCAAGTCGCGCTGCCTCCCAGCCGGATCCAGCGCCGCCCTTTCCGCCGGCCAGGTGCGGGCGCCAGGTAGCCTCTTAAAGGAGCTGCGCCGGGCCGGCTCCGCTCCGCGCAATCAGAGCAGCGCCTCCTTCCCCTCTGCACCGCGCCCCGAAACGGGGCAGCCACGGCCGAGGACGCAAAATACCAGCCTTAAATTAACACGAGGATATTAGACTGAATACCACCTGTTTGAGCTGCTGATCATTGCCTTTGATTATTGAAGAAACACAGGTGCTTTTGGTAGAAATGTCAGAAAAAGAGAGGCAATACATGTCCAGATAGGGATGAAGGATATAGCATTCATAGATCTGATTGTGTGTTACAGGGTCAAGGAGTGAAACAGAGGGACACTAATCCCGTGGTGCAAAAATAACATGCCAATTATCAAGCACCTACTGTTAAAGGGTTAGACACAGTTAGAAATTGGGCATCTTTAGGGGTTATGCAATAGGCATAGCAGGTATTAGCACAAAGACCACCCAGTCTCAAAAACCCTTTTGGAATGTAAAATACAAACTGTGATCAGTTTTGGAATTAAATGGTGTCAAGAGATAGGGTTTGTAACATGAAATGTTATGGTTTGCATCAACCAAGCATAAGACAATGGTGGCTACGTTCAATCGGCCTACATCAAACCAACTGCCTGTCAGAGTCCAACCTTACACCACAGGTAAGTCCGGCCAATGGGACTCTGGCGAAGCTGTACAGTGGATACAATGGATTGCAGAAGAATTAATGACCTCCAAACATACTATCAACTTCAGAGGACGATGAAAAAAGGACATCATCAGTGGCTTTAGGATCTAATGGCCCAGGTCAGTCAACCAACTACAAGACAGGTTATTTTGTCACTTAGCAGATCGAACATGGTCATGGGTGTACTTACTCCATCACAGAACTAATTTTGTGTGTTTGTGTTTTCTGTCCACGACAGATAACTCCAAGGGTGTCAGCAATTGTGAGGAGGCTTGACCTCAAAGCAAAGCAGTAGAGATGATTTAGCAGTAAATGATACTTTACTAATAAACTGCAAAGTAACAAGCCACAAGGAGCCACAAAACAGGAGAGAACAGATATTAAAGAAACAAGGTAACAGAAGGTGAGGAGCGATTGGTTGAGACTAGCTGGTTCGATGAGTGAACAAGGACTGTGAATGAGTGGTGGGTTTAAATAGGCTGCAGGTGATGAATAGAAAATAAGTGACAGGCGATTCTGGTGCATGCCTGACGGGATCTCCTTCCTACATTGGCATCCAACAGCCCACGGCAATTCAGATGGGTCAAGTGAATTTCTCGACGAGCAATGGATCCAAAATGACAGCGAAGACCTCTCATTCAGGCCTGGTATTCTTCCCGGTCGACCAGGTACTGCACACCCCATCCACGATAACGTGAACCACGTACACTGGACCACCTTCCACCACCCTCAGGTGGACTGAGTGATCCATAAGGCACAACACGTGGAAGGTTGGTGTGATCCGGTGGCAGCTGGAGACAGTGAGTGACTGGGTTGATGCGATGGATGATCTTGAAGGGATCAATGAACTGGAGGAGAGCTTCCAGGAGTCATTGTGCAGGGGAAGACCTTGAGTGGACAGCCAAACCCAGTCCCCAGACTAGCATAGTCTGGCTGGCTGCCGCTAGGGGTTAGCCTGATGCCGCTAGCCATGCTGGTAGTTAGGATGGTTCTCCATGGCCTCTTCCAAGCAGACAAACCAGGGCCCTGGTGGATGTACCCTCCATCATTGGCTCCTCCACAGAGAGCAAAGGGGGTAGATAGGCATGAAGCACCTCAAAGGGTGACATACCCATGGCAGAGGAGGTGTGTAAACTGTGGGGCAGCTCAACCCAGAAGAATTACGCCTGCTCTGAGGAGGGTTAGATGTGGCAAAGCATCACATAGATCTCTCCACTTGCTGAGTGGGTCCTTCTGACTGACCATTGGTTCGCAGACAATAGCCGGGGACAAACTCACTGAGGTGTGGAGGAGGGAACAGAAGGCTGGCCAGAAATGGGAGATGATTTGTAGACTCGGGTTCAACACAGTATCTTGAGACCAGTGGCTGACAGAAGTTTGGGGAGGAAAATGTGGTGGGCTGCCTCAGAGAACCAACCCACCACAGGCAAAGGGATTCGGCCTGAAACGTTGACTGGACTTGCTTCTGTAGATGCTGCCTGGCCTGCTGAGTTTCTCCAGCATTTTGTGTGTGTTGCCCATTGCCACTGTCATGGTCACTGAGGCCCCATCAGATGGTGAAAACTTGTGAAACGCAAGGGGATGTAGGACCACGGGCCTCACAGGGTCGGTAGGAGCCCAAAGGCCACTGATTGCACTGGGCACATTGAGGGCAGGTAGCAAAGAACTGACATACACCTCTGATCATGATGGACGACCAGTACCAGGCATTGCAGAAAGTTCAGAGTTGGTCGTACACCTGGGTGCCAGAGAGGGTGCAGAGCCCATGTGGTTGATAGGGGTGTCGGTCAGAGCAGGTTCATGCTGTAAGGTTGGCACTGGTGCAAAAACAGAAAGAAAACATCCAGTGATGTGGGTAAAAACAGCTTGTCAATGAGAGAGGTCAGAGGAGAATGACCAGACTGGTTCAAGCTGACAGGAAGACGACAATAACTCAAATAACCACATGTTACAACAGTGGTGTGCAGAAGAGCATCTCTGAACACACGACACATCAATCCTTGATTTGTTGTGCATTCAGAGATGTGGATGGGCTACAGCAGCAGATAACCAATGACCAATTTATTAGGTACAGGACATATATGATGAAGTGACCACTGTATGTACATTCCCAGGGTACAAATGTCAAGAAAATTAATCTTTTCTCAGCAGTGCAGTACATTACAAACATAACTTAACATAAGATGTACATGACTTGCAAGACACGATAAACAAAGATAACATAACAACATTAAACAATGACATCTGTGCAAGGTGAGGGAAATATCGTCCAACGTAGAATTATGGATTTTCACTTGTTGGCAGGAGGGACCAACAAAGGTGTTTGCACCTTCACTGACAGTTACTGTAAATATGTCATTTGTCAGACACAAAATATTGAAGTAAGCAATGTTCTTGTAACTATAGAAATAGTGTTGAATCACTAGTTACCTTTCATCTTGTGAGTATAAAAATCAAAAGATAAAGATTAGCTTTATTTGTCACATGTACGTCAAAACATACTGTGAAATGTGTCATTTGTGTTGAATCAAATCAGCAAGGATTATGCTGAGCAGCTTGCTATGCTTCTGGCATTAATATAGCAAGCACGCAACTCACTAACCCTAACCATTACACTCACTAACCCTAACCATTACACTCACTAACCCTAACTATACACTAAATGTTTCACTACTGGGCTCCTCTGATGTGCTTTGAGTTTGGCAGATTCTGCACAGAGGACAACCAAGAGAATGGATACTTGTTGTAATGAGTGAAGTCTTGCCATGTTCTCCAGTGCCTTCAGCCATAGTCCCAATGCCCACTTACACTCAGCTTGTGTTATCCTGTTTTCTCACCCACATTCATTCCATCAACTCTCTTTCCCACCAGACTCGATGCTTACTTACACATCAGGGGCATTTTACAGCAGCTAACCCACTAAATCACATCAGACAGTCGCAGGAAGAACATGCAAACTTAAAAGTTAAAAATTAAAAGTAAATTTATATCATAGTGTGTATATATAATCATATACTACTCCGAGATTTGTTTTCTAGTGGGCATTCACAGTACAACGATGAAATAGAATGGAATCAATGAGAAACCACACACAAAGCAACTACTGTAATGTGCAGAAGACAAACTGTGCAGGTACAAACAAAACTGATACTGAGTAAATAAACAAACACCAGTCTTAGAGTCCTTGAAGGTGAGTGTGCATAGGTTGTAGAATCAGGTCCTCCAACCTGAGTGTAGCCTCATCACAACAGTAGAGGAGGCCATGGACTGACATGTTGGAACGGGAATAGAAATGGGAAGTAGAATTGAAATGAGTGCATAGGTTGTAGAATCAGGTCAGAGTTGAGGTGAGTGAAGTCGTCTGATGCACAGACAGGAGGTCGGGATTAAATCCAGGCTGCAGGAGCCGTGGGGCAGCAGCTGTAATAACTACATTGCTGAGAGTCACATAGGCCAATATTTTGTCGGAGACTTTTAAATCAACAATCAGGAGAGTTTAGTGATCGGTGCATGGAGAATCACCAATTGCATGAGAGATCAGAATTATCTCTCGTCCCAAATCACTGGACCCGAATTATTTCGGGTCCAGTGATCACAATGCCATTAGTTTCAATATAATTATGGAGAAGGATAGGACTGGACCCAAGGTTGAGATTTTTAATTGGAGAAAGGCTAACTCTGAGGAGATGCAAAAGGATTTAGAAGGAGTGGAGTGGGACAATTTGTTTCATGGGAAGGATGTAATAGAGAAATGGCGGTCATTTAAAGGTGAAATTCTGAGGGTACAGAATCTTTATGTTCCTGTTAGGTTGAAAGGAAAGGTTAAAATTTTGAGAGAGCCATGGTTTTCAAGGAATATTGGAAACTTGGTTAGGAAGAAAAGAGATATCTACAATAAATATGGGCAGCATGGAGTAAATGAGATGTTCGAGGAATATAAAGAATTTAAGAATATTAAGAAAGAAATTAGAAAAGCTAAAAGAAGATATGAGGTGACTTTGGCAAGTAAGGTGAAAGCAAATCCAAAGGGTTTCTACAGTTATATTAATAGCAAAAGGATAGTGAGGGATAAAATTGGTCCCTTGGAGAATCAAAGTGGACAGCTATGTGTGGAGCCGAAAGAGATGGGGGAGATTTTGAACAATTTCTTTTCTTCGGTATTCACTAAGGAGAAGGATATTGAATTGTGTAAGGTAAGGGAAACAAGTAGGGAAGTTGTGGAAACTATGATGATTAAAGAGGAAGAAGTACTGGTGCTTTTAAGGAATATAAAAGTGGATAAATCTCTGGGTCCTGACAGGATATTCCCTAGGACCTTGAGGGAAGTTAGTGTAGAAATAGCAAGGGCTCTGACAGAAATATTTCAAATGTCGTTAGAAACGGGGATGGTGCCGGAGGATTGGCATATTGCTCATGTGGTTTCATTGTTTAAAAAGGGTTCTAAGAGTAAATCTAGCAATTATAGGCCTGTCAATTTGACGTCAGTGGTGGGTAAATTAATGGAAAGTATTTTTAGAGATGGTATATATAATTATCTGGATAGACAGGGTCTGATTAGGAACCGTCAACTTGGATTTTTGTGTGGAAGGTCATGTTTGACAAACCTTACTGAATTTTTTGAAGAGGTTACAAGGAAGGTTGACAAGGGTAAAGCAGTGAATCTTGTCTATATGGACTTCAGTAAGGTCTTTGACAAGGTTCTGCATGGAAGGTTAGTTAGGAAGGTTCAATCGTAAGGTATTAATATTGAAGTAGTAAAATAGATTCAACAGTGGCTGGATGGGAGATGCCAGAGAGTAGTGGTGGATAACTGTTTGTCAGGTTGGAGGCCAATGACTAGTGGTGTGCCTCAGGGATCTGTACAGGGTCCAATGTTGTTTGTCAGATACATTAATGACCTGGATGATGGGGTGGTAAATTGGATTATTAAGTATGCAGATGATACTAAGGTAGGTGGCATTGTGGATAATGAAGTAGGTTTTGAAAGTTTGCAGAGAGATTTAGGCCAGTTAGAAGGGTGGGCTGAACGATGGCAAATGGAGTTTAATACTGATAAGTGTGAGGTGCTACATTTTGGTAGGACTAATCAAAATAGGACATACATGGTAAATGGTAGGGCATTGAGGAATGCAGTAGAACAGAGTGATCTAGGAATAATGGTGCATAGTTCCCTGAAGGTGGAATTTCATGTGGATAGGATGGTGAAGAAAGCTTTTGGTATGCTGGCCTTTATAAATCAGAGCATTGAGAATAGGAGTTGGGATGTAATGTTAAAATTGTACAAGGTATTGGTAAGGCCGAATTTGGAGTATTGTGTACAGTTCTGGTCACCGAATTACAGGAACAATGTCAACAAAATAGAGAGAGTACAGAGAAGATTTACTAGAATGTTACCTGGGTTTCAGCACCTAAGTTACAGGGAATGATTGAACAAGTTAGGTCTTTATTCTTTGGAGCGTAGAAGGTTGAGAGGGGACTTGATAGAGGTATTTAAAATTATGAGGGGGATAGATAGAGGTGACGTGGATAGGCTTTTTCCATTGAGAGTAGGGGAGATTCAAACAAGAGGATGTGAGTTGAGAGTTAGGGGGCAAAAGTTTAGGGGTAACAAGAGGGGGAATTTCTTTACTCAGAGAGTGGTAGCTGTGTGGAACGAGCTTCCAGTAGAAGTGGTAGAGGCAGTTTCGGTATTGTAATTTAAAGTAAAATTGGATAGGTATATGGACAGGAAAGGAATGGAGGGTTATGGGCTGAGTGCGGGTGATGCACCATCAATAACTCTAGAAGACTGGAAGTGAACAATAGGCTTTAATTAACAGCGAAAAGGGAGCACAACATGTCGAAGACTGAGGGAGGATCAGCACCCCAATTGCCTTTATACAGGAGTCTGTGGGAGGAGCCACAGGAGCAGTCAGCAGAGGGGCATGTCCGGACAGGTATAAATAGTTTACCACAGCGGGTCAGTGGGACTAGGTGAGAGTAAGCGTTCGGCACAGACTAGAAAGGCCGAGATGGCCTGTTTCCTTGCTGTAATTGTTATATCTGTAGATGGCAGCCCATGATATTCAGTACACAGGAGAGCTCATGCAAGTGTAGCTCATGCAAGTGTAACTCATCACAGAAGATGAACGTGCAAGAGCACAGAAATCATTACATGGGAAATTACTGTGAAAGCTATACGTGAATTCAATAAACTACATGGGAGATAAGAATTATTAATATATGGGTGATTAGTCTAACCATCAGCTTGGAGATCTCAGTAATCAGTGCACAAAAGATCATTGTAGTTAGTGCATGAAGTACAGAGAGTTTGGAACACAAAGAGAGCACTGTATTCAACACATCCGAGGACTCAAACAGGACTCACCAGAGTAATTAGTACATTGAGGATCCCAGTAATCAGTACGTGCAAAAGCACAATAATGATATCACAGTCATCAGGAATTAGAAAAGTTTAATAATTGACATAAAAATGGAAACTTCAATCTCACAATTGAAACAAGCCAATGGACAATTTCACTGGTCTGCTCTGGGTCATGCCAGAACTTTCAATTATAGATCATGAAATGAACCACATGGGGACAACACTCTGATTGGAAACATCTCTTCTGCACTCAGGTGACTTATGGGGGCCAGTGGTTCTATAGACACCTGCTATATAAAAACCATCAACAATCACTGGGACAAGCAGTAGTTCAATTGCCACTATTATCTGTGTATTATCAGAAGTGGAGAAACAAAGTCTTTGATGGGGCAAAGACTAAGAGAGGCTGAATAGCACAAGGAGTCTTGGTGCTCTCAGAGAGAATGTGCAAAGGTTTGTTAGATAAAGCTGAGCTGCTTGGAGGGTGAAGAAAATCTGGAAAAGGGGATAAGGGTTCATGTCGAAATTCATCCTGAGCAGCTGGGTAACAGGGGACTCATGAAATGTACTGGATTTCCAACACAATGAGATACCCATAAGGAAACACTGACAACTGGCACATCCATGGCTGCAGGAGTACGTGCTGTGCAGGTTGACTCTGTGGTTAAGAAAGCATATGATGTATTGGCCTTCATCAATTGTGGGATTGAGTTTAGGAGCTGAGAGGTAATGTTGCAGCTGTATAGGATCCTGGTCAGACCCCACTTGGAGAACTGAGCTCAATTCTGGTCACCTCACTTTAGGAAGGATGTGGAAACCATAGAAAGGGTGCAGAGGAGATTTACAAGGATGTTGGCTAGATTGGGGATCATGCCTTACGAGTAAACTTGGCCTTATTTCCTTGGAGTGACAGAGGATGAGAGGTGACCTGATAGAGGTGTATAAGATGATGAGATAGCTAACATGAGAGAGCACAGTTTTAAGGTGCTTGGTAGGTGTTACAGAGGAGATGTCAGCGGTAAGTTTTTTTTTCATACAGAGAGCAGCGAGTGCGTGGAATGGGCTGCCGGCAACAGTGGATACAATGGGGTCTTTTAAGAGACTCCTGGACAGGTACATGGAGCTCAGAAGAATAGAGGGCTATGGGTATCTCTAGGTAATATCTAAGATCAGGACATGTTCAGCACAGCTTTGTGGGCTGAATGGCCTGTATTGTGCTGTAGGTTTTCTATGACACGCTGAAGCAGTCTTTCCCCTTCATTTTGGGGGAGACTGCAGTCCAAGATCCAGCCTCTACTGGACACTGAGGCACTGTGACTTGTTGAAAAGCCTCTCCAGACCTCAAAGTATGTATTGTCCAAAGACAACACAAAGGGGTCCATTTATATAGAATATGCTGTACTAACATTACAAATGAATAGATTTGGTAACATTATTAATGTATAGACTGGAGGACACTGACTGTAAGAAAAACTATGCTTTGCTGCTTCTGTATTATTGGTTACAGTTCTGTATATTATTTATGAATGAAGTTTAATTTGCAAATAAACAAAAGATACCGACCGATGTGTGGTGGAGAGCATACTGATCAATGCGGAGGCTCAATGCACACGATCAAAAGAGGCTGCAGAGGTTTGTAGATTGAGTCAGCTCCATCACAAGTGCAACCCTCCCCACCATTGGGGACATCTTCCAGAAGACAGTCTCCATCATTAAGGACTCTCACCACGTGGGACATGATCTACCAATAGGGTCTTGAAGACCCACAGTGTTTAAGGAACAGCTTCTTCTCCTCTGCCATCAGCTTTCTGCACAGATTCAGAGTCCAATTCATTTTTCAGATGTATCCTGACCCTGATGGTTGTTTGCTTTAACCAACACGCCTAAGGGTGTGCCAGGGGCAGCCTGCCAGTGTTACTACACCTTCAGGTGCCAACAGAGCATGCACACCTTGCTTGGCAGAACAGAGAACATAACAAGTGATAGAACAACAATAACAAAGCAAGCCCCGGTCCCTACCCCCACCCCCCCAACGCGTTTGGATATGGAGTTAATGCCGGAAGGTCATTCATAGCAGTGAAGGGCTGAATGGACGCCTGCTCTTATTCTTTGCATTCATTCGGTTTCTCCTCAAAGCTTGACCTGCCGAGCCTGAGACCTGGAAGCACTGGAGCACACGGCAGCATTCACCCCTGTCTTCAACCCTCCCTTACCACCTATCATCAATTCTAACCCTCCACCTGCCCTACCCTCAAACCTAATCTAAAGTCCAAGGGGACATCCACCCCCATTGACACAAGGCGCACACCAATTAACCCGGGCCACACCCCCACTAACCCGATGTCTTATGTCAGGAGGGGCGAGATTCAGGAAAGGCAAGTGTTGGACCTGGTTAATGAAGGCTTGGGCCAGATCAAAGTGGCAGGATTGCGTGAAACGGAATCTCAAGGGACGAGATCAAAAAGCACAAGAGGGCTGATTCGCCCACTGCCTGCATACTCTCAACCTACCCCCTCCCCTCCCCCTCACCCGCCGTCCCCGGCAGGCAACACCCTCACCCTCACCCTCACCCTCACCCACACCCGCACCCGCCGTCCCTGGCAGGCAACACCCTCACCCTCACCCTCCCCCTCATCCTCACCCTCACCTTCACCCTCACCCGCCGTCCCCGGCAGGCAACACCCTCCCCTCCCCCTCACCCTCACCCGCCGTCCCCGGCAGGCAACACCCTCACCTTCACCCTCACCCGCCGTCCCCGGCAGTCAACACCCACACCCTCACCCTCATCCTCACCCTCACCCTCATCCTCACCCTCACCCTCACCGTCACCCGCCGTCCCCGGCAGTCAACACCCTCACCCTCACCCACACCCTCACCCGCCGTCCCCGGCAGTCAACACCCTCACCCTCACCCACACCCTCACCCGCCGTCCCCGGCAGTCAACACCCTCACCCTCACCCACACCCTCACCCGCCGAGCCCGGCAGTCAACACCCACACCCTCACCCTCACCCTCATCCTCACCCTCACCCTCACCCTCACCCGCCGTCCCCGGCAGTCAACACCCACACCCACACCCTCACCCTCACCCTCACCCGCCGTCCCCGGCAGTCAACATCCTCACCCACACCCTCACCCTCACCCACACCCTCACCCGCCGAGCCCGGCAGTCAACACCCTCACCCTCACCCTCACCCTCATCCTCACCCTCACCCTCATCCTCACCCTCACCCGCCGTCCCCGGCAGTCAACCCCCACACCCTCACCCTCATCCTCACCCTCACCCGCCGTCCCCGGCAGTCAACCCCCACACCCTCACCCTCATCCTCACCCTCACCCTCACCCTCACCCTCACCCTCACCCGCCGTCCCCGGCAGTCAACCCCCACACCCTCACCCACACCCTCACCCTCACCCTCACCCTCATCCTCACCCTCACCCTCACCCTCACCCTCACCCTCATCCTCACCCACACCCACACCCTCACCCACACCCTCACCCTCACCCTCACCCACACCCTCACCCTCACCCGCCGTCCCCGGCAGTCAACACCCTCACCCTCACCCTCACCCTCACCCGCCGTCCCCGGCAGTCAACACCCTCACCCTCACCCTCACCCTCACCCTCATCCTCACCCGCCGTCCCCGGCAGTCAACACCCACACCCTCACCCTCACCCTCACCCTCACCCGCCGTCCCCGGCAGTCAACACCCACACCCTCACCCTCACCCTCACCCGCCGTCCCCGGCAGTCAACACCCTCACCCTCACCCTCACCCGCCGTCCCCGGCAGTCAACACCCTCACCCTCACCCTCACCCGCCGTCCCCGGCAGTCAACCCCCTCACCCTCACCCTCACCCTCACCCTCACCCTCACCCGCCGTCCCCGGCAGTCAACACCCTCACCCTCACCCTCATCCTCACCCTCACCCTCACCCACACCCACACCCTCATCCTCACCCTCACCCTCACCCTCACCCGCCGTCCCCGGCAGGCAACACCCTCACCCTCACCCTCACCCTCACCCTCACCCGCCGTCCCCGGCAGGCAACACCCACACCCACACCCTCATCCTCACCCTCACCCTCACCCTCACCCGCCGTCCCCGGCAGGCAACACCCTCACCCTCACCCTCCCCCTCACCCACCGTCCCCGGCAGTCAACACCCTCACCCTCACCCTCACCCTCACCCTCACCCGCCGTCCCCGGCAGGCAACACCCACACCCACACCCTCCCCCTCACCCTCACCCTCACCCTCATCCTCACCCTCACCCTCATCCTCACCCGCCGTCCCCGGCAGTCAACACCCACACCCACACCCTCACCCTCACCCTCACCCTCACCCGCCGTCCCCGGCAGTCAACACCCACACCCACACCCTCACCCTCACCCTCACCCGCCGTCCCCGGCAGTCAACATCCTCACCCACACCCTCACCCTCACCCACACCCTCACCCGCCGAGCCCGGCAGTCAACACCCTCACCCTCACCCTCATCCTCACCCTCACCCTCACCCTCATCCTCACCCTCACCCGCCGTCCCCGGCAGTCAACCCCCACACCCTCACCCTCACCCTCACCCTCACCCGCCGTCCCCGGCAGTCAACCCCCACACCCTCACCCTCACCCTCACCCTCACCCTCACCCGCCGTCCCCGGCAGTCAACCCCCACACCCACACCCTCACCCTCACCCTCACCCTCACCCGCCGTCCCCGGCAGTCAACCCCCACACCCACACCCTCACCCACACCCTCACCCTCACCCTCACCCTCACCCTCATCCTCACCCACACCCACACCCTCACCCACACCCTCACCCTCACCCTCACCCACACCCTCACCCTCACCCGCCGTCCCCGGCAGTCAACACCCTCACCCTCACCCTCACCCTCACCCGCCGTCCCCGGCAGTCAACACCCTCACCCTCACCCTCATCCTCATCCTCACCCTCACCCTCACCCTCACCCGCCGTCCCCGGCAGTCAACACCCACACCCACACCCTCACCCACACCCTCACCCTCACCCTCACCCTCACCCTCACCCGCCGTCCCCGGCAGTCAACACCCTCACCCCTCACCCCTCCCCCTCACCAATCACCCCTCACCCTCACCCTCACCCGCCGTCCCCAGCAGTCAACACCCTCACCCTCCCCCTCACCCTCACCCGCCGTCCCCAGCAGTCAACCCCCTCACCCTCACCCTCACCCTCATCCTCACCCTCCCCCGCCGTCCCCGGCAGTCAACACCCTCACCCCTCACCCCTCCCCCTCACCCTCCCCCTCCCCCTCCCCCGCCGTCCCCGGCAGTCAACACCCTCACCCCTCACCCCTCCCCCTCACCCTCACCCTCCCCCTCCCCCTCCCCCACCGTCCCCGGCAGTCAACACCCTCACCCTCACCCTCACCCGCCGTCCCCAGCAGTCAACACCCTCACCCTCCCCCTCACCCTCACCCGCCGTCCCCAGCAGTCAACACCCTCACCCTCACCCTCATCCTCACCCACACCCTCACCCTCACCCTCACCCGCCGTCCCCAGCAGTCAACACCCTCACCCTCACCCTCACCCACACCCTCACCCTCACCCTCACCCGCCGTCCCCGGCAGTCAACACCCTCCCCCTCACCCCCCACCCTCACCCTCACCCTCACCCTCATCCTCACCCTCACCCTCACCCACACCCTCACCCTCATCCTCACCCTCACCCTCACCCGCCGTCCCCGGCTGTCAACACCCTCACCCACACCCTCACCCTCACCCTCACCCTCACCCGCCGTCCCCGGCAGTCAACACCCTCACCCTCACCCTCACCCACACCCTCACCCTCACCCTCACCCTCACCCACACCCTCCCCCTCACCCCCCACCCTCACCCTCACCCTCATCCTCACCCTCACCCTCACCCGCCGTCCCCGGCAGTCAACACCCTCACCCTCACCCTCACCCTCACCCGCCGTCCCCGGCAGTCAACACCCTCACCCTCACCCTCACCCGCCGTCCCCGGCAGTCAACATCCTCACCCACATCCTCACCCTCACCCTCACCCTCACCCTCACCCGCCGTCCCCGGCAGTCAACATCCTCACCCACATCCTCACCCTCACCCTCATCCTCACCCTCACCCGCCGTCCCCGGCAGTCAACACCCACACCCTCACCCTCACCCTCACCCTCACCTGCCGTCCCCGGCAGTCAACACCCTCACCCTCACCCTCACCCTCACCCGCCGTCCCCGGCAGTCAACACCCTCACCCTCACCCGCCGTCCCCGGCAGTCAACCCCCTCACCCTCACCCTCACCCACACCCACACCCTCATCCTCACCCTCACCCTCACCCTCACCCGCCGTCCCCGGCAGGCAACACCCTCACCCTCACCCTCACCCGCCGTCCCCGGCAGGCAACACCCACACCCACACCCTCATCCTCACCCTCACCCTCACCCTCACCCGCCGTCCCCGGCAGGCAACACCCTCACCCTCACCCTCCCCCTCACCCACCGTCCCCGGCAGTCAACACCCACACCCTCACCCTCACCCTCACCCTCACCCGCCGTCCCCGGCAGGCAACACCCACACCCACACCCTCCCCCTCACCCTCACCCTCACCCGCCGTCCCCGGCAGTCAACACCCTCACTCTCACCCTCATCCTCACCCTCCCCCTCACCCTCACCCGCCGTCCCCGGCAGGCAACACCCACACCCACACCCTCCCCCTCACCCTCCCCCTCACCCGCCGTCCCCGGCAGTCAACACCCTCACCCTCACCCGCCGTCCCCAGCAGTCAACCCCCTCACCCTCACCCTCACCCGCCGTCCCCGGCAGTCAACCCCCACACCCTCACCCTCACCCTCACCCGCCGTCCCCGGCAGTCAACCCCCACACCCTCACCCACACCCTCACCCTCATCCTCACCCTCACCCTCACCCTCATCCTCACCCTCACCCTCACCCTCATCCTCACCCACACCCACACCCTCACCCACACCCTCACCCACACCCTCACCCACACCCGCCGTCCCCGGCAGTCAACACCCTCACCCTCACCCTCACCCGCCGTCCCCGGCAGTCAACACCCTCACCCTCACCCTCACCCTCATCCTCACCCTCACCCTCACCCGCCGTCCCCGGCAGTCAACACCCACACCCACACCCTCACCCACACCCTCACCCTCACCCTCACCCTCACCCGCCGTCCCCGGCAGTCAACACCCTCACCCCTCACCCCTCCCCCCTCACCAATCACCCCTCACCCTCACCCTCACCCGCCGTCCCCAGCAGTCAACACCCTCACCCTCCCCCTCACCCTCACCCTCACCCGCCGTCCCCAGCAGTCAACCCCCTCACCCTCACCCTCACCCTCACCCTCATCCTCACCCTCACCCACACCCTCACCCTCCCCCTCACCCACCGTCCCCGGCAGTCAACACCCTCACCCTCACCCTCACCCGCCGTCCCCGGCAGGCAACGGCAACACCCTCCCCCTCCCCCCTCACCCTTCCCCCCTCACCCCTCACCCCTCCCCCTCACCCCTCACCCCTCCCCCTCACCCCTCCCCCTCACCCCTCCCCCTCACCCCTCACCCTCACCCGCCGTCCCCGGCAGGCAGCACCCACACTCTCACCCTCACCCGCCGTCCCCGGCAGGCAACACCCACACTCTCACCCTCCCCCTCCCACCTCACCCCTCCCCCCCTCACCCTCACCCCTCCCCCTCACCCCTCCCCTCCCCCCTCCCCCTCACCCCACCCTCACCCCTCCCCCCACCCTCACCCCCCACCCTCACCCCTCACCCCTCACCCTCACCCTCACCGCCGTCCCCGGCAGGCAACACCCCTCACCCCTCACCCCTCCCCCCTCACCCACACCCGCCGTCCCCCGGCAGTCAACCCCCTCACCCTCACCCACACCCACACCCTCACCCGCACCCCGCCGTCCCCGGCAGGCAACGGCAACACCCTCCCCCCTCACCCCTCACCCTTCCCCCCTCACCCCTCCCCCCTCACCCCTCCCCCCCTCACCCCTCACCCTCACCCTCACCCGCCGTCCCCGGCAGGCAACACCCTCACCTTCACCCCCCTCACCCGCCATCACCGGCAGGCAACACACCCACACTCTCACCCTCACCCTCACCCGCCGTCCCCGGCAGGCAACGGCAACACCCTCCCCCTCCCACCTCACCCCTCCCCCTCCCACCTCACCCCTCCCCCCTCACCCCCTCACCCCTCACCCCCTCACCCCCTCACCCTCACCCCTCACCCCTCACCCTCACCCCTCACCCCTCACCCCTCACCCCTCACCCTCACCCTCACCCTCACCCTCACCCTCACCCTCACCCTCACCCGCCGTCCCCGGCAGGCAACACCCTCCCCTTTAAAGGATTTTATGCCGACACTCCCAGAATGCTGTGCGGGACGGGGGCTGGCGCGGCGATGGGCTTCCCTGGGAACGGAGAGGCCGGAGGGTTCTTCCCTTCCTCCCGGCGCTGGCTGCCGTCGGGTCCCGCCGCGCTGCTCTTCGTCTTCGTGGCTTCTGTGTACCTGCAAACACTGCACCGTGCGGTGCCGGGCGGCGACTCCGGTCAGTGTCGGCGGGCTGAGGGGTGTGTTGGGAGGGGATGGAGGGGGGGAGGGGGATCGATGGAGGGTGAGTGTGCTGGGAGGGGATGGAGGGGGAAGCGATGGAGGGTGAGTGTGCTGGGAGGGGATGGAGGGGGGAGGGGGAAGCGATGGAGGGTGAGTGTGCTGGGTGGGGATGGAGGGGGGAGGGGGATCGATGGAGGGTGAGTGTGCTGGGAGGGGATGGAGGGGGAGGGGGAAGCGATGGAGGGTGAGGGGTGTGCTGGGTGGGGATGGAGGGGGAGGGGGATCGATGGAGGGTGAGTGTGCTGGGAGGGGATGGAGGGGGAGGGGGGAAGCGATGGAGGGTGAGTGTGCTGGGAGGGGATGGAGGGGGAGGGGGGAAGCGATGGAGGGTGAGTGTGTTGGGAGGGGATGGAGGGGGAGGGTGAGGGGGAAGCGATGGGTGGGGATGGAGGGGGAGGGGTGTGCTGGGAGGGGGATGGAGGGGGAGGGGGAAGCGATGGAGGGGTGAGTGTGCTGGGAGGGGATGGAGGGGGGAGGGGGAAGCGATGGAGGGTGAGTGTGCTGGGAGGGGATGGAGGGGGAGGGGGGAAGCGATGGAGGGTGAGGGGGTGTGCTGGGAGGGGGATGGAGGGGGAGGGGGGAAGCGATGGAGGGTGAGTGTGCTGGGTGGGGATGGAGGGGGGAGGGGGAAGCGATGGAGGGTGAGTGTGCTGGGTGGGGATGGAGGGGGAGGGGGAAGCGATGGAGGGTGAGTGTGCTGGGTGGGGATGGAGGGGGAGGGGGAAGCGATGGAGGGTGAGTGTGCTGGGTGGGGATGGAGGGGGAGGGGGAAGCGATGGAGGGGTGAGGGGTGTGCTAGGAGGGGATGGAGGGGGGAGGGGGAAGCGATGGAGGGTGAGGGGGTGTGTTGGGTGGAGATGGAGGGGGAGGGGGAAGCGATGGAGGGTGAGGGGTGTGTTGGGGTGGGGATGGAGGGGGAGGGGGGAAGCGATGGAGGGTGAGGGGTTGTGTTGGGTGGGGATGGAGGGGGAGGGGGGAAGCGATGGAGGGTGAGGGGTGTGCTGGGAGGGGATGGAGGGGGAGGGGGGAAGCGATGGAGGGTGAGGGGGTGTGTTGGGTGGGGATGGAGGGGGAGGGGGGAAGCGATGGAGGGTGAGGGGTGTGTTGGGTGGAGATGGAGGGGGAGGGGGAAGCGATGGAGGGTGAGGGTGTGTTGGGTGGAGATGGAGGGGGAAGCGATGGAGGGTGAGGGGGTGTGCTGGGAGGGGATGGAGGGGGAGGGGGAAGCGATGGAGGGTGAGGGGTGTGCTGGGAGGGGATGGAGGGGGAGGGGGAAGTGATGGAGGGTGAGGGGTGTGTTGGGTGGAGATGGAGGGGGAGGGGGGAAGCGATGGAGGGTGAGGGGTGTGCTGGGTGGGGATGGAGGGGGAGGGGTGTGCTGGGAGGGGATGGAGGGGGAGGGTGAGGGGGAAGCGATGGGTGGGGATGGAGGGGGAGGGGGGAAGCGATGGAGGGTTGAGGGGTGTGTTGGGTGGAGATGGAGGGGGGAGGGGGAAGCGATGGAGGGTGAGTGTGCTGGGAGGGGATGGAGGGGGAGGGGGAAGCGATGGAGGGTGAGGGGTGTGCTGGGAGGGGGATGGAGGGGGAGGGGGGAAGCGATGGGTGGGTGAGGGGTGTGCTTGGAGGGGCGAGGGGGAAGCGATGGAGGAGTGGAGGGGTGAGGGGTGTGCTGGGTGGGGATGGAGGGGGAGGGGTGTGCTGGGAGGGGATGGAGGGGGAGGGTGAGGGGGAAGCGATGGGTGGGGATGGAGGGGGAGGGGAGGGGTGTGCTGGGTGGGGATGGAGGGGGAGGGGTGTGCTGGGTGGGGATGGAGGGGGAGGGTGAGGGGTGTGCTGGGTGGGGGGAGGGGGGAGGGATGTGTTGTGTGGAGGTGGTGGGGGTAGGGGGGTGTGGTGGTGGGGGGGGAGGGTGAGGGGGGAAGCGATGGAGGATGAGGGGGTGTGCTGGGAGGGGGAGGGTGAGGGGGTGTGCTGGGTGTGGGAGGGTGAGAGGTGTGCTGGGAGAGGGAGGGTGAGGGGTGTGCTGGGAGGGGGGGAGGGGTGTTGGATGGAGGTGGTGGGGGATGGAGGGGGGAGGGTGAGGGGTGTGGTGGTGGGGGAGGCGTGTGATGTGGGAGGACAGAGTGTTGCTGGGGGGAGAAGAAAGGGATTCAGATACAGGGAGGGTGAGGGTGTGAGTTTAAGAGAATTTGGAGGGTTTTGTTGGAAGTGTGTTGCAGGGATCAGTGTTGGATAGGCAGTTGTATAAAGTATAACTGAAAGAACTGATGTACTGTAGTTAATACAAAGGTAAGTAGATGGATTGTGGATTTAGGAAGTGGAAACGAAGAGTCTATAAAGAGATTGATAGTTTATTGTTGTCTCCTGCACTAGGGTACAATGGTAGACTTGGTTTTGCAAGTCGTCCCAAGTTGATCATTTCAGAAATATGTTTCTTTGAGGCAGTACAAGGGAAAACTGTAAGAGTGCCGAATCTTGTGTTACAACAGTGAAGAATGCTGAAGATGGACAAGCTGCGGCAGATACAGTCTGATGGAGAAGAAGAAATTAAGAATGAAAAAGTAAATTATGATTGAAATATAGTGAGTACAACATGTGATATCTAGGTATTTGAAGGACATAGTGCCTGAGGTATTGTATAATGTAGGTACATGAGGAAATTGAGAAGGGTGATGGATGGAATGGAGTGTGTTGCCGTTTTTGGATCAGACATGCAGGTAATTTGATGCTGCAGAGGTGAGGCAGAGTTGAGACAAAGCCCAGGCTCAACAGTGATGACGTTTGATCTATCTAAGCACCAAGCTGAACTGGAAAGGTTGGGTTCGAGTTGAAATGGGACAGCAGGATTCCGGCCCAAGAGCATATTGAAGGGGCTGGGTCTGGTTTTAAGAGTAAAAAACGGCCAATGTTTGAATAATTTGAGCAATGGGCCAGATTGAAAGGTCGGGGTGTCGGGCCGGGAGGTGAGGGACGGCCGGTTCAAGTCGCTACCCCACAAGGTTTTCTCATCTCTGAGCTCAGCTGAGGTTGTGGCCTGTGATTTCCAAATCGGCTGTGGACTCACCTTCATGAACTTCAGTTCTGAATGCTGTTCGCTTACCTTTACTGTGTGCACGGGTTGTTTCACTGGGTGTTTGCTGCCTTTTGTTTTAATGGGTTCCATTGGGCTTCTCAATCTGTGGGTGCCTGTATGGAGATGAATCTCAAGGTTGCATGAAGTATGCATACAAATTTCCTCCAAGCAAGGGCCACGCACTCCATGCCATCCATCACCCTTCTCAATTTCCTCGTGTACCTACATTATAAATACTTCAGGCACTATGTCCTTCAAATACCTAGGTATCACATGTTGTAGTTCCAGGAAATATACTTTTTCATTCTTAATTTCTTCTTCTCCATCAGACTTCATCTGCCAGCTTCTTGTCCAATCCTTCAGCACTCTCCACTGTTCAAACACAAAATTGATAATATTGGATTAACTTTATTTCTTACATCCTTCGCATACATGAAGAGTAAAAATCTTTGTTACATCTCCATCTGAATGTGCAAATTATAGTAATTTGTAATAAATAGTATGTACAGAAAGATGTACAATAGAATAGACAATATAGCTTAGAAATACGATTGTGTCAGAGTGAATTAATCAGCCTGATAACCTGGTGGAAGAAGCTGTCCCGGAGCCTGTTGGTCCAGGCTTTTATGCTGCAGTACCGTTTCCTGGATGGTAGCAGCTGGGACAATTTGTGGTTGGGGTGACACGGGTCCCCAATGGTCCTTCGGGCCCTTTTTACGCACCTGTCGCTGTAAATATCCTAAATAATGGGAAGTTCATATCCACAGATGTGCTGGGCTGTCTGCACCACTCTTTGCATAGCCCTGTGACTGAAGGAAGTACAGTTCCCATATTATACAATGATATAGCCGGTCAGGATGTTTACAATTATGGCCTTGTAGAAAGTCCTTGGGATTTGGGGACTCATGCCAAACTACTTCAATCATCTGAGGTGAAATAGGTGCTGTTGTGCTTTTTTCACCACACAGCCGATGTGTACAGACCACGTGAGATCCTCGGTGATGTTTATGCCGAGGAACTTAAAGCTGTTCACCCTCTCAACCCCAAATCCATTGATGTCAACAGGGGTGAGCCTGTCTCCGTTCCTCCTGTAGTCCGCAACCAGCTCCTTTGTTTTGTACTTGGAACTTTGAATCTTGCCCTTTATTGTAAAGGCAATGGGGTGTAAGGTAAGGAAACTTTAAATTGAGTTGAAAGAGCTGTTGAGATGGTACCTTGAGTACTGGGCGCAGGTTTGGCCTTTGCAAGGATGAAGGTTCACCTGGCTGATGTAAGGAAATGAATCAAGCAAACATCCTAGTGAATATAAAGTGATCTTGTGGGGTGGGGGTAGTGTGGGAATGTGGTATGGAGACATCGTACTTATTTGATATTTCTATCATAATGAAACACACAATTCTGAGACATGCTGTTGCAGTAGGTACTTAAGGTAATTTCATTGGTGGGGTTTTCTAACTCATGGGAGGGAGATATTGTTTCAAAATAAGCATTTGCCCAGTTATGATTTTTCTGTAAGGGTTGTGAGACTTTGGCTGAGTGATGCAGCCTGAAACCTGCTACCTCATTGCTTCAGAAACCAGGGTTCTGTTCTGACCTTCAGCACTCTGTTCATGGAATTTGAACAGTTCAAAAGTTGAAACTTTGAGTAATTTTTTAAATAAAAGTACTTATGTTGCCCATATACAACCCTAAGATTTGTTACCTTGCGGGCATACACAGTAAATTTGAGAAACACAATGGAAGACTGCACCCTACAGGATGGGCAAACAACCAATGTGCGAAAAAAAGAGCCATCTACAAATACAAAAGAGAGGAAAAAAGATAAATAAACAATAAATATGCAGAGTATGAGATGAAGTGTCCTTAAAAGTGAGTCTATAGGGTGTGGGAACAGTGGGGTGAGTGGCATAATCCCCTCTGGTTCAAAGCCTGATGGTGTGGGGTAATAACTATTCCTGAATCTATTGTTGTGGCTTCTGAAGCTCCTGTACATTCTTACTGAAGACAGTAGTGAGAAGAGACGGTGGCCTGGGTGATGGGGGTCTTTGATGCTGTTCTTACAACAGCACTCTGTGCAGATGTGCTCAGTGGTGGGGAGGGCTTTACCCATGATGGACTGGACCATAACACTACTTTTTGTAAGATTTTCTGTTCAAGGGCATTGGTGTTTCCATACTCGGCTGTGATGCAACCACTGAATATACTCTCCACCACACACCTATAGAAGTTTGTCAAAGTTTTAGATGTCATGCCAGATCTTTGCAAATTTCTAAGCACATAGAGATGCTGGCATGCTTTCTTCATTATTACACTTTTGTACTGGGCCTAGGACATATCCTCTGAAAGGATTACACCGAGGAGTTTAAAGTCGTGAACCTATGATCAGGATCATGGAGGAAATCTCTTGGTAGGTAGAACAGTCAGCATTTAATCATTAGATATTCTGGGCCAGAGGAACAAAAGTACGACAAAACTGGCACAACCGAGCACCACGAAGTGTTTATCATGAAACACAGATACCAACCTTTTACATTCTCCGAATCAGCTGTTCAGTCCCTCCCATGTATCCAGGTCTTACCAACACATCTGGCGTGTATCGAGTGTGCAAGGTCCCTGAAACAAGGAATGCAGCAATATCCCCTTTCCCTCTGATACAGCAATCTTGCCCTTAAGTCCACAGTCTTGTTCTCCAGTGACTGTACATTTGCTAACCAGATGCTGGATAGAGGAACTTCATTTCAGTTTGTGTTGGAGTCCTTCCCCTCCCTCTCTTGAAGCCATGGCGACATACCTTCATCTATTTAAAGGTGTCGTACCTGCAGACTTGAGAGTTACATCCACTGGGTCCTTGAGATTACTAGTTCATTAAGATCGTTCAAAAGTGTGTTGCTTAAAGGGAAATTACAGGTGCAGTTTGCAGTGAGTGTTTCAGAAGAGCTATATTTAGAAGTTTAATAAGCAGCTTGCAACTCGTTGCTGTGATTCACTGGCACCATCTTAATGTCACTTTCTCCCTGTGACAGTGTGGGTTTCTGTTTTTTCATTTCACATTTCCAAAAGGTGTGTGGGTTGGTAAGTTAATTGGTCACTGTAACTTTCCCCAGTGTATGTGGGTGATAAAATCTACAGGTTGGAAGGAAGAGAGGGAATAAAGTAGTATAGAATTAATATAAAAGAGCTGTTACCATGCAGTATCCAATGCAAAGATAACCAAGCATTTAAAATACAAGGGTTTTGAGGGTGAGAAAGAGAGAGCTGGAAAGTGGTATTGAGGCCAAGATTAACGAACAAGGGAACAGGCTTGTGGGGCACATTGGTCTACCATTGAACTTGTTTATTACATTCTTACAAAGAAGGAAGTTGAGTTAGCTGAGAGGATGAGGGAGGCTTCTGGATTGAAAGGAATGAGAAATGAAGGGAGGATGGTGGCAAGGGAAGGGAGAGAGCTGAAGATTTGTGCATATGGTAATGGGAATTGGTTAGAGGTAGCAGGGCAGGGGTACAGAGGTTGAGGGGTGATCTCTTTGGATGTTGGCTAGGGAAGAGTCTCTTTCTTGTTCTATTTTGTCAATAATTTTGTCATTTTTTTATAGGTGAGTTGTTGACGGCTGCCTGTGAACTGGGGGTGAGTGGCTGCCTGTGAACTGGGGGTGAGTGGCTGCCTGTGAACTGGGGGTGAGTGGCTGCCTGTGAACTGGGGGTGAGTGGCTGCCTGTTTTACACTCGTGGGTTGATCTGGGGATTCATCTTGCTGGGGATTGTTGGCGTGGGCTGGATGGGGTTTTTCTGGGTAATGAATCAACTATAAATGTGATTTTTCAGAATAATGACAAGCTACAAGTAGCCTCTGGCAGCAATGGACAACCTAGTAGCTGGGCATTTGGCCGGAGTGTATTTTGGGCATTGGTCAGTCTTGTAATCAAGATTGGGGTGTTGGTGAGGGTGCAAACAAATGGGTGGGCAGAGATTGGCCTTGGTCAGTGGAGAGTGATGTCTTGGTTAGTGGATATTGAGTTGGTGTTGAGGAGTCTAGTTATAATGAAAATCTGACTGGAGATTGTGTACAAAGTAACTTGTGGATTTATTGGGAGGGTAGCAGTGTTACATATATGAAGGATTACTGCTTTGGTTTAGGTTAAGTCATGATTTTAAAAAAGCAGACCAAGATTTTATCTGCTGACTATCAAACCTATATAAGAATTAGGAACAGGAGTAGATCATTTGATCCTTTGAGTTTGTCCTAGTCATTAAAGTCCCGGCAGATCTTGTATCTCCTAATCCATTAATATTCCAGAAATCCGTTTTGGATAAACTGAATAACTCCAGAGCTCCCTCAATATTCACCACCTTCTGGGGGATGAAATTACTTCTCAGCTCAGCCCTGTATGGCCATTCCCCTGGTTATACAGTTGTTTGGATTCTGTACCCTGGTCCTAGACATCCAGATATCCTCCCTGCATTTTGCCTGTTGAGCTCAGTAAGTGTATTCAAGTTTCACTGAACCATCTTTTCATTCCCCTAAACAGGGTTCCCAATTTTTTCATATGTGCCATGGACCCCTATCATTAACCAACATTTCCATTGACTCCAGGTTGGGAACCTCAACTCCTAAACTTTAGAGATTAGACAGACTTGATCTTTATTTCTTTATAACAGGGAAAGAAGCCACTCGGTTCATCTACACCCACTCATTAAACAATTCTATTACCTTGCCTATTTCCTTGTAACCTTGCCTTTCTCGTATGCTTGCCAACATTCCATTCTCCCATCAACTGTATCACTGTAATCAGTCTTGTGAATGTTTTTTACCGCATTTCCTTTACGGCAAGTATCCCCTTTTAGTTCCTTAGGTAAGGAAACTAAAATTGCACAACGTAGTCCAAATGCAGCCTCACAAAGACCCAAAGTAATGGCAGTAAGACTTAAATCCTCATATAGTAAGGAACAAATGTGCTTAAACAACTTCGGCCCGGGTCACTACAGTTGTAGGTAGGTTTTCCTGATTTGTGTACTGGGATATGTGGGTCCCTTTGGATGTCAGTACTGAGGGACTTGGAATGTTGATTTCAGTGACTGGGGAAAGGTAGAATGGAAAATGTAAGGAAATCATGTTAGTGGACTATATGGTAGCTGGATAGTGTGGCAAGTTTGTGTAAGGGCCAATGAAGCCATTTGTTGAAGTTGTAAGAAGAGGACAGGCAGGAAAGGGAAGAAGCAGTTGTGTCCCGGTGGGAAGTAGTGTTTCTCCACACTAACTGAATAAGGTTGGACAGGGGGTTATGTTATGCTGGGGTGTGCATCAGCTGTAGTCAATTGTACTTGGCATCATGTAATGGTGCTTCATTTTGTGCATCCCATAGTTTGCCAGATTGCCTTTTTGTTGATCGGTGCCATATCTACTGCTGAGTGAGAGGAAGGTGGGAACATGCAGTCTCTTACATTATGAATAATGCAAGTGGTTTCACATCCTCCTGTCTTCCCTTTGTTGCAGGTAGCACATCCTCCTGGGTATCCATTGTTCACTCTTCTGGCAAGGCTAGCTATGACCATTCTCCCAATGGGCTCTCCTGCTTTCAGAGTTAATGTATTGAATGCAATGCTGGGGGCAGCTACAGCACCTCTGCTCTTTGAGGCAGTTAGCAGGTGAGTCCAGGCAGGAACCAGGGGATCTGTGGATGTTTTGTCAGGGCATCAATGCCACTTTCTGATGACTACTGTGAGTGACAAAGCAACAAGAATGTTCCATTGCATTCTCTGAACCTAGTTCACCGTTTAATTAGATCATGGACAATCTGCATCTTAATTCTCTTTAACTGTAAAACTTACTGTCATATGTAATATTGCATTGGAGTGTTGCACAATTAAAAACAATTTTTCTGGAAAACTTGAGTTATTGACAGCTTTAATTGTCAATAAAATGGCAATATTTTTGTGGTCTGAATAAAAACTTTGATTACACAATTTACAAAGGGCAATCATAAATTACTCACTGTTTGAAAACTTGTTCTGAAACATGGTTATGACTTTACTGTGAATAGTTTTGTTCTAATTTTAATGTCAAATTTTGGAGTCATCTATGGATCATTGTACTTTAGGGAGCGCGAAGCGCAGAATCAAATATCGCTGTGATTGTACGCTCAGTTGTTTGGTGACAATAAAGTAAAGTATAAAGTAAAATATCATTGAGACTCCATTATCAAAGAACCATAGAACATTACAGCACAGAAACAGGCCTTTCTGGCCCTTCTTGGCTGTGCTGAACCATTTTTCTGTCTAGTCCCACTGACCTGCACCTGGGCCATATCCCTCCAAACCCCTCTCATCCATGTACCTGTCCAAGTTTTTCTTAAATGTTAAAAGTGAGCCGGCATTTGCAACTTCATCTGGCAGCTCATTCCACACTCCCACCACTCTCTATGTGAAGAAGCCCCCCATAATGTTCCCCTTAAACTTTTTCCCCTTCACCCTTAACCCATGACCTCTGGTTTTTTTCTCCCCTGGCCTCAGTGGAAAAAGCCTGCTTGTATTCACTCTATCTATACCCATCATAATTTTATATACCTCTATCAGGTCTCCCCTCATTCTACGTTTCAGGGAATAAAGTCCTAACCTATTCAACCTTTCTCTGTAACTCAGTTTCTCAAGTCCCGGCAACATCCTTGTAAACCTTCTCTGCACTCTTTCAACCTTATTAATATCCTTTCTGTAATTCGGTGACCAAAACTGCACACAATACTCCAAATTCATCCTCACCAATGAACATCACCATAACATTCCAACTCTTACACTCAATACTTTGATTTATAAAGGCCAATGTACCAAAAGCTCTCTTTACTACCCTATCTACCCGTGACGTCACTTTTAGGGAATTTTGTATCCGTATTCCCAGATCCCTCTGTTCTACTGCACTCCTCAGTGTCCTACCATTTACCTTGTATGTTCTACCTTGGTTTGTCCTTCCAAAGTGCAGTACCTCACACTTGTCTGTATTAAACTCCATCTGCCATTTTTCCAGCTGGTCCAAATCCCTCTGCAAGTTTTGAAAACCTTCCTCATTGTCCACTACACCTCCAATCTTTGTATCATTAGCAAATTTGATGATCCAATTTACCTGATCCACTCTGACTTCTCCCATTGAGCCAATGTCTAATCCAATTTACTACCTCACCATGTACACCTAGTGAATGAATCTTGCTAACTAACCTCCCATGTGGGACCTTGTCAAAGGCCTTACTGAAGTCCATGTAGACAAGATCCACTGCCTTCCCTTCATCCTGGTAACCTCCTCGAAAAACTCTTAATAGATTTGTTAAACATGACCTATCATGCACAAAGCCGTGTTGACTCTCCCTAATAAGTCCCTATCTATCTAAGTACTTGTAGATCCTATCTCTTAGTACTCCTTCCAATAATTTACCTACTACCAACGTCAAACTTACCAGCCTATAATTTCCCGGATTACTTTTAGAGCCTTTTTTAAACAACGGAACAACATGAGCTATCCTCCGATCCTCTGGCACCTCACCTGTAGATACCGATATTTTAAGTATATCTGCCAGGGCCCCTGCAATTTCAACACTCATCTCCTTCAAGGTCTGAGGGAATACCCTGTCAGACCCTGGGGATTTATCTACTCTGATTTCCCTCAAGATAGCAAGCACCTCCTCTTCAACCTATATAGGTTCCATGACCTCACTACTTGTTTGCCTTATTTCCATTGACCCCATGCCAGTTTCCTTAGTAAATAAATGCAAAAAACCCATTTAAGATCCCCCCTATTTCTTGGTTCCATACATAGCCAACCACTCTGATCTTCAAGAGGACCAATTTTATCCCTTACTATCCTTTTGTTCTTAATATGCCTGTAGAAGCTCTTGGGATTATCCTTCCCCTTGACTGCCAAAGCTATCTCATGTCTTTTGGCCCTCCTGATTTCTTTCTTAAGTATTTTCTTGCACTCTTTATACTTCTTAAGCACCTTATTTGCTCCTTGTTTCCTGTACATGTCATACATCTCTCTCTTCTTCTTTATCAGAGTTCCAATATCCCTCGAGAACCAAGGTTCCTTATTCATTTTGCCTTTAATCCTGACAGGTACATACAAACACTGCACTCTCAAAATTTCTCCTTTGAAGACCTCCCACTTATCAATGACATCCTTGCCAGAGAACAATCTGTCCCAATCCAGACTTTTTAGATCCTTTCTTATTTCTTCAAATTTGGCCTTTTTCCAGTTTACAACCTCAACCCGAGGACCAGATCTATCTTTATCCACGATCAAGTTGAAGCTAATGGTGTTATGATCACTTGAAACCAAAGTGTTCCCCTACACACACTTCTGTCACCTGTCCCAACTCATTTCCTAATAAGAGATCTAATATTGCATCCTCTCTAGTTGGTACCACTATATATTGATTTAGAAAACATTCCTGGATACATTTTACAGACTCTAACCCATCTAGACTTTTAACAGTATGGGAGTCCCAATCAATATGTGGAAAATTAAAATCCCCTACTATCACAACTTTCTGTCTCCTGCAGTTGTCTGCTATCTCTCTGCAGACGTGCTCCTCCAATTCTCGCTGACTATTGGGTGGTCTGTAATACAACCTCATTAATGTGGTCATACCTTTCCTGTTTCTCAGCTCCACTCATATGGCCTCGGTAGACGAGCACTTTAATCTCTCCTGCCTGAGCACTGCTGTAACATTTTCCCTGACCAGCAATGCCACCTCCCCCACCCTTCATCCCTCTGTCTCTATCATGTCTGAAACATTGGAACCCTGGAACATTAAGCTGCCAGTCTTGCCCCTCCTGTAGCCAAGTTTCACTAATGGCTACAATGCCATAATTCCACTTGTCAATCCACGCCCTCAGCTTGTCAGCCTTCCCCACAATACTCCTCGCATTGAAATAGACACACCTCAGAAGATTATTACCACCACACACAACCCTTCTAATTGTGACTTTGCATGAACCTTTAACATAATTTATTTTCACCCCCTGCTCCACTGTCTGCTCTGGCACTCTGGTTCCCATCCCCCTACAAATCTAGTTTAACCCCTCCCCAATAGCACTAACAAACCTCCCTGCAAAGAAAATAATTTCTCTCTGCTCAATCAAATCTTTTTAATAGTCTTAAACACGATAATAGGATCAGATTTGATCTTTTAAAGAAAAGGGATTGCAAGCCTGGTCCTTGGGACCCGTCTCCACCATTTAACACTTTTACAACTATTTAGTTTGTACCAGTGACACTTGGGATGATGTGCCATACCGAAGATACAAAATAGTTTGGTCAGTGTATTCATCCTTAGGTGCAGTGTCCAGACTCAACACATGGGTTTTAAAACAACTTCTGCATTATTCTTTTTGCAATCCAATCTTCTTAAAATGGAGGCCATAGTTCATTTAGATTTTCAAATTGCTTTTGGTACCTGTCCACTGGTCTTGTGCTTAGGGATTTGGATCTCTAATTATGTACATCCTGTTTGGTGCTTTACCCTTTATAGGCCTTGGATCACTTTGATTGGAGACAAGGGGGAAAGGGGAAAGTGCTTACTGCATGTCTGGTATAGCTGCAATGACACGTCTAGTTCCTTTGGGGGATGCAGGGTGGATGGGTTGCAGAAGAAGGAGTTACACAGGGTATTTACTTAGAAGAACACCGGAAAGGTTTTCTCAGGGTTTTGATTCCTGCCACAGACAGTGCCCTTGCCCAACCCACAGTTCCTGAGTAGATTATTTGTTGCTCCAGTTTCCAGGCTCTCATGACTCAGGTTATCTCATTATTTGGTTTCTACAACATTTTTGGTTGTACTTCATACTTGTAGTAACTGCAGTTCGCTTTTCCGCCATGGTAACAATAGCCAGAGGCTGCAAGTGACTCTCCAAAGTATTTTCAGCCATGTCATGGAATAGCCTTCACTTTCCTGGTTGAATGCGGTGCACCATACATATTTCCTCCCTATGTCATTAGTATGCTGTGGCTGCAATGTACCAAGGTGTAGGAAGAGCAACAGAACAAAACATAAGAGAATTTTGCAGGTGTGGAGACTAAAAATAAGTAAAGTCTATAGTTATGTTTTTATAGAAAGTTCTAATAGGAAGTAAAAATAAGAATAACAAAGTGAGATAAATGGAACTAGAGAACCAGAACAGTTAGTGGAGAGGTTGTGGAGATGGATGTTGGTTAAATTTCAGACAAAGTCAGGGAACAAAAGGCTGAGCATGGTGTGACTGAGCTCCACATATCTCAATGCAAGAAACATCGTAGGAAAGGCAGATGAGCTCAGCATGGATCAACACCTGGAATTATATATTGTAGCCATTAGTAAGACATAATTGCAGGAGAGGCAGGACTGGCAGCTTAATATTCCAGGGTTTTGTTGTTTTAGATGCAATAGAGTGGGGGCAATTAAAGGAGAAGGGATGGTGTTACTAGTCAGGGAAATGTCATGACAGTGCTGGATCAGGACAGACTGGAGAACTCGTCTAGTGAGGCATTGTGGGTGGAATGGAGTAATACGAAAGTTATGACCATGTTAATGGGGCTATATTACAGACCAGCCAATAGTCCGAGGGATTTAGAGGAACAAATCTGTAGAGAGGTCACAGACTGTTGCAAAAAGTAAGATTGTTATAGTAGGTGATTTTATCTTTCCACGTATTAACTGGGACTCCCATACTGTAAAGGGACTCGATGAGATAGAATTCATCAAATATGTTCGGAAAGTTTTCTTAATCAGATAGATTGATAGATTTTTGGATTATACTTCACACTTCCTGTCAGTCTTACAGAGTCATAGAGAAGTACAGAACAGAAACAGATCTTTCAACCTTTCTAGTCCATGCAGAAACATTTAAATTGCCTAGTCCCATTGACCTGCTCTGGGACTAGACTCCTCTACACCCCTACCATCCATGTACTTCTCCAAACTCCTCTTAAACATTGAAATTGAGCTGTCTTCTACACCTCGAATCTTGGCATCATTTTCTCATCCATTTAACCACATTATGGACCCAGCACCAATCCCTGTGGCACACCACTAGTCACAGGACTCCAGTTAGAGAGGCAACCATCTACTACCACTCTCTGGCTTCTCCCACAAAGCCGATGTCTAATACAATTTACTATCTCATCCTGAATGCCAAGCAATTGAACCTTCTTGACCAACCTGCCATGTAGGACTTTGTCAAATGCCTTACTAAAGTCCATGTAGACGACGTCCATTGCCTTGCCTTCATCATCTTCCTGCTAACTTTCTTGAAAAACTGCAAGATTGGTTAGACGTGACCTACCATGCACAAAGCAATGCTGACTATCCTTAATCAGTCCATGTCTATCCAAATTCTTATATATCCAGACCCTTAGAATACCTTCCAATGACCTTCCCACCACTGATGTCAGGCTCACTGGCCTATAATTTCCTGGAACACACACAAAATGCTGGTGGAACATAGCAGGCCAGGCAGGAAGAAGTACAGTTGACGTTTCGGGTTGAAACCCTTTGTCAGGACTATAATTTCCTGGTCTACTTTTAGAGACTCTCCGAACAGTGGAGCAACATGGGCTCTCCTCCAATACTCTGGTACCTAATCTCTGATAGGGTCCTGGCAGTTTCTGCACTTGCCTCCTGCAGGGTCCAGAGCATAATCCAAACGTCTATCAGAAGCATGTAAGTGAGAAGAAGGGAGCACAACTGAACCACTAAGTGAATACTCAAGTTTTTAAATAAAAATGTCATTGTTATGTTGAATGGACTAAAACAGGTTGAAGAAACACCAGGTTTAAATGTATAAATATTTCTATCCAAATGGGATATCTGCCAGGTTTCTGGGGAACATAATGGTGGAAATTCCAGAAGTATTGTACACAGTCTTCCTTCCAGGTATATATATTCATGGATGATGCCTAAAGAAATGGAAATACAAGACCTTTATTTAGCAAAGAATATGTAAAGTGATCATCAGAGGCAGGTTAAATCACAGTGTTCAAAAAGCCACTGATAAGTAGCTGAAGGGAAAACATTCCAGTGCTGTGTGAGAATGGAGGAAATGGAACTAGATTAATTGACCCAACATGGACTTGATTGGAAAAACAATTTTCCTGTAATTTTCATTGATTCTAAGTGAAAGGGAGAACACAACTACAGCTGTGAAGATCCCTGCTGCATCTGATGACCCTGTGATCTCCGTCTCAGAGGCCGATGTTAGAAAGTCTTTAAAGTGAGTGAACCCTTGCAAGGCAGAAGTTCCCATTGGAGTACCTGGTGAGGCTCTGAAAACCTGTGTCAAACAACTAGCGGGAGTATTCAAGGACATTTTCAACCTTTCACTGCTACGGGCAGAAATTCCCACTTGCTTCAAAAGGCAACAATTATACCAATGCCCAAGAAGAATAATGTGGGCTGCCTTAATGACTATCACCCAGTAGCACTCACATCTACAATGATGAAATGCTTTGAGAGGTTGGTTATAACTAGACTGAACTCCTGCCTCAGCAAGGACTTAGACCCATTGCAATTTGCCTACCGCCACAATAGGTCAACGGCAGATGCAATCTCAATGGCTGTCCACACAGCTTTAGACCACTTGGACAATACAAACACCTATGTCAGGATGCTGTTCATCGACTACAGCTCAGCATTTAATACCATCGTTTCCACAATCCTGATTGAGAAGTTGCCGAATCTGGGCCTCTGCAATTGGATCCTAACTGGAAGGCCACTATCTGTGCAGATTGGTGATAACATATCCTCCTCGCTGAGGATCAACGCTGGCACATCTCGGGCGTGTGCTTAGCCCACTGCTGTACTCTCTGTATACACATGACTGTGTGGCTAGGCATAGCTCAAATACCATCCATAAATTTGCTGATGATACAACCATTGTTGTTAGAATCTCAGGTGGTGACGAGAGGGCGTACTGGAGTGAGATAAGCCAACTAGTGGAGTGGTACCACAGTAACAAACTGGCACTCAATGTCAGTAAGATGAAAGAGCTGATTGTGGACTTCAGGAAGGGTAAGACGAAGGAACGCATACCAATCCTCATAGAGGGATCAGAAGTGGAGAGAGTGAGCAGTTTCAAGTTCCTGGGTGTCAAGGTCTTTGAGGATCTAACCTGGTCCCAACATATAGATGTAGTTTTAAAAATAGTGGCTATACTTTATTAGGAGTTTAAAGAGATTTGGTACATCAACAAATACACTCAAAAGCTTCTATAGTTGTACCGTGAGAGTATTCTGACAGGCTGCATTATTGTCTGGTATGGGAGGGGCTACTGCACAGGACCGAAAGAAGCTGCAGAAGGTTGTAAATCTAGTCAGCTCCATCTTGGGCATTAACCTACAAAGTACCCAGGGCATCTTCAGTGAGCGGTGTCTCAGAAAGGCAGCATCCATTATTAAGGACCCCCAGCACCCAGGGCATGCCCATTTCTCACTGTTACCATCAGGTAGGAGGTACAGAAGCCTGAAGGCACACACTTAATGATTCAGGAACAGCTTCTCCCCCTCTGCCATCCGATTCCTAAATGGATATTGAAGCTTTGGACACTATCTCACTTTTTTTAATATACAGTATTTCTATTTTTGCACAGTAAAAAAAATCTATTCAATATACATGATTGATTTACTTGTTTATTTATTATTATTATGCTCTTTTTTCTCTCTGCTAGATTATGTATTGCCTTGAACTGCTGCAGCTAAGTTAACAAATTTCATGTCACATACCGGTGATAAACCTGATTCTGAAGTGTAGGTGCATAGAGTTCAGGGAATTGTAGCAATGAATACTCATAGGAATATGATGTATTAACAATAACTGAAATACCTTTCAAAAACGAATAGGTGTACAATCTTTATTTCTGGAAATGTGTTTTAAAAAACTACAGGAAAAGGGAAAGGAGGTACTGGTTAAGATAGTTTACTTTTGGAGAAGATGATATCCATGTGAGATCAAGGAAGGATCCTGTGGATATTCTGCAGACCAATAAATTGTGATGGGGAGATAGAGAGCAACTTGCAGTGATATTAGAGAACTTTTATCATTTGTTTTTGGGATGGGAGAATAGGTGACAAGATGAGCATTTGTTGTCTGACACTTGAAAAAGTAATGGTGAATCTTCTTGGAAAGTTTGGAAAGTTGTTTTGAAAGAATATTGGAATAAAATGGTAATTGACTTAAAAGTAAACCTGAATGACTGTATTTCTATAAGTGCTTAAAAAGTTTGCACCAACTGTGATGAAAATCTAACAAATCCCATGTACCTGCACATGGTCTGCATACCTTTATTCCATGTCTGTGTGTCTGTGTAAATAACTCTCAAACATTACTATTATATCTGCTTTTACCACTTCTCTTCACAGTGTATTCCAGACATAACTGTGCGGAGAAAGAGCTTGCCTCACACATCTCATTTAAACTGATTAAAGTCTGTGCCCTGTAGTATTTAACAGTTCCATACTGTAAATAAGACTGACTCTCTATCCTATCTATGTCTCATAATTTTATATATTTCTATCAGGTTGCCCTTAATTTTCTTTCTCACACCCCAGTGCTCCAGAGAAAACTTTTGAAGTTTGTCCAATCTCTCCTCATGACTAATGTGTTTCAATCCAGGCAACATCCTGGTAAACTCTTCTAGACTTTTTCCAGCGCCTCCACACCCTTCCTATGTTGTGGTGACCAGAACTGCACTGAACACTCTAAACATTTTCAATGAGTCGCCTGGGTTGCCAAGGGAAATTAGGTTGGAGCACTTAGACATTCATGATTTCCAATTCTCCCTCAATACATGGAAGGTAAAGGATGTAAAAATATCCTTTAATCAAAATGGACGTGCTTGGAAACAGCAACTGGTCATTTTGCCCTTGAGGTTGGAATTTTTAAGAAGCATTTTATCTTTTAAGAGGCATTTGGAGAGGTTAGCTTTTATGATGGAGAACTAGAATGGATTTGTTCAAAACAGATCCTGCTTGACTAACTGAATTGTTGCAGTAAGAATGCTGATGAAGCAAATGCAATCAGTTTTGTTTGCATTGATTTTTAGAGGGTGTTTGATAAAGTCTGACAAGGAACTAGCAAAATTGAGGTTCTTAGAATGGGGCTCTCAGGTCCTTCCCAGCGTACAAATGTCCAACTTGTGTGCAGTCCATACATATGAATGAGTGTTCAGGAGACTAGTGGCATGGATGAGGATGGATTTACCGGTTGCTGCTGTGTGGGAACTCAGCATTTCTGACTTGCGAACTGTCTGGGTTATAAACTCTTCACTGGTCCTGCCCACAACCTAGAGTGGAGCTGTATATGATTCATGAAAGATATGAAGGTACCAGAAACAGTGTGGGAGCAATTTATCAGAGTGATTCTAACAATGGGAATGTCCGCCTTACAGCAAAGTTTGGAGGATATCTGATAGGTGTACAAAATATTGACTGGTTTAAAAAGGCTAATTAGCTACTGTTTACCGTCACAGATACTCAAGGACAAGAGGGCGTAGGTTCAACATGTTGGGTATAAGATACAGGGGAGGTGTGAGGAAGACTTATGCAAAAAGTGATTATGATTTCAAATTAATGTCCTGTAACTTGTGAGAATCAGGACATCTGAAAGCATATTGGAAAGGCACTTAAAGGAAAATAATGTGAAAGGTTGACTGGAGAGTGAGGGACTCTTGCACAATGTTGGTATGGTGGGTAAGGTGGTCTCCTGTTCAGTTATGATTATAGGCAAATGGGTGATTTAGAGATCGATGTGGCAGAAATAATGATGAAATGGTTTGATGGGTTAAAATATTTAGTATCTCCTATTATGCACAGTAAGTGCATTGTGGATATTGCAGCATAAAAAAAACAACTTCATGAATTCGGTAGCTTTTACACCCACTGGATTTCCTATGAGATGGAAGGTGTCTGGCATTTCCTGTAAGGGCTGTGAATCATTGGAGCTGTGAGTGCAAATTGGAAATTGAGATTAGAGATAGATTAGCCATTGTCTTTGTTCAGTAGCAGACTCAGGCTTGTGACCTGTTCCTGCTCCTCTTTCCTATGTTTGTATTGATAGATTAGTGGGCAAAAATGATAGGTGGCAAGTGCAAAACCATTTGCATGACTTCTTCTTGTCTGCCCTTCCACTCTGCCTTTTGCATGCTCAATCATTCAATGGCTTTTGCATCCATGTCTAAGGTCTCTTTTATTTATTTCTCTTTCTATTCACCTCTCAGAGTACAGCAGGTCTGGAAGACAGGTCAGAATAGTGAGCTCCCTGTATAAAGGTAGAGACAGGTCTGTGCCTTATTTGCAGGAGATTCAAGACTCAAGATTCAAAAACTATATTGTCATTCTAACCGTACATCAGCTCTGCAAGGCAGAATGAGACAGCGTTTCCTGAGCAGTGCAATCATAACATAACAAACACAACACTAAATAATAAACATAACAATAAATAGTAAAACACAACAGCCACATGTCAGTTAAAAACAAGTTATAAGTGTCCAGTGCAAGTTAAAAGTGTCCAAAGCAGAGTCAGGTAGAGCAGCTATTTAGCAGTTTGACTGCCTATGGGAGGAAGCTGTTTAGTAGCCTTGTGGTTTTAGTTTTGATGCTCCTGTAACGTTTACCTGATGGCAGAAGAACAAACGGTTCATGGAGAGGGCGTGAGGGGTCTTTAATGATGTACCATGTCTTCTGGAGGCATCGACTCTGAAAGAGGTCTTGGACAGAAGGTAGGGAGACCCCAATAACCTTCTCTGCTCCCCTAACCACCCTCTGCAAGGTTTTTTTGTCGGCAGCACCGCAGCTGGAGTACCAGGTTGTGATGCAAAAGGTCAGCACACTCTCAACCACGCCTCTGTGGAATGTAGTTAAGATGTTAGTGGGGAGTGATGCTTGTTTAAGTTTCCTCAAAAAGTGCAATCTCTGCTGGGCTCGTTTCACAATCGCATTAGTGATGTTGGTTAGTGGATTAGTGGTGTTCCTGGACCAGGTGAGATTGTCCGAGATCTGCACCCCAAGGAACTTGATGTTTTCCACTCTCTCCACTGTGAAGCCGCTGATGCTGAGGGGTGTGTGCTCAGGCTGAGACCGTCTGAAATCGACGATCATCTCCTTGGTTTTGGTGACATAAAGCATCAAGTTGTTGTCACTGCACCAGCTCTCTAGGTGCTTGACCTCCTCCCTGTACATTGTTTCATCATTTTTGCTGATGAGCCCCACCACTGTGGTATCATCAGCAAATTTAATGATCAGGTTCTCCTTGAATCTGGCTGCACATATGAGGCATTTAACCTTTCAGTGTAGCATGTGTGAGACTGGGGCTTGTTGGGTGCCTGTTATTGGGAGGGGCTGTGGGCTCTGTGGGTTACTCATGCTGGGTATTCTCTGTGCATTCTTCTGTGTTCACATCTCATTCCCGTGTGTTTCAGACTGACAGGATCCAATGCCGGAGGGATTCTCTCTGCGGGTCTCTTTGCCTTTTCCAGACTGGGGTGGCAGTGGTCCGTTACAGCTGAGGTTTTCTCCTTGAACAATTTCTTCATCAGCCTCCTCATGGTGTTAACTGTCAGATTCAGCACAGCAACAACTGCAAGGGAAAGGTCAAAGGTAAAACTTGTACGGGCTTGTTCACTCTAGTGTATGAGACTAGGTATCCTGGCTTTAGACTAGATTACTAACTGTCGATGTAACTGAGCCGTGTGAAAGGAGGTGGTCAGCACAAAGTACACTGCAGATGTTGTGGTCAAATCAACAAGTACAAACAAGCTGGAAGAACTCAGCAGGTCGGGCAGCATCCGTGGAAATGAGCAGTCAACGTTTCGGGCTGAGACACTTTGTCAGGACCAGCAGTCAACTGATGCTGCCCGACCTGCTGAGTTCCTCCAGCTTGTGTGTACGTGTTAAAAGGAGGTGGTAGTCTGTGAGGTCGCTTTTCAACTTTGTCAAGTTTCAGACGCAGAGTGCATCATGATTAATTACTCTTGACCTGGGAGGACATCCTGAGCTGCCTTGGCCTTCAAACACCCATGAATCAGAATCAGGTTTATTAATACGTGACACAAAATTTGTTGTTTTGTTACAGTGGTACAAAGGTTCATTTATTATCTAAGTATACAGCTCTGAAGTTCTTCTCCAAGTAGGCAAGAAAGAAAATAAAGGCAGCATAATCTTCAGCCCCCAAATTCCCCCCTCCCACACAAAAATACAAACAAAACGGAACAAACACATCAGCCCCCAAATCCCCCCTCCCGCACAAAAATACAAACAAAACAGAACAACCACATCAGCCCCCAAATCCCCCTTCCCGCACAAAAATACAAACAAAACAGACCACATCAGCCCCCAAATCCCCCCTCCCGCACAAAAATACAAACAAAACAGAACAACCACATCAGCCCCCAAATCCCCCCTCCCGCACAAAAATACAAACAAAACAGAACAACCACATCAGCCCCCAAATCCCCCCTCCCGCACAAAAATACAAACAAAACAGAACAACCACATCAGCCCCCAAATCCCCCCTCCCGCACAAAAATACAAACAAAACAGAACAACCACATCAGCCCCCAAATCCCCCCTCCCGCACAAAAATACAAACAAAACAGAACAACCACATCAGCCCCCAAATCCCCCCTCCCGCACAAAAATACAAACAAAACAGAACAACCACATCAGCCCCCAAATCCCCCCTCCCGCACAAAAATACAAACAAAACAGAACAACCACATCAGCCCCCAAATCCCCCTACCCACACTAAAAAATGAGAAAGATTGGGTGAAAACACAGAAAATAAAAAACTATAAGACTGAAAGAAGTCCATAGTCCAAGGCCACATTCAAAGTGCAGAAAACCTGGGCAACTTTCTCTGGGCACAGCGACAGGCTCTTCTCTCTCTGCCGGAGCAGCAGAGTGATCTTCAGTGATCAAAAAGCAGGCAGCTGGTGTTCACGTTCTACATTCACCTTGATGTTTCAATATCCCTTGTCACTTTAATCAGTGAACAACAGAAGCTTTGATCACTGAAATGGAGTCAAATATTGGCCTGAGCCCCACCTTGCAGTGCGTGATGCTGCCTCTGTTTCCTGGAATTCTCTCAGAGACTACAGAGCGCCAAAGCACCCAAACGATCTCCAAGCTTCTGCACAAACAAGAGAAAATCTACAGAAGCTGGAAATCCAAGCAATGCACACGTTGCTGGAGGAACTCAGCAGGCCAGATAGCATCTATGGAAAAAAGTTCAGTTGACCTTTCAGGCCGAGACTCTTCAGCAGGACTGGAGGAGAAAAAGCTGAGGAGTCGATTTAAAACATGGGGTGGGGAGAGGGAAACACAAGGTGATAAGTGAAACCTGAAGTAAAGAGCTGGGTTGATCAGTGAAAGAGATACAGGGCTGGAGAAGGGGAAGTCTGATGGAAAAGGACAGAAGGCCATGGAAGGAAGAACAGTGGGGAGGAGCACCAGAGGGAGGTGATAGGCAGGCAAGGAGATGAGGTGAGAGAGGAAAATGGAGGCAGGTCATTACCAGAGTTCAAGAAATTGATGTTCAATAAAATCAGACTAACTGGACGGAACATAAGGTGTTGTTCCTCCAGTCTAAGTGTGGCCACATCGCAACAGTGGTGGAGGCCCTGGACTGAAATATGGGAATGGGAAGTGGAATTAAAATTGGAGCCACTGGGAGATCCCGCTTTTTCTGGCGGATGGAGTTTAGGTGCTTGGCAAAGCGGTCTCCCAATCTGTGTCTGGTCTCATCGATTTACACCGGGAGCACCGGACACAGCAGATGACCCCAACAGACTCGCAGGTGAAGTGTCACCTCACCTGGAAGGACTGTTTGGGGCCCTGAACAGTAGTGAGGGAGGAGGTGTTGGGACAGGTGTGACACATGTTCCACTTGCAAGGATAAATGCCAGGAGGGAGATCAAGGGGGAGGGATGAATGGGCAAGGGAGTCACGTAGGGAGCGATCCCTGTGGAAAGCAGAAAGTGGGGGGTAGGGAAAGATGTGCTTGGTGATGGGTCAATTCACTTTAATCGACAAACAATGGAAGCTTTAATTGGCGAAATGGAGTCAAACATCAGCTCATGCCGTCCTGCAGCCCGCCCTCCTTGAGGTACAGGCACGCTGCCTCTGCCTCCCGGAATCCTCTCAGAGACGCAAGGGCACTGGAACACCCAAACTGCAGATCACCTCTCCAGAATCGCATCCGAAGCAAAAAACTAATGTAAAAGACTTAAAAGAAGTGAAATGTATGATTTCATGATCTATCCAGGCGATAGAAGTTGTGTTGTATGCAGGTGCCACCTTGACAGTGCAAAGACATAACATTACTATAAATTACAAAGCAAATACATAGTGCAAACATTTTTAAAAAAGAAATAATGAGGTTGGCTTCGTGGACTATTCTGAAATCTGATGATGGAGGGGAAGAAGCAGCTTCTGAATTGTTGAGTGTGGATCTTAAGGCTCCTGAAATTCTTTCCTGACAGTGGTAACAGGAAGAGGGCATGTCTTGAATGGTGAGGATCCTGAGTGATGGCTCCATCTTGAGGCCCTGCCTCATTAAGATGGTGGCAAGGATTTTGCCTGTGATGGAGCTGGCTGAGCTTGGAACTCTCTGCAGCCTTTTGTGATCCTGTGCATTGGAGTTTCCATACCTGACAGTGATGCAGTCAGTAACAATGAACGTCTGTTGAAATTTGCGAAGTCTTTGGTGACATACCAAAATTCCTAACAACGTGGAGATGCTAGAGGGCCTTCTTCATGATTGCATCCATCAGTTTTTGGCCCAGTAAGATCCTATGAGATGTCGACACCCAGGAACTTAACGTTGCTCATCCTTTCCACCACTGAACTCTGAATGAGCACTGTTATATATTCTCCCGACTTCTCTTTTCTGAAGTCCACGATCACTTCCTTGGGCTTGCTGATGTTGAGCGTGAGGTTGTTGCTGTGATGCCACTCTACCAGCTGATCTACTGCAGTCCTCTATGACTTCAGGTTAGATGGTGGCAAGCTCGGACGCAGTAGCCACCCGAGGTCCAATCAAAGATGTATTTGTTAATCCTGTACATCTTTTTTTATGATCGCAAGTCACTGCTGGGTATTAAGAGAATTGAGTACTACAGGACTATCCCATCAGCGAGTTGCTTGATACCGATGAACCTGGACTTACTGCATACAAGTCACCTGGACTTGTTGTGTACCATTGTGCTGTGACTGCCTTGGACCTGTTGGACATTGGGAATGTAATACTGTATACAGGTAGTCCCCGAGTTATGAACATCCGACTTACAGACAACTCGTACTTACAAACCAAGGAAGGAGAACGCCGTCAGCCATTTTAAGTCGTTGCCGTTGACATTGTGTTGAGTGTGTAACTTTGTATTTGGCTTAAATTTTTCTTAGTAAGGTTCACCCTGACCCCAGCCCCCACCCCCCCGTTCCGGTCGGCTGGTGGCGCAGTGAGATCAGCGCCGGGCTGGAGAACAGACTTTCCTGAGTTCAATCCAGTGACAGACCGCTCCCGTGCCGGGTTGATGTCGATTCAGTAACTCCTGTACCATCCGGGCCGGGTTGATGTCGAGCTCGCAACTTGACCTCGTAAAAAAAAAGCACTGTCACCTCCAGTTTAAATTCCCACGCGGAATATTGTGGAGGATCACATATCCAAACACAGCACAGCCCCCACTTGTCCCATTTAGCCTGTTCAGTGCGGTGGAGTGTAGGACCTGGGGGAATTCAGTGCGGTGGTCCTTATGACCCAGCGGACCTCGGGAGCTGGCGGAGGTTGGGACCCATCGCCCGCAGTGTTTCTGTTCTGTTGATGGGAAGCAATCGTGATTGAAAATAAAGTGGAAATAATAAAGCGTTTGGAAAGAGTTGAAATGCCATTGGTCATTGGAAAAGCGTTAGGCTATAGTCGGTCAGCAATCGGAACAGTTTTAAAGGATAAAGTGAGAATAATGGAGCATGTGAAAGGCCCTGCCCCGATGAAAGCTATAATTATTACTAAGCAACGCAGTGGTTTAATTATTGGAATACATACATTTCTTAAGTGTTTTATATGCATAGAAAGGCAAAATATATACTATATACCAAGACAAACGTTTGATTAACTGACGCTAAATAATACTGGATGTTCTTGTTCCGACTTACGTACAAATCTGACTTAAAGATGGACTCAGGAACGGAACTCGTACGTAACCTGGGGACTGCCTGTACTGCAAGTTCGGTTCACTGGTTCAGATGCTGTTGGCAGGGAAGCTGTGCTGTCTCGGTTGTGTCAAAGATGGTATCGAAGCCCTGGGGGGCTTGCCTGTTGCAGCCACCCAGGAGAGGCTACTCCGAGGCAATGTGAGAGAGTCTCTGTAGGCACACTACTGGGTTAGGGCCTGGTCGCTTCCTTAAGTGCTGCCTTTAGTGTTTGCTCGATACTGCCCTCTGGTGTTTGTTTTGTGGAAGAACAAGCTGGACAAGGACTGCAGTCATGCCACTCAGAGGCTTGGGCGATATTGTTTTTTTTTATTTTGTGACTGCATGTTTTTCAGAAATTGGAACCATATGGGCTATTTGTGTTACGTGCTGTGAGCAGCTGGTAATGTGATTTGTACCTTGACCCCAGAGGAACGCTATTTTGTTTGGCTGTATTTATGTAAGGTTGAATTTGAACTTGAACTTGAGTGGTGCCATCTGTGAATCCATAAGTGGCATTTGGACCATACTCACCACACAACCATGAGTTAGAGAGAGACTTGAGCAGTGGGCTAAGTTTGCATCTGTGAGGTGTGCCGATGCAGAGGGGGTGTATCACCGATCCTCACTAACTGTGATGGGCCCACATGCCGAGCAGGTCAGACAGAGCAAAAGTATACAGCTTGTCGTGTGAAATGGAGGCAGTGGTGAAGGCTGTCCTCTGACACGTCCAGGAACGTGTAGCAGACATGAGACATGACAGAGGAACTGGTCATTTCAGCTCCATTTATTGGCTGTCCATAAAATCTTCTATCATTCAAGCATATAACGTTGAACATGTCTTCTTACACAAAGGAAATCCCTTCTTGGCTTTTTAAGACCAGACTTGAAGTATTGTGTACACTGTAAGAAAGATGTGGTTGCACTGGAGAGAGTGCAGAGGAGATTCAGCGGGGTGTTGTCTGGATTAGAGAACTTTAGTTATAGTGAGAAGCTGGATCGGCTGGGCTTGTTTTCAATTACCGACAAGTATGCCTTACTCTTCAAACGTGATTGCCATCTCTATCACTGAGAGAGTCTTTGGACATTGGTTGAGGCAACACAACTGTAATAAATGTGTTTTCTGCTTACAGATTTCTCTACAGGGTGCATTCTGCTGTGGCCTGAGTCTCTGTAATCAGCACACAATTATTCTCTACGTGATGTATATTGTTCCATGGGTGTTGCTTCGATTATTCAGAGAAAAGGTAGAACGTTACTCACAGATGTCCTCTGCATCTCTCAATCTTTGCCAATGACATCTCCATTCTCTCTCTCTCTCTCTCTCTCTCTCTCCCTGCTACATTCTTCAAGTTTAACTTTACTGCTCTGTCTCCCTCATCTTCTATGGGAGTTCTCAATTCTCTTTGCTCTTGTGCCTGCCCTCCCTCCACGTGTCCTGACTTATTTTTGTTCTTTGTAAATCCTCTACTTCCCCCTTATTTTCAATCTGTTGCCATCTACATTTTTTTCTTTCCATGATATTGCATGATGTTCTTACCTTCCATCTTTCTCTTCTACCCTGTCCTCCACCTTCTACAGCTGCTCTTGATCTTGTACACTAGTGGTCACCAAGCTTTTTAAGCCCAAGATCCCCTACCTCGGCCTTAGTGAAAGATGAGATTGACCCCAGATCAATTAGCTACATGCATATGCACCGGGGCAGAAAAGACTGGAAGTAAAACCCCACAACCTGGAAGTAGAAATAATGTATAAACACCAGGAATACCCTCCGTATTTTTTGCTCCGCGGACCGGTTTAATATTGACAATATTCTTGCGGACTGGCTGACGGGGGGGGGGAGGGGGCTGTGGTGTTAAACACGACTGGAATACAACAATACTCGAAGCAGGTTCCTTATGTTCTGTCTATTCTGCGATTTAGTTTTCGCGGCTCTTGGCACTTAGCTGCTGTCCCGCGCTGCTCACGTTTTTTTCTGCTGAAAAGACTCAACGGGTTTGCCTTTAAGTGCAGGGTGCTTGGATTCAAGGTACCGAAGCAGTTTTGAGTGCTACATTGCCTCATTAGACAGCCTCCGGGCCCGAACTCCAGCCTCTCGCCCGCCCGCCGCCAGACGCCTTGGCCAGGTGTGGCTGGTCGTGGGTGGGGTGAGAGGACAAAGTCAGGGCCGGAGGTCTCCATGCCAGGGCTGTGGCGATCACAGTCCAGAGAGAACGACCGACCGAGCGAGGAGTGCAACGGTGCGCGCTCACCTTCCCCCCACCCCCCCATAGGATCTATCGACAGACAAAAGTTTGTTTCAGTAGATCACAGAGAGGTAGCTGCTCTGCTACTTACGAAACCCTGAGCCTGAATTAGGTCGACTGTGAATATTTTAGCACCGGATTCCCCACGAACATTCGGTGTGCTAAACAGGTTTAGAAACGATGCCCATTTGTCTTCCCGGCGGCCACTCTAAGTCAATTGGTGGCCCCTGGCGCGAGGGTATCAGGGCGTTCAGGCGACTGATGCCCTCGCGTGTGTTCAAGTTCAACAGCGGCCGTGACAGGGAATGAGGAAAGGTGCAGCTGACTCCTATCGTTTCCTTGTGGCCCAGTAGTTGGGGACCACTGAAATACATTGTGTAGTGCGTGGCGGGGGAACTACACGCATGTGCACTGGGCAGAAAGAACGGAGCTAAAAACCCGCAACCCGGAAACAATCTCTCAACAGTATTTGTGTATTTACTTTTAATTTTTTTCGGGATCTACTGAGAAAGTCTCAAAGGTCGACTAGTCAATCGCGATCGACGGGTTGGCGACCACTATTGTACACTTTGCCCTAGTCATTCTCCATTGCCTTCTGTTTGATTGCAATGTTGCTGCTATCTCTGTGTTTCTCTCCTCCCAACCCACCCCTCCCTTCCCCCCATCCTCCCCACTCCACTCCTACCTCAGTGTTGTGTTCAGCTGTGTTATGTTTATATTATCTTGACTGTGGAATAGCTAAGTCAACGTCTCTGTTACATTCCCATCAGGAGTTGTCCGTGTGTGGTGTCCAGTGGTTGGGCATGAGTTTTGGAGCAGGCCTGCTGCCTTATCTGTATCTGCCCATCTCCTCTTATCTCAATCAAGCACGCTGGAGCTGGGGAGACCAAACCACCCTGAGAGGCTTCAGCACCCACCTGCTGCGAGAGGAGTATGGCACCTTCAGTCTGGTACAGTCTACCCTTTAAGTGCCTCTCTGGGCTTTAGGACCTGTGGGATTACAGACCCAAATTAGAAGAGTAGGACTGTACGGCTATACATGGGTTTGGCAAGTATTAGAAACGTAAGGTAAAATAGTGAAATTCCACCTGCATTGATCAAACTAAAGCTTGCTTGTTGGTAATCCAAGACAATATTCCAGTGCTTGCATTTTCCGCAGTCCTCCCAGTCCACAGGCGTACTGTGGTACACTCTCTCCTTCATGCCAACATCCATTATCCATGTGATAACATTTTTGAATTGGACTCATTTTTTAAATTAACTCATTAACAGTCGCAGCAATTCACTCACTATCATTTCCACATTCCCACACCGGCTTGCAGAAGCTATTCAGTCAGTGCCTCACCTTGCTTTGAACTTTCAAGATCCCCCATATCTAATGAATGGATTTCATGCTTCAGAGGAATCAATTTTCTTTAAAATCGGAAATATTAATGAAAATGTTTCTTCATTGAACTTCATTTGTTTCTAGGCCAAAAATGAAGTGAGTTCAGGACTTCTGCATGTCTGGAGGTGAGTGGAGAGTGATATTTCAACACACAGTTCAGTGTATGTTCACAGAGTCCATGTTTCCACACTCCCCTCAGTCTGTTCACATTCTCCATGTTTCCACACTCACCTCAGTCTATGTTCACAGTCTCCATGTTTCCACACTCCCCTCAGTCTGTTCACATTCTCCATGTTTCCACACTCACCTCAGTCTATGTTCACAGTCTCCATGTTTCCACCCTCCCCTCAGTCTATGTTCACAGTCTCCATGTTTCCACACTCTGTACAGTCTCTGTTCACAGTCTCCATGTTTCCACACACTGTTCAGTCTATGTTCACAGTCTCCATGTTTCCACAATCCCCTCAGTCTGTGTTCACAGTCTCCATGTTTCCACACTCCCCTCATTCTGTGTTCAGAGTCTCCATGTTTCCACACTCCCCTCAGTCTGTGTTCACAGTCTCCCTGTTTCCACGCTCTGTTCAGTCTGTGATCACAGTCTCCATGTTTCCACACTCTCCTCAGTCTGTGTTCACAGTCTCCATGTTTCCACACTCCGTTCAGTCTATGTTCACAGTCTCCATGTTTCCACACTCCTCTCAGTCTGTGTTCACAGTCTCCATGTTTCCACAATCCCCTCAGTCTGTGTTCACAGTCTCCATGTTTCCACACTCCCCTCAGTCTGTGTTCACAGTCTCCCTGATTCCACACTCTGTTCAGTCTGTGTTCACAGTCTCCATGTTTCCACACTCCGTTCAGTCTATGTTCACAGTCTCCATGTTTCCACCCACCCCTCAGTCTATGTTCAGTCTCCATGTTTCCACACTCTCCTCAGTCTGTGTTCACAGTCTCCATGTTTCCACACTCCACTCAGTCTGTGTTCACCGTCTCCATGTTTCCACACTCTCCTCAGTCTGTGTTCACAGTCTCCATGTTTCCACACACTGTTCAGTCTCTGTTCACAGTCTCCATGTTTCCACCCTCCCCTCAGTCTGTGTTCACAGTCTCCATGTTTCCACACACTGTTCAGTCTCTGTTCACAGTCTCCATGTTTCCACAATCCCCTCTGTCTGTGTTCACAGTCTCCATGTTTCCACACTCCCCTCAGTCTGTGTTCAGAGTCTCCATGTTTCCACACTCCCCTCAGTCTGTGTTCACAGTCTCCCTGTTTCCACGCTCTGTTCAGTCTGTGTTCACAGTCTCCATGTTTCCACACTCTCCTCAGTCTGTGTTCACAGTCTCCATGTTTCCACACTCCGTTCAGTCTATGTTCACAGTCTCCATGTTTCCACCCTCCCCTCAGTCTGTGTTCACAGTCTCCATGTTTCCACAATCCCCTCAGTCTGTGTTCACAGTCTCCATGTTTCCACACTCCCTCAGTCTGTGTTCACAGTCTCCATGTTTCCACTCTCCCCTCAGTCTGTGTTCACAGTCTCCATGTTTCCACACTCCCCTCAGTCTGTGTTCACAGTTTCCATGTTTCCACACTCCCCTCAGTCTGTGTTCAGAGTCTCCATGTTTCCACACTCCCCTCAGTCTGTGTTCACAGTCTCCCTGTTTCCACGCTCTGTTCAGTCTGTGTTCACAGTCTCCATGTTTCCACACTCTCCTCAGTCTGTGTTCACAGTCTCCATGTTTCCACACTCCGTTCAGTCTATGTTCAGAGTCTACATGTTTCCACACTCTCCTCAGTCTACGTTCACAGTCTCCATGTTTCCACACTCCCCTCAGTCTGTGTTCACAGTCTCCATGTTTCCACAATCCCCTCAGTCTATGTTCACAGTCTCCATGTTTCCACACTCTGTTCAGTCTGTTTTCACAGTCTCCATGTTTCCACACTCCACTCAGTCTGTGTTCACAGTCTCCATGTTTCCACACACTGTTCAGTCTGTGTTCACAGTCTCCCTGTTTCCACACTCCCCTCAGTCTGTGTTCACAGTCTCCCTGTTTCCACGCTCTGTTCAGTCTGTGTTCACAGTCTCCATGTTTCCACACTCCCCTCAGTCTGTGTTCACAGTCTCCATGTTTCCACACTCCCCTCAGTCTATGTTCACAGTCTCCATGTTTCCAGAATCCCCTCAGTCTGTGTTCACAGTCTCCCTGTTTCCACACTCCCCTCAGTCTGTGTTCACAGTCTCCCTGTTTCCACGCTCTGTTCAGTCTGTGTTCACAGTCTCCATGTTTCCACACTCTCCTCAGTCTGTGTTCACAGTCTCCATGTTTCCACACTCCGTTCAGTCTGTTCACAGTCTCCCTGTTTCCACACTCCGTTCAGTCTATGTTCACAGTCTCCATGTTTCCACCCTCCCCTCAGTCTATGTTCACAGTCTCCATGTTTCTACACTCTGTTCAGTCTGTTCACAGTCTCCATGTTTCCACACTCCCCTCAGTCTGTGTTCACAGTCTCCATGTTTCCACACTCCCCTCAGTCTGTGTTCACAGTCTCCATGTTTCCACACACTGTTCAGTCTCTGTTCACAGTCTCCATGTTTCCACACACTGTTCAGTCTCTGTTCACAGTCTCCAAGTTTCCAGAATCCCCTCAGTCTGTGTTCACAGTCTCCATGTTTCCACACTCCGTTCAGTCTATGTTCACAGTCTCCATGTTTCCACCCTCCCCTCAGTCTATGTTCAGTCTCCATGTTTCCACACTCTCCTCAGTCTGTGTTCACAGTCTCCATGTTTCCACACTCCACTCAGTCTGTGTTCACCGTCTCCATGTTTCCACACTCTCCTCAGTCTGTGTTCACAGTCTCCATGTTTCCACACACTGTTCAGTCTCTGTTCACAGTCTCCATGTTTCCACACTCCCCTCAGTCTGTGTTCACAGTCTCCATGTTTCCACACACTGTTCAGTCTCTGTTCACAGTCTCCATGTTTCCACAATCCCCTCAGTCAGTGTTCACAGTCTCCATGTTTCCACACTCCCCTCAGTCTGTGTTCAGAGTCTCCATGTTTCCACACTCCCCTCAGTCTGTGTTCACAGTTTCCATGTTTCCACACTCTGCTCAGTCTATGTTCACAGTCTCCATGTTTCCACACTCCGTTCAGTCTGTGTTCACAGTCTCCATGTTTCCACACTCCTCTCAGCCTGTGTTCACAGTCTCCATGTTTCCACAATCCCCTCAGTCTGTGTTCACAGTCTCCATGTTTCCACACTCCCCTCAGTCTGTGTTCACAGTCTCCCTGATTCCACACTCTGTTCAGTCTCTGTTCACAGTCTCCATGTTTCCACACTCCGTTCAGTCTATGTTCACAGTCTCCATGTTTCCACCCTCCCCTCAGTCTATGTTCAGTCTCCATGTTTCCACACTCTCCTCAGTCTGTGTTCACAGTCTCCATGTTTCCACACTCCACTCAGTCTGTGTTCACCGTCTCCATGTTTCCACACTCTCCTCAGTCTGTGTTCACAGTCTCCATGTTTCCACACACTGTTCAGTCTCTGTTCACAGTCTCCATGTTTCCACCCTCCCCTCAGTCTGTGTTCACAGTCTCCATGTTTCCACACACTGTTCAGTCTCTGTTCACAGTCTCCATGTTTCCACAATCCCCTCTGTCTGTGTTCACAGTCTCCATGTTTCCACACTCCCCTCAGTCTGTGTTCAGAGTCTCCATGTTTCCACACTCCCCTCAGTCTGTGTTCACCGTCTCCCTGTTTCCACGCTCTGTTCAGTCTGTGTTCACAGTCTCCATGTTTCCACACTCTCCTCAGTCTGTGTTCACAGTCTCCATGTTTCCACACTCAGTTCAGTCTATGTTCACAGTCTCCATGTTTCCACCCTCCCCTCAGTCTGTGTTCACAGTCTCCATGTTTCCACAATCCCCTCAGTCTGTGTTCACAGTCTCCATGTTTCCACACTCCCTCAGTCTGTGTTCACAGTCTCCCTGTTTCCACTCTCCCCTCAGTCTGTGTTCACAGTCTCCATGTTTCCACACTCCCCTCAGTCTGTGTTCACAGTTTCCATGTTTCCACACTCCCCTCAGTCTGTGTTCAGAGTCTCCATGTTTCCACACTCCCCTCAGTCTGTGTTCACAGTCTCCCTGTTTCCACGCTCTGTTCAGTCTGTGTTCACAGTCTCCATGTTTCCACACTCTCCTCAGTCTGTGTTCACAGTCTCCATGTTTCCACACTCCGTTCAGTCTATGTTCACAGTCTCCATGTTTCCACACTCTCCTCAGTCTACGTTCACAGTCTCCATGTTTCCACACTCCCCTCAGTCTGTGTTCACAGTCTCCATGTTTCCATAATCCCCTCAGTCTATGTTCACAGTCTCCATGTTTCCACACTCTGTTCAGTCTGTTTTCACAGTCTCCATGTTTCCACACTCCACTCAGTCTGTGTTCACAGTCTCCATGTTTCCACACACTGTTCAGTCTGTGTTCACAGTCTCCCTGTTTCCACACTCCCCTCAGTCTGTGTTCACAGTCTCCCTGTTTCCACGCTCTGTTCAGTCTGTGTTCACAGTCTCCATGTTTCCACACTCCCCTCAGTCTGTGTTCACAGTCTCCATGTTTCCACACTCCCCTCAGTCTGTGTTCACAGTCTCCATGTTTCCACACTCCCCTCAGTCTATGTTCACAGTCTCCATGTTTCCAGAATCCCCTCAGTCTATGTTCACAGTCTCCATGTTTCCACACTCCCCTCAGTCTGTGTTCACAGTCTCCCTGTTTCCACACTCCCCTCAGTCTGTGTTCACAGTCTCCCTGTTTCCACGCTCTGTTCAGTCTGTGTTCACAGTCTCCATGTTTCCACACTCTCCTCAGTCTGTGTTCACAGTCTCCATGTTTCCACACTCCGTTCAGTCTGTGTTCACAGTCTCCCTGTTTCCACACTCCGTTCAGTCTATGTTCACAGTCTCCATGTTTCCACCCTCCCCTCAGTCTATGTTCACAGTCTCCATGTTTCTACACTCTGTTCAGTCTGTTCACAGTCTCCATGTTTCCACACTCCCCTCAGTCTGTGTTCACAGTCTCCATGTTTCCACACACTGATCAGTCTCTGTTCACAGTCTCCATGTTTCCAGAATCCCCTCAGTCTGTGTTCACAGTCTCCATGTTTCCACACTCCCCTCAGTCTGTGTTCACAGTCTCCATGTTTCCACACTCCGTTCAGTCTATGTTCACAGTCTCCATGTTTCCACCCTCCCCTCAGTCTATGTTCAGTCTCCATGTTTCCACACTCTCCTCAGTCTGTGTTCACAGTCTCCATGTTTCCACACTCCACTCAGTCTGTGTTCACCGTCTCCATGTTTCCACACTCTCCTCAGTCTGTGTTCACAGTCTCCATGTTTCCACACACTGTTCAGTCTCTGTTCACAGTCTCCATGTTTCCACACTCCCCTCAGTCTGTGTTCACAGTCTCCATGTTTCCACACACTGTTCAGTCTCTGTTCACAGTCTCCATGTTTCCACAATCCCCTCAGTCAGTGTTCACAGTCTCCATGTTTCCACAATCCCCTCAGTCAGTGTTCACAGTCTCCATGTTTCCACACTCCCCTCAGTCTGTGTTCAGAGTCTCCATGTTTCCACACTCCCCTCAGTCTGTGTTCACAGTTTCCATGTTTCCACACTCTCCTCAGTCTGTGTTCACAGTCTCCATGTTTCCACACTCCGTTCAGTCTATGTTCACAGTCTCCATGTTTCCACACTCTGCTCAGTCTATGTTCACAGTCTCCATGTTTCCACACTCCTCTCAGTCTGTGTTCACAGTCTCCATGTTTCCACAATCCCCTCAGGCTGTGTTCACAGTCTCCATGTTTCCACACTCCCCTCAGTCTGTGTTCACAGTCTCCCTGATTCCACACTCTGTTCAGTCTGTGTTCACAGTCTCCATGTTTCCACACTCCGTTCAGTCTATGTTCACAGTCTCCATGTTTCCACCCTCCCCTCAGTCTATGTTCAGTCTCCATGTTTCCACACTCTCCTCAGTCTGTGTTCACAGTCTCCATGTTTCCACACTCCACTCAGTCTGTGTTCACCGTCTCCATGTTTCCACACTCTCCTCAGTCTGTGTTCACAGTCTCCATGTTTCCACACACTGTTCAGTCTCTGTTCACAGTCTCCATGTTTCCACCCTCCCCTCAGTCTGTGTTCACAGTCTCCATGTTTCCACACACTGTTCAGTCTCTGTTCACAGTCTCCATGTTTCCACAATCCCCTCTGTCTGTGTTCACAGTCTCCATGTTTCCACACTCCCCTCAGTGTGTGTTCAGAGTCTCCATGTTTCCACACTCCCCTCAGTCTGTGTTCACAGTCTCCCTGTTTCCACGCTCTGTTCAGTCTGTGTTCACAGTCTCCATGTTTCCACACTCTCCTCAGTCTGTGTTCACAGTCTCCATGTTTCCACACTCCGTTCAGTCTATGTTCACAGTCTCCATGTTTCCACCCTCCCCTCAGTCTGTGTTCACAGTCTCCATGTTTCCACAATCCCCTCAGTCTGTGTTCACAGTCTCCATGTTTCCACACTCCCTCAGTCTGTGTTCACAGTCTCCATGTTTCCACTCTCCCCTCAGTCTGTGTTCACTGTCTCCATGTTTCCACACTCCCCTCAGTCTGTGTTCACAGTTTCCATGTTTCCACACTCCCCTCAGTCTGTGTTCAGAGTCTCCATGTTTCCACACTCCCCTCAGTCTGTGTTCACAGTCTCCCTGTTTCCACGCTCTGTTCAGTCTGTGTCCACAGTCTCCATGTTTCCACACTCTCCTCAGTCTGTGTTCACAGTCTCCATGTTTCCACACTCCGTTCAGTCTATGTTCACAGTCTCCATGTTTCCACACTCTCCTCAGTCTACGTTCACAGTCTCCATGTTTCCACACTCCCCTCAGTCTGTGTTCACAGTCTCCATGTTTCCACAATCCCCTCAGTCTATGTTCACAGTCTCCATGTTTCCACACTCTGTTCAGTCTGTTTTCACAGTCTCCATGTTTCCACACTCCACTCAGTCTGTGTTCACAGTCTCCATGTTTCCACACACTGTTCAGTCTGTGTTCACAGTCTCCCTGTTTCCACACTCCCCTCAGTCTGTGTTCACAGTCTCCCTGTTTCCACGCTCTGTTCAGTCTGTGTTCACAGTCTCCATGTTTCCACACTCCCCTCAGTCTGTGTTCACAGTTTCCATGTTTCCACACTCTCCTCAGTCTGTGTTCACAGTCTCCATGTTTCCACACTCCGTTCAGTCTATGTTCACAGTCTCCATGTTTCCACACTCTGCTCAGTCTATGTTCACAGTCTCCATGTTTCCACACTCCTCTCAGTCTGTGTTCACAGTCTCCATGTTTCCACAATCCCCTCAGTCTGTGTTCACAGTCTCCATGTTTCCACACTCCCCTCAGTCTGTGTTCACAGTCTCCCTGATTCCACACTCTGTTCAGTCTGTGTTCACAGTCTCCATGTTTCCACACTCCGTTCAGTCTGTGTTCACAGTCTCCATGTTTCCACCCTCCCCTCAGTCTATGTTCAGTCTCCATGTTTCCACACTCTCCTCAGTCTGTGTTCACCGTCTCCATGTTTCCACACTCTCCTCAGTCTGTGTTCACAGTCTCCATGTTTCCACACACTGTTCAGTCTCTGTTCACAGTCTCCATGTTTCCACCCTCCCCTCAGTCTGTGTTCACAGTCTCCATGTTTCCACACACTGTTCAGTCTCTGTTCACAGTCTCCATGTTTCCACAATCCCCTCTGTCTGTGTTCACAGTCTCCATGTTTCCACACTCCCCTCAGTCTGTGTTCAGAGTCTCCATGTTTCCACGCTCTGTTCAGTCTGTGTTCACAGTCTCCATGTTTCCACACTCTCCTCAGTCTGTGTTCACAGTCTCCATGTTTCCACACTCCGTTCAGTCTATGTTCACAGTCTCCATGTTTCCACCCTCCCCTCAGTCTGTGTTCACAGTCTCCATGTTTCCACAATCCCCTCAGTCTGTGTTCACAGTCTCCATGTTTCCACACTCCCTCAGTCTGTGTTCACAGTCTCCATGTTTCCACTCTCCCCTCAGTCTGTGTTCACTGTCTCCATGTTTCCACACTCCCCTCAGTCTGTGTTCACAGTTTCCATGTTTCCACACTCCCCTCAGTCTGTGTTCAGAGTCTCCATGTTTCCACCCCTCAGTCTGTGTTCACAGTCTCCCTGTTTCCACGCTCTGTTCAGTCTGTGTCCACAGTCTCCATGTTTCCACACTCTCCTCAGTCTGTGTTCACAGTCTCCATGTTTCCACACTCCGTTCAGTCTATGTTCACAGTCTCTATGTTTCCACACTCTCCTCAGTCTACGTTCACAGTCTCCATGTTTCCACACTCCCCTCAGTCTGTGTTCACAGTCTCCATGTTTCCACAATCCCCTCAGTCTATGTTCACAGTCTCCATGTTTCCACACTCTGTTCAGTCTGTTTTCACAGTCTCCATGTTTCCACACTCCACTCAGTCTGTGTTCACAGTCTCCATGTTTCCACACACTGTTCAGTCTGTGTTCACAGTCTCCCTGTTTCCACACTCCCCTCAGTCTGTGTTCACAGTCTCCCTGTTTCCACGCTCTGTTCAGTCTGTGTTCACAGTCTCCATGTTTCCACACTCCCCTCAGTCTGTGTTCACAGTCTCCATGTTTCCACACACCCCTCAGTCTATGTTCACAGTCTCCATGTTTCCAGAATCCCCTCAGTCTATGTTCACAGTCTCCATGTTTCCACACTCCCCTCAGTCTGTGTTCACAGTCTCCCTGTTTCCACACTCCCCTCAGTCTGTGTTCACAGTTTCCCTGTTTCCACGCTCTGTTCAGTCTGTGTTCACAGTCTCCATGTTTCCACACTCTCCTCAGTCTGTGTTCACAGTCTCCATGTTTCCACACTCCGTTCAGTCTGTGTTCACAGTCTCCCTGTTTCCACACTCCGTTCAGTCTATGTTCACAGTCTCCATGTTTCCACCCTCCCCTCAGTCTATGTTCACAGTCTCCATGTTTCTACACTCTGTTCAGTCTGTTCACAGTCTCCATGTTTCCACACTCCCCTCAGTCTGTGTTCACAGTCTCCATGTTTCCACACTCCCCTCAGTCTGTGTTCACAGTCTCCATGTTTCCACACTCCCCTCAGTCTGTGTTCACAGTCTCCATGTTTCCACACACTGTTCAGTCTCTGTTCACAGTCTCCATGTTTCCACACACTGTTCAGTCTCTGTTCACAGTCTCCATGTTTCCAGAATCCCCTCAGTCTGTGTTCACAGTCTCCATGTTTCCACACTCCCCTCAGTCTGTGTTCACAGTCTCCATGTTTCCACACTCCGTTCAGTCTATGTTCACAGTCTCCATGTTTCCACCCTCCCCTCAGTCTATGTTCAGTCTCCATGTTTCCACACTCTCCTCAGTCTGTGTTCACAGTCTCCATGTTTCCACACTCCACTCAGTCTGTGTTCACCGTCTCCATGTTTCCACACTCTCCTCAGTCTGTGTTCACAGTCTCCATGTTTCCACACACTGTTCAGTCTCTGTTCACAGTCTCCATGTTTCCACACTCCCCTCAGTCTGTGTTCACAGTCTCCATGTTTCCACACACTGTTCAGTCTCTGTTCACAGTCTCCATGTTTCCACAATCCCCTCAGTCAGTGTTCACAGTCTCCATGTTTCCACACTCCCCTCAGTCTGTGTTCAGAGTCTCCATGTTTCCACACTCCCCTCAGTCTGTGTTCACCGTCTCCATGTTTCCACACTCTCCTCAGTCTGTGTTCACAGTCTCCATGTTTCCACACACTGTTCAGTCTCTGTTCACAGTCTCCATGTTTCCACCCTCCCCTCAGTCTGTGTTCACAGTCTCCATGTTTCCACACTCCCCTCAGTCTGTGTTCACAGTCTCCATGTTTCCACACTCCCCTCAGTCTGTGTTCACAGTCTCCATGTTTCCACACTCGGTTCAGTCTGTGTTCACAGTCTCCATGTTTCCACACTCTCCTCAGTCTGTGTTCACAGTCTCCATGTTTCCACACTCCATTCAGTCTATGTTCACAGTCTCCATGTTTCCACACTCCCCTCAGTCTGTGTTCACAGTCTCCATGTTTCCACACTCTCCTCAGTCTGTTCACAGTCTCCATGTTTCCACAATCCCCTCAGTCTATGTTCACAGTCTCCATGTTTCCACAATCCCCTCAGTCTATGTTCACAGTCTCCATGTTTCCACACTCTGTTCAGTCTGTTTTCACAGTCTCCATGTTTCCACAATCCCCTCAGTCTATGTTCACAGTCTCCATGTTTCCACACTCTGTTCAGTCTGTTTTCACAGTCTCCATGTTTCCACACTCTCCTCAGTCTGTGTTCACAGTCTCCAAGTTTCCACACTCCCCTCAGTCTGTGTTCACAGTCTCCATGTTTCCACACTCCTCTGAGTCTGTGTTCACAGTCTCCATGTTTCCACACTCCCCTCAGTCTGTGTTCACAGTCTCCATGTTTCCACACTCCCTCAGTCTGTGTTCACAGTCTCCATGTTTCCACTCTCCCCTCAGTCTGTGTTCACTGTCTCCATGTTTCCACACTCCCCTCAGTCTGTGTTCACAGTTTCCATGTTTCCACACTCCCCTCAGTCTGTGTTCAGAGTCTCCATGTTTCCACACTCCCCTCAGTCTGTGTTCACAGTCTCCGTTTCCACGCTCTGTTCAGTCTGTGTCCACAGTCTCCATGTTTCCACACTCTCCTCAGTCTGTGTTCACAGTCTCCATGTTTCCACACTCCGTTCAGTCTATGTTCACAGTCTCCATGTTTCCACACTCTCCTCAGTCTACGTTCACAGTCTCCATGTTTCCACACTCCCCTCAGTCTGTGTTCACAGTCTCCATGTTTCCACAATCCCCTCAGTCTATGTTCACAGTCTCCATGTTTCCACACTCTGTTCAGTCTGTTTTCACAGTCTCCATGTTTCCACACTCCACTCAGTCTGTGTTCACAGTCTCCATGTTTCCACACACTGTTCAGTCTGTGTTCACAGTCTCCCTGTTTCCACACTCCCCTCAGTCTGTGTTCACAGTCTCCCTATTTCCACGCTCTGTTCAGTCTGTGTTCACAGTCTCCATGTTTCCACACTCCCCTCAGTCTGTGTTCACAGTCTCCATGTTTCCACACTCCCCTCAGTCTGTGTTCACAGTCTCCATGTTTCCACACTCCCCTCAGTCTATGTTCACAGTCTCCATGTTTCCAGAATCCCCTCAGTCTATGTTCACAGTCTCCATGTTTCCACACTCCCCTCAGTCTGTGTTCACAGTCTCCCTGTTTCCACACTCCCCTCAGTCTGTGTTCACAGTCTCCCTGTTTCCACGCTCTGTTCAGTCTGTGTTCACAGTCTCCATGTTTCCACACTCTCCTCAGTCTGTGTTCACAGTCTCCATGTTTCCACACTCCGTTCAGTCTGTGTTCACACTCTCCCTGTTTCCACACTCCATTCAGTCTATGTTCACAGTCTCCATGTTTCCACCCTCCCCTCAGTCTATGTTCACAGTCTCCATGTTTCTACACTCTGTTCAGTCTGTTCACAGTCTCCATGTTTCCACACTCCACTCAGTCTGTGTTCACAGTCTCCATGTTTCCACACTCCCCTCAGTCTGTGTTCACAGTCTCCATGTTTCCACACTCCCCTCAGTCTGTGTTCACAGTCTCCATGTTTCCACACACTGTTCAGTCTCTGTTCACAGTCTCCATGTTTCCACACACTGTTCAGTCTCTGTTCACAGTCTCCATGTTTCCAGAATCCCCTCAGTCTGTGTTCACAGTCTCCATGTTTCCACACTCCCCTCAGTCTGTGTTCACAGTCTCCATGTTTCCACACTCCGTTCAGTCTATGTTCACAGTCTCCATGTTTCCACCCTCCCCTCAGTCTATGTTCAGTCTCCATGTTTCCACACTCTCCTCAGTCTGTGTTCACAGTCTCCATGTTTCCACACTCCACTCAGTCTGTGTTCACCGTCTCCATGTTTCCACACTCTCCTCAGTCTGTGTTCACAGTCTCCATGTTTCCACACACTGTTCAGTCTCTGTTCACAGTCTCCATGTTTCCACACTCCCCTCAGTCTGTGTTCACAGTCTCCATGTTTCCACACACTGTTCAGTCTCTGTTCACAGTCTCCATGTTTCCACAATCCCCTCAGTCAGTGTTCACAGTCTCCATGTTTCCACACACTGTTCAGTCTCTGTTCACAGTCTCCATGTTTCCACCCTCCCCTCAGTCTGTGTTCACAGTCTCCATGTTTCCACACTCCCCTCAGTCTGTGTTCACAGTCTCCATGTTTCCACACTCCCCTCAGTCTGTGTTCACAGTCTCCATGTTTCCACACTCGGTTCAGTCTGTGTTCACAGTCTCCATGTTTCCACACTCTCCTCAGTCTGTGTTCACAGTCTCCATGTTTCCACACTCCATTCAGTCTATGTTCACAGTCTCCATGTTTCCACACTCCCCTCAGTCTGTGTTCACAGTCTCCATGTTTCCACACTCTCCTCATTCTGTTCACAGTCTCCATGTTTCCACAATCCCCTCAGTCTATGTTCACAGTCTCCATGTTTCCACAATCCCCTCAGTCTATGTTCACAGTCTCCATGTTTCCACACTCTGTTCAGTCTGTTTTCACAGTCTCCATGTTTCCACACTCTCCTCAGTCTGTGTTCACAGTCTCCATGTTTCCACACTCCCCTCAGGCTGTGTTCACAGTCTCCATGTTTCCACAATCCCCTCAGTCTATGTTCACAGTCTCCATGTTTCCACACTCCACTCAGTCTGTGTTCACAGTCTCCATGTTTCCACACACTGTTCAGTCTGTGTTCACAGTCTCCCTGTTTCCACACTCCCCTCAGTCTGTGTTCACAGTCTCCCTGTTTCCACGCTCTGTTCAGTCTGTGTTCACAGTCTCCATGTTTCCACACTCCCCTCAGTCTGTGTTCACAGTCTCCATGTTTCCACACTCCCCTCAGTCTGTGTTCACAGTCTCCATGTTTCCACACTCCCCTCAGTCTATGTTCACAGTCTCCATGTTTCCACACTCCCCTCAGTCTGTGTTCACAGTCTCCCTGTTTCCACACTCCCCTCAGTCTGTGTTCACAGTCTCCCTGTTTCCACGCTCTGTTCAGTCTGTGTTCACAGTCTCCATGTTTCCACACTCTCCTCAGTCTGTGTTCACAGTCTCCATGTTTCCACACTCCGTTCAGTCTGTGTTCACAGTCTCCCTGTTTCCACACTCCGTTCAGTCTATGTTCACAGTCTCCATGTTTCCACCCTCCCCTCAGTCTATGTTCACAGTCTCCATGTTTCTACACTCTGTTCAGTCTGTTCACAGTCTCCATGTTTCCACACTCCCCTCAGTCTGTGTTCACAGTCTCCATGTTTCCACACTCCCCTCAGTCTGTGTTCACAGTCTCCATGTTTCCACACTCCCCTCAGTCTGTGTTCACAGTCTCCATGTTTCCACACACTGTTCAGTCTCTGTTCACAGTCTCCATGTTTCCACTCTCCCCTCAGTCTGTGTTCACTGTCTCCATGTTTCCACACTCCCCTCAGTCTGTGTTCACAGTTTCCATGTTTCCACACTCCCCTCAGTCTGTGTTCAGAGTCTCCATGTTTCCACACTCCCCTCAGTCTGTGTTCACAGTCTCCCTGTTTCCACGCTCTGTTCAGTCTGTGTCCACAGTCTCCATGTTTCCACACTCTCCTCAGTCTGTGTTCACAGTCTCCATGTTTCCACACTCCGTTCAGTCTATGTTCACAGTCTCCATGTTTCCACACTCTCCTCAGTCTACGTTCACAGTCTCCATGTTTCCACACTCCCCTCAGTCTGTGTTCACAGTCTCCATGTTTCCACAATCCCCTCAGTCTATGTTCACAGTCTCCATGTTTCCACACTCTGTTCAGTCTGTTTTCACAGTCTCCATGTTTCCACACTCCACTCAGTCTGTGTTCACAGTCTCCATGTTTCCACACACTGTTCAGTCTGTCTTCACAGTCTCCCTGTTTCCACACTCCCCTCAGTCTGTGTTCACAGTCTCCCTGTTTCCACGCTCTGTTCAGTCTGTGTTCACAGTCTCCATGTTTCCACACTCCCCTCAGTCTGTGTTCACAGTCTCCATGTTTCCACACTCCCCTCAGTCTGTGTTCACAGTCTCCATGTTTCCACACTCCCCTCAGTCTATGTTCACAGTCTCCATGTTTCCAGAATCCCCTCAGTCTATGTTCACAGTCTCCATGTTTCCACACTCCCCTCAGTCTGTGTTCACAGTCTCCCTGTTTCCACACTCCCCTCAGTCTGTGTTCACAGTCTCCATGTTTCCACACTCCCCTCAGTCTGTGTTCACAGTCTCCCTGTTTCCACACTCCCCTCAGTCTGTGTTCACAGTCTCCCTGTTTCCACGCTCTGTTCAGTCTGTGTTCACAGTCTCCATGTTTCCACACTCTCCTCAGTCTGTGTTCACAGTCTCCATGTTTCCACACTCCGTTCAGTCTGTGTTCACAGTCTCCCTGTTTCCACACTCCATTCAGTCTATGTTCACAGTCTCCATGTTTCCACCCTCCCCTCAGTCTATGTTCACAGTCTCCATGTTTCCACTCTCCCCTCAGTCTGTGTTCACTGTCTCCATGTTTCCACACTCCCCTCAGTCTGTGTTCACAGTTTCCATGTTTCCACACTCCCCTCAGTCTGTGTTCAGAGTCTCCATGTTTCCACACTCCCCTCAGTCTGTGTTCACAGTCTCCCTGTTTCCACGCTCTGTTCAGTCTGTGTCCACAGTCTCCATGTTTCCACACTCTCCTCAGTCTGTGTTCACAGTCTCCATGTTTCCACACTCCGTTCAGTCTATGTTCACAGTCTCCATGTTTCCACACTCTCCTCAGTCTACGTTCACAGTCTCCATGTTTCCACACTCCCCTCAGTCTGTGTTCACAGTCTCCATGTTTCCACAATCCCCTCAGTCTATGTTCACAGTCTCCATGTTTCCACACTCTGTTCAGTCTGTTTTCACAGTCTCCATGTTTCCACACTCCACTCAGTCTGTGTTCACAGTCTCCATGTTTCCACACACTGTTCAGTCTGTCTTCACAGTCTCCCTGTTTCCACACTCCCCTCAGTCTGTGTTCACAGTCTCCCTGTTTCCACGCTCTGTTCAGTCTGTGTTCACAGTCTCCATGTTTCCACACTCCCCTCAGTCTGTGTTCACAGTCTCCATGTTTCCACACTCCCCTCAGTCTGTGTTCACAGTCTCCATGTTTCCACACTCCCCTCAGTCTATGTTCACAGTCTCCATGTTTCCAGAATCCCCTCAGTCTATGTTCACAGTCTCCATGTTTCCACACTCCCCTCAGTCTGTGTTCACAGTCTCCCTGTTTCCACACTCCCCTCAGTCTGTGTTCACAGTCTCCATGTTTCCACACTCCCCTCAGTCTGTGTTCACAGTCTCCCTGTTTCCACACTCCCCTCAGTCTGTGTTCACAGTCTCCCTGTTTCCACGCTCTGTTCAGTCTGTGTTCACAGTCTCCATGTTTCCACACTCTCCTCAGTCTGTGTTCACAGTCTCCATGTTTCCACACTCCGTTCAGTCTGTGTTCACAGTCTCCCTGTTTCCACACTCCATTCAGTCTATGTTCACAGTCTCCATGTTTCCACCCTCCCCTCAGTCTATGTTCACAGTCTCCATGTTTCTACACTCTGTTCAGTCTGTTCACAGTCTCCATGTTTCCACACTCCCCTCAGTCTGTGTTCACAGTCTCCATGTTTCCACACTCCCCTCAGTCTGTGTTCACAGTCTCCATGTTTCCACACTCCCCTCAGTCTGTGTTCACAGTCTCCATGTTTCCACACACTGTTCAGTCTCTGTTCACAGTCTCCATGTTTCCACACACTGTTCAGTCTCTGTTCACAGTCTCCATGTTTCCAGAATCCCCTCAGTCTGTGTTCACAGTCTCCATGTTTCCACACTCCCCTCAGTCTGTGTTCACAGTCTCCATGTTTCCACACTCCGTTCAGTCTATGTTCACAGTCTCCATGTTTCCACCCTCCCCTCAGTCTATGTTCAGTCTCCATGTTTCCACACTCTCCTCAGTCTGTGTTCACAGTCTCCATGTTTCCACACTCCACTCAGTCTGTGTTCACCGTCTCCATGTTTCCACACTCTCCTCAGTCTGTGTTCACAGTCTCCATGTTTCCACACACTGTTCAGTCTCTGTTCACAGTCTCCATGTTTCCACACTCCCCTCAGTCTGTGTTCACAGTCTCCATGTTTCCACACACTGTTCAGTCTCTGTTCACAGTCTCCATGTTTCCACAATCCCCTCAGTCAGTGTTCACAGTCTCCATGTTTCCACACACTGTTCAGTCTCTGTTCACAGTCTCCATGTTTCCACCCTCCCCTCAGTCTGTGTTCACAGTCTCCATGTTTCCACACTCCCCTCAGTCTGTGTTCACAGTCTCCATGTTTCCACACTCCCCTCAGTCTGTGTTCACAGTCTCCATGTTTCCACACTCGGTTCAGTCTGTGTTCACAGTCTCCATGTTTCCACACTCTCCTCAGTCTGTGTTCACAGTCTCCATGTTTCCACACTCCATTCAGTCTATGTTCACAGTCTCCATGTTTCCACACTCCCCTCAGTCTGTGTTCACAGTCTCCATGTTTCCACACTCTCCTCAGTCTGTTCACAGTCTCCATGTTTCCACAATCCCCTCAGTCTATGTTCACAGTCTCCATGTTTCCACAATCCCCTCAGTCTATGTTCACAGTCTCCATGTTTCCACACTCTGTTCAGTCTGTTTTCACAGTCTCCATGTTTCCACACTCTCCTCAGTCTGTGTTCACAGTCTCCATGTTTCCACACTCCCCTCAGGCTGTGTTCACAGTCTCCATGTTTCCACAATCCCCTCAGTCTATGTTCACAGTCTCCATGTTTCCACACTCCACTCAGTCTGTGTTCACAGTCTCCATGTTTCCACACACTGTTCAGTCTGTGTTCACAGTCTCCCTGTTTCCACACTCCCCTCAGTCTGTGTTCACAGTCTCCCTGTTTCCACGCTCTGTTCAGTCTGTGTTCACAGTCTCCATGTTTCCACACTCCCCTCAGTCTGTGTTCACAGTCTCCATGTTTCCACACTCCCCTCAGTCTGTGTTCACAGTCTCCATGTTTCCACACTCCCCTCAGTCTATGTTCACAGTCTCCATGTTTCCACACTCCCCTCAGTCTGTGTTCACAGTCTCCCTGTTTCCACACTCCCCTCAGTCTGTGTTCACAGTCTCCCTGTTTCCACGCTCTGTTCAGTCTGTGTTCACAGTCTCCATGTTTCCACACTCTCCTCAGTCTGTGTTCACAGTCTCCATGTTTCCACACTCCGTTCAGTCTGTGTTCACAGTCTCCCTGTTTCCACACTCCGTTCAGTCTATGTTCACAGTCTCCATGTTTCCACCCTCCCCTCAGTCTATGTTCACAGTCTCCATGTTTCTACACTCTGTTCAGTCTGTTCACAGTCTCCATGTTTCCACACTCCCCTCAGTCTGTGTTCACAGTCTCCATGTTTCCACACTCCCCTCAGTCTGTGTTCACAGTCTCCATGTTTCCACACTCCCCTCATCTGTGTTCACAGTCTCCATGTTTCCACACACTGTTCAGTCTCTGTTCACAGTCTCCATGTTTCCACACACTGTTCAGTCTCTGTTCACAGTCTCCATGTTTCCAGAATCCCCTCAGTCTGTGTTCACAGTCTCCATGTTTCCACACTCCCCTCAGTCTGTGTTCACAGTCTCCATGTTTCCACACTCCGTTCAGTCTATGTTCACAGTCTCCATGTTTCCACCCTCCCCTCAGTCTATGTTCAGTCTCCATGTTTCCAAACTCTCCTCAGTCTGTGTTCACAGTCTCCATGTTTCCACACTCCACTCAGTCTGTGTTCACCGTCTCCATGTTTCCACACTCTCCTCAGTCTGTGTTCACAGTCTCCATGTTTCCACACACTGTTCAGTCTCTGTTCACAGTCTCCATGTTTCCACACTCCCCTCAGTCTGTGTTCACAGTCTCCATGTTTCCACACACTGTTCAGTCTCTGTTCACAGTCTCCATGTTTCCACAATCCCCTCAGTCAGTGTTCACAGTCTCCATGTTTCCACACTCCCCTCAGTCTGTGTTCAGAGTCTCCATGTTTCCACACTCCCCTCAGTCTGTGTTCACCGTCTCCATGTTTCCACACTCTCCTCAGTCTGTGTTCACAGTCTCCATGTTTCCACACACTGTTCAGTCTCTGTTCACAGTCTCCATGTTTCCACCCTCCCCTCAGTCTGTGTTCACAGTCTCCATGTTTCCACACTCCCCTCAGTCTGTGTTCACAGTCTCCATGTTTCCACACTCCCCTCAGTCTGTGTTCACAGTCTCCATGTTTCCACACTCGGTTCAGTCTGTGTTCACAGTCTCCATGTTTCCACACTCTCCTCAGTCTGTGTTCACAGTCTCCATGTTTCCACACTCCCCTCAGTCTGTGTTCACAGTCTCCATGTTTCCACACTCCCCTCAGTCTGTGTTCACAGTCTCCATGTTTCCACACTCTCCTCAGTCTGTTCAGTCTCCATGTTTCCACAATCCCCTCAGTCTATGTTCACAGTCTCCATGTTTCCACAATCCCCTCAGTCTATGTTCACAGTCTCCATGTTTCCACACTCTGTTCAGTCTGTTTTCACAGTCTCCAAGTTTCCACACTCTCCTCAGTCTGTGTTCACAGTCTCCATGTTTCCACACTCCCCTCAGTCTGTGTTCACAGTCTCCATGTTTCCACACTCCTCTGAGTCTGTGTTCACAGTCTCCATGTTTCCACACTCCCCTCAGTCTGTGTTCACAGTCTCCATGTTTCCACACTCCCTCAGTCTGTGTTCACAGTCTCCATGTTTCCACTCTCCCCTCAGTCTGTGTTCACTGTCTCCATGTTTCCACACTCCCCTCAGTCTGTGTTCACAGTTTCCATGTTTCCACACTCCCCTCAGTCTGTGTTCAGAGTCTCCATGTTTCCACACTCCCCTCAGTCTGTGTTCACAGTCTCCCTGTTTCCACGCTCTGTTCAGTCTGTGTCCACAGTCTCCATGTTTCCACACTCTCCTCAGTGTGTGTTCACAGTCTCCATGTTTCCACACTCCGTTCAGTCTATGTTCACAGTCTCCATGTTTCCACACTCTCCTCAGTCTACGTTCACAGTCTCCATGTTTCCACACTCCCCTCAGTCTGTGTTCACAGTCTCCATGTTTCCACAATCCCCTCAGTCTATGTTCACAGTCTCCATGTTTCCACACTCTGTTCAGTCTGTTTTCACAGTCTCCATGTTTCCACACTCCACTCAGTCTGTGTTCACAGTCTCCATGTTTCCACACACTGTTCAGTCTGTGTTCACAGTCTCCCTGTTTCCACACTCCCCTCAGTCTGTGTTCACAGTCTCCCTGTTTCCACGCTCTGTTCAGTCTGTGTTCACAGTCTCCATGTTTCCACACTCCCCTCAGTCTGTGTTCACAGTCTCCATGTTTCCACACTCCCCTCAGTCTGTGTTCACAGTCTCCATGTTTCCACACTCCCCTCAGTCTATGTTCACAGTCTCCATGTTTCCAGAATCCCCTCAGTCTATGTTCACAGTCTCCATGTTTCCACACTCCCCTCAGTCTGTGTTCACAGTCTCCCTGTTTCCACACTCCCCTCAGTCTGTGTTCACAGTCTCCCTGTTTCCACGCTCTGTTCAGTCTGTGTTCACAGTCTCCATGTTTCCACACTCTCCTCAGTCTGTGTTCACAGTCTCCATGTTTCCACACTCCGTTCAGTCTGTGTTCACAGTCTCCCTGTTTCCACACTCCATTCAGTCTATGTTCACAGTCTCCATGTTTCCACCCTCCCCTCAGTCTATGTTCACAGTCTCCATGTTTCTACACTCTGTTCAGTCTGTTCACAGTCTCCATGTTTCCACACTCCCCTCAGTCTGTGTTCACAGTCTCCATGTTTCCACACTCACCTCAGTCTGTGTTCACAGTCTCCATGTTTCCACACTCCCCTCAGTCTGTGTTCACAGTCTCCATGTTTCCACACACTGTTCAGTCTCTGTTCACAGTCTCCATGTTTCCACACACTGTTCAGTCTCTGTTCACAGTCTCCATGTTTCCAGAATCCCCTCAGTCTGTGTTCACAGTCTCCATGTTTCCACACTCCCCTCAGTCTGTGTTCACAGTCTCCATGTTTCCACACTCCGTTCAGTCTATGTTCACAGTCTCCATGTTTCCACCCTCCCCTCAGTCTATGTTCAGTCTCCATGTTTCCACACTCTCCTCAGTCTGTGTTCACAGTCTCCATGTTTCCACACTCCACTCAGTCTGTGTTCACCGTCTCCATGTTTCCACACTCTCCTCAGTCTGTGTTCACAGTCTCCATGTTTCCACACACTGTTCAGTCTCTGTTCACAGTCTCCATGTTTCCACACTCCCCTCAGTCTGTGTTCACAGTCTCCATGTTTCCACACACTGTTCAGTCTCTGTTCACAGTCTCCATGTTTCCACCCTCCCCTCAGTCTGTGTTCACAGTCTCCATGTTTCCACACTCCCCTCAGTCTGTGTTCACAGTCTCCATGTTTCCACACTCCCCTCAGTCTGTGTTCACAGTCTCCATGTTTCCACACTCGGTTCAGTCTGTGTTCACAGTCTCCATGTTTCCACACTCTCCTCAGTCTGTGTTCACAGTCTCCATGTTTCCACACTCCATTCAGTCTATGTTCACAGTCTCCATGTTTCCACACTCCCCTCAGTCTGTGTTCACAGTCTCCATGTTTCCACACTCTCCTCAGTCTGTTCACAGTCTCCATGTTTCCACACACTGTTCAGTCTCTGTTCACAGTCTCCATGTTTCCACACTCCCCTCAGTCTGTGTTCACAGTCTCCAAGTTTCCACACTCTCCTCAGTCTGTGTTCACAGTCTCCATGTTTCCACACTCCCCTCAGTCTGTGTTCACAGTCTCCATGTTTCCACACTCCTCTGAGTCTGTGTTCACAGTCTCCATGTTTCCACACTCCATTCAGTCTATGTTCACAGTCTCCATGTTTCCACACTCCACTCAGTCTGTGTTCACAGTCTCCATGTTTCCACACACTGTTCAGTCTGTGTTCACAGTCTCCCTGTTTCCACACTCCCCTCAGTCTGTGTTCACAGTCTCCCTGTTTCCACGCTCTGTTCAGTCTGTGTTCACAGTCTCCATGTTTCCACACTCCCCTCAGTCTGTGTTCACAGTCTCCATGTTTCCACACACCCCTCAGTCTATGTTCACAGTCTCCATGTTTCCAGAATCCCCTCAGTCTATGTTCACAGTCTCCATGTTTCCACACTCCCCTCAGTCTGTGTTCACAGTCTCCCTGTTTCCACACTCCCCTCAGTCTGTGTTCACAGTTTCCCTGTTTCCACGCTCTGTTCAGTCTGTGTTCACAGTCTCCATGTTTCCACACTCTCCTCAGTCTGTGTTCACAGTCTCCATGTTTCCACACTCCGTTCAGTCTGTGTTCACAGTCTCCCTGTTTCCACACTCCGTTCAGTCTATGTTCACAGTCTCCATGTTTCCACCCTCCCCTCAGTCTATGTTCACAGTCTCCATGTTTCTACACTCTGTTCAGTCTGTTCACAGTCTCCATGTTTCCACACTCCCCTCAGTCTGTGTTCACAGTCTCCATGTTTCCACACTCCCCTCAGTCTGTGTTCACAGTCTCCATGTTTCCACACTCCCCTCAGTCTGTGTTCACAGTCTCCATGTTTCCACACACTGTTCAGTCTCTGTTCACAGTCTCCATGTTTCCACACACTGTTCAGTCTCTGTTCACAGTCTCCATGTTTCCAGAATCCCCTCAGTCTGTGTTCACAGTCTCCATGTTTCCACACTCCCCTCAGTCTGTGTTCACAGTCTCCATGTTTCCACACTCCGTTCAGTCTATGTTCACAGTCTCCATGTTTCCACCCTCCCCTCAGTCTATGTTCAGTCTCCATGTTTCCACACTCTCCTCAGTCTGTGTTCACAGTCTCCATGTTTCCACACTCCACTCAGTCTGTGTTCACCGTCTCCATGTTTCCACACTCTCCTCAGTCTGTGTTCACAGTCTCCATGTTTCCACACACTGTTCAGTCTCTGTTCACAGTCTCCATGTTTCCACACTCCCCTCAGTCTGTGTTCACAGTCTCCATGTTTCCACACACTGTTCAGTCTCTGTTCACAGTCTCCATGTTTCCACAATCCCCTCAGTCAGTGTTCACAGTCTCCATGTTTCCACACTCCCCTCAGTCTGTGTTCAGAGTCTCCATGTTTCCACACTCCCCTCAGTCTGTGTTCACCGTCTCCATGTTTCCACACTCTCCTCAGTCTGTGTTCACAGTCTCCATGTTTCCACACACTGTTCAGTCTCTGTTCACAGTCTCCATGTTTCCACCCTCCCCTCAGTCTGTGTTCACAGTCTCCATGTTTCCACACTCCCCTCAGTCTGTGTTCACAGTCTCCATGTTTCCACACTCCCCTCAGTCTGTGTTCACAGTCTCCATGTTTCCACACTCGGTTCAGTCTGTGTTCACAGTCTCCATGTTTCCACACTCTCCTCAGTCTGTGTTCACAGTCTCCATGTTTCCACACTCCATTCAGTCTATGTTCACAGTCTCCATGTTTCCACACTCCCCTCAGTCTGTGTTCACAGTCTCCATGTTTCCACACTCTCCTCAGTCTGTTCACAGTCTCCATGTTTCCACAATCCCCTCAGTCTATGTTCACAGTCTCCATGTTTCCACAATCCCCTCAGTCTATGTTCACAGTCTCCATGTTTCCACACTCTGTTCAGTCTGTTTTCACAGTCTCCATGTTTCCACAATCCCCTCAGTCTATGTTCACAGTCTCCATGTTTCCACACTCTGTTCAGTCTGTTTTCACAGTCTCCATGTTTCCACACTCTCCTCAGTCTGTGTTCACAGTCTCCAAGTTTCCACACTCCCCTCAGTCTGTGTTCACAGTCTCCATGTTTCCACACTCCTCTGAGTCTGTGTTCACAGTCTCCATGTTTCCACACTCCCCTCAGTCTGTGTTCACAGTCTCCATGTTTCCACACTCCCTCAGTCTGTGTTCACAGTCTCCATGTTTCCACTCTCCCCTCAGTCTGTGTTCACTGTCTCCATGTTTCCACACTCCCCTCAGTCTGTGTTCACAGTTTCCATGTTTCCACACTCCCCTCAGTCTGTGTTCAGAGTCTCCATGTTTCCACACTCCCCTCAGTCTGTGTTCACAGTCTCCCTGTTTCCACGCTCTGTTCAGTCTGTGTCCACAGTCTCCATGTTTCCACACTCTCCTCAGTCTGTGTTCACAGTCTCCATGTTTCCACACTCCGTTCAGTCTATGTTCACAGTCTCCATGTTTCCACACTCTCCTCAGTCTACGTTCACAGTCTCCATGTTTCCACACTCCCCTCAGTCTGTGTTCACAGTCTCCATGTTTCCACAATCCCCTCAGTCTATGTTCACAGTCTCCATGTTTCCACACTCTGTTCAGTCTGTTTTCACAGTCTCCATGTTTCCACACTCCACTCAGTCTGTGTTCACAGTCTCCATGTTTCCACACACTGTTCAGTCTGTGTTCACAGTCTCCCTGTTTCCACACTCCCCTCAGTCTGTGTTCACAGTCTCCCTATTTCCACGCTCTGTTCAGTCTGTGTTCACAGTCTCCATGTTTCCACACTCCCCTCAGTCTGTGTTCACAGTCTCCATGTTTCCACACTCCCCTCAGTCTGTGTTCACAGTCTCCATGTTTCCACACTCCCCTCAGTCTATGTTCACAGTCTCCATGTTTCCAGAATCCCCTCAGTCTATGTTCACAGTCTCCATGTTTCCACACTCCCCTCAGTCTGTGTTCACAGTCTCCCTGTTTCCACACTCCCCTCAGTCTGTGTTCACAGTCTCCCTGTTTCCACGCTCTGTTCAGTCTGTGTTCACAGTCTCCATGTTTCCACACTCTCCTCAGTCTGTGTTCACAGTCTCCATGTTTCCACACTCCGTTCAGTCTGTGTTCACACTCTCCCTGTTTCCACACTCCATTCAGTCTATGTTCACAGTCTCCATGTTTCCACCCTCCCCTCAGTCTATGTTCACAGTCTCCATGTTTCTACACTCTGTTCAGTCTGTTCACAGTCTCCATGTTTCCACACTCCACTCAGTCTGTGTTCACAGTCTCCATGTTTCCACACTCCCCTCAGTCTGTGTTCACAGTCTCCATGTTTCCACACTCCCCTCAGTCTGTGTTCACAGTCTCCATGTTTCCACACACTGTTCAGTCTCTGTTCACAGTCTCCATGTTTCCACACACTGTTCAGTCTCTGTTCACAGTCTCCATGTTTCCAGAATCCCCTCAGTCTGTGTTCACAGTCTCCATGTTTCCACACTCCCCTCAGTCTGTGTTCACAGTCTCCATGTTTCCACACTCCGTTCAGTCTATGTTCACAGTCTCCATGTTTCCACCCTCCCCTCAGTCTATGTTCAGTCTCCATGTTTCCACACTCTCCTCAGTCTGTGTTCACAGTCTCCATGTTTCCACACTCCACTCAGTCTGTGTTCACCGTCTCCATGTTTCCACACTCTCCTCAGTCTGTGTTCACAGTCTCCATGTTTCCACACACTGTTCAGTCTCTGTTCACAGTCTCCATGTTTCCACACTCCCCTCAGTCTGTGTTCACAGTCTCCATGTTTCCACACACTGTTCAGTCTCTGTTCACAGTCTCCATGTTTCCACAATCCCCTCAGTCAGTGTTCACAGTCTCCATGTTTCCACACACTGTTCAGTCTCTGTTCACAGTCTCCATGTTTCCACCCTCCCCTCAGTCTGTGTTCACAGTCTCCATGTTTCCACACTCCCCTCAGTCTGTGTTCACAGTCTCCATGTTTCCACACTCCCCTCAGTCTGTGTTCACAGTCTCCATGTTTCCACACTCGGTTCAGTCTGTGTTCACAGTCTCCATGTTTCCACACTCTCCTCAGTCTGTGTTCACAGTCTCCATGTTTCCACACTCCATTCAGTCTATGTTCACAGTCTCCATGTTTCCACACTCCCCTCAGTCTGTGTTCACAGTCTCCATGTTTCCACACTCTCCTCATTCTGTTCACAGTCTCCATGTTTCCACAATCCCCTCAGTCTATGTTCACAGTCTCCATGTTTCCACAATCCCCTCAGTCTATGTTCACAGTCTCCATGTTTCCACACTCTGTTCAGTCTGTTTTCACAGTCTCCATGTTTCCACACTCTCCTCAGTCTGTGTTCACAGTCTCCATGTTTCCACAATCCCCTCAGTCTATGTTCACAGTCTCCATGTTTCCACACTCCACTCAGTCTGTGTTCACAGTCTCCATGTTTCCACACACTGTTCAGTCTGTGTTCACAGTCTCCCTGTTTCCACACTCCCCTCAGTCTGTGTTCACAGTCTCCCTGTTTCCACGCTCTGTTCAGTCTGTGTTCACAGTCTCCATGTTTCCACACTCCCCTCAGTCTGTGTTCACAGTCTCCATGTTTCCACACTCCCCTCAGTCTGTGTTCACAGTCTCCATGTTTCCACACTCCCCTCAGTCTATGTTCACAGTCTCCATGTTTCCACACTCCCCTCAGTCTGTGTTCACAGTCTCCCTGTTTCCACACTCCCCTCAGTCTGTGTTCACAGTCTCCCTGTTTCCACGCTCTGTTCAGTCTGTGTTCACAGTCTCCATGTTTCCACACTCTCCTCAGTCTGTGTTCACAGTCTCCATGTTTCCACACTCCGTTCAGTCTGTGTTCACAGTCTCCCTGTTTCCACACTCCGTTCAGTCTATGTTCACAGTCTCCATGTTTCCACCCTCCCCTCAGTCTATGTTCACAGTCTCCATGTTTCTACACTCTGTTCAGTCTGTTCACAGTCTCCATGTTTCCACACTCCCCTCAGTCTGTGTTCACAGTCTCCATGTTTCCACACTCCCCTCAGTCTGTGTTCACAGTCTCCATGTTTCCACACTCCCCTCAGTCTGTGTTCACAGTCTCCATGTTTCCACACACTGTTCAGTCTCTGTTCACAGTCTCCATGTTTCCACTCTCCCCTCAGTCTGTGTTCACTGTCTCCATGTTTCCACACTCCCCTCAGTCTGTGTTCACAGTTTCCATGTTTCCACACTCCCCTCAGTCTGTGTTCAGAGTCTCCATGTTTCCACACTCCCCTCAGTCTGTGTTCACAGTCTCCCTGTTTCCACGCTCTGTTCAGTCTGTGTCCACAGTCTCCATGTTTCCACACTCTCCTCAGTGTGTGTTCACAGTCTCCATGTTTCCACACTCCGTTCAGTCTATGTTCACAGTCTCCATGTTTCCACACTCTCCTCAGTCTACGTTCACAGTCTCCATGTTTCCACACTCCCCTCAGTCTGTGTTCACAGTCTCCATGTTTCCACAATCCCCTCAGTCTATGTTCACAGTCTCCATGTTTCCACACTCTGTTCAGTCTGTTTTCACAGTCTCCATGTTTCCACACTCCACTCAGTCTGTGTTCACAGTCTCCATGTTTCCACACACTGTTCAGTCTGTCTTCACAGTCTCCCTGTTTCCACACTCCCCTCAGTCTGTGTTCACAGTCTCCCTGTTTCCACGCTCTGTTCAGTCTGTGTTCACAGTCTCCATGTTTCCACACTCCCCTCAGTCTGTGTTCACAGTCTCCATGTTTCCACACTCCCCTCAGTCTGTGTTCACAGTCTCCATGTTTCCACACTCCCCTCAGTCTATGTTCACAGTCTCCATGTTTCCAGAATCCCCTCAGTCTATGTTCACAGTCTCCATGTTTCCACACTCCCCTCAGTCTGTGTTCACAGTCTCCCTGTTTCCACACTCCCCTCAGTCTGTGTTCACAGTCTCCCTGTTTCCACGCTCTGTTCAGTCTGTGTTCACAGTCTCCATGTTTCCACACTCTCCTCAGTCTGTGTTCACAGTCTCCATGTTTCCACACTCCGTTCAGTCTGTGTTCACAGTCTCCCTGTTTCCACACTCCATTCAGTCTATGTTCACAGTCTCCATGTTTCCACCCTCCCCTCAGTCTATGTTCACAGTCTCCATGTTTCTACACTCTGTTCAGTCTGTTCACAGTCTCCATGTTTCCACACTCCCCTCAGTCTGTGTTCACAGTCTCCATGTTTCCACACTCCCCTCAGTCTGTGTTCACAGTCTCCATGTTTCCACACTCCCCTCAGTCTGTGTTCACAGTCTCCATGTTTCCACACACTGTTCAGTCTCTGTTCACAGTCTCCATGTTTCCACACACTGTTCAGTCTCTGTTCACAGTCTCCATGTTTCCAGAATCCCCTCAGTCTGTGTTCACAGTCTCCATGTTTCCACACTCCCCTCAGTCTGTGTTCACAGTCTCCATGTTTCCACACTCCGTTCAGTCTATGTTCACAGTCTCCATGTTTCCACCCTCCCCTCAGTCTATGTTCAGTCTCCATGTTTCCACACTCTCCTCAGTCTGTGTTCACAGTCTCCATGTTTCCACACTCCACTCAGTCTGTGTTCACCGTCTCCATGTTTCCACACTCTCCTCAGTCTGTGTTCACAGTCTCCATGTTTCCACACACTGTTCAGTCTCTGTTCACAGTCTCCATGTTTCCACACTCCCCTCAGTCTGTGTTCACAGTCTCCATGTTTCCACACACTGTTCAGTCTCTGTTCACAGTCTCCATGTTTCCACAATCCCCTCAGTCAGTGTTCACAGTCTCCATGTTTCCACACACTGTTCAGTCTCTGTTCACAGTCTCCATGTTTCCACCCTCCCCTCAGTCTGTGTTCACAGTCTCCATGTTTCCACACTCCCCTCAGTCTGTGTTCACAGTCTCCATGTTTCCACACTCCCCTCAGTCTGTGTTCACAGTCTCCATGTTTCCACACTCGGTTCAGTCTGTGTTCACAGTCTCCATGTTTCCACACTCTCCTCAGTCTGTGTTCACAGTCTCCATGTTTCCACACTCCATTCAGTCTATGTTCACAGTCTCCATGTTTCCACACTCCCCTCAGTCTGTGTTCACAGTCTCCATGTTTCCACACTCTCCTCAGTCTGTTCACAGTCTCCATGTTTCCACAATCCCCTCAGTCTATGTTCACAGTCTCCATGTTTCCACAATCCCCTCAGTCTATGTTCACAGTCTCCATGTTTCCACACTCTGTTCAGTCTGTTTTCACAGTCTCCATGTTTCCACACTCTCCTCAGTCTGTGTTCACAGTCTCCATGTTTCCACACTCCCCTCAGGCTGTGTTCACAGTCTCCATGTTTCCACAATCCCCTCAGTCTATGTTCACAGTCTCCATGTTTCCACACTCCACTCAGTCTGTGTTCACAGTCTCCATGTTTCCACACACTGTTCAGTCTGTGTTCACAGTCTCCCTGTTTCCACACTCCCCTCAGTCTGTGTTCACAGTCTCCCTGTTTCCACGCTCTGTTCAGTCTGTGTTCACAGTCTCCATGTTTCCACACTCCCCTCAGTCTGTGTTCACAGTCTCCATGTTTCCACACTCCCCTCAGTCTGTGTTCACAGTCTCCATGTTTCCACACTCCCCTCAGTCTATGTTCACAGTCTCCATGTTTCCACACTCCCCTCAGTCTGTGTTCACAGTCTCCCTGTTTCCACACTCCCCTCAGTCTGTGTTCACAGTCTCCCTGTTTCCACGCTCTGTTCAGTCTGTGTTCACAGTCTCCATGTTTCCACACTCTCCTCAGTCTGTGTTCACAGTCTCCATGTTTCCACACTCCGTTCAGTCTGTGTTCACAGTCTCCCTGTTTCCACACTCCGTTCAGTCTATGTTCACAGTCTCCATGTTTCCACCCTCCCCTCAGTCTATGTTCACAGTCTCCATGTTTCTACACTCTGTTCAGTCTGTTCACAGTCTCCATGTTTCCACACTCCCCTCAGTCTGTGTTCACAGTCTCCATGTTTCCACACTCCCCTCAGTCTGTGTTCACAGTCTCCATGTTTCCACACTCCCCTCATCTGTGTTCACAGTCTCCATGTTTCCACACACTGTTCAGTCTCTGTTCACAGTCTCCATGTTTCCACACACTGTTCAGTCTCTGTTCACAGTCTCCATGTTTCCAGAATCCCCTCAGTCTGTGTTCACAGTCTCCATGTTTCCACACTCCCCTCAGTCTGTGTTCACAGTCTCCATGTTTCCACACTCCGTTCAGTCTATGTTCACAGTCTCCATGTTTCCACCCTCCCCTCAGTCTATGTTCAGTCTCCATGTTTCCAAACTCTCCTCAGTCTGTGTTCACAGTCTCCATGTTTCCACACTCCACTCAGTCTGTGTTCACCGTCTCCATGTTTCCACACTCTCCTCAGTCTGTGTTCACAGTCTCCATGTTTCCACACACTGTTCAGTCTCTGTTCACAGTCTCCATGTTTCCACACTCCCCTCAGTCTGTGTTCACAGTCTCCATGTTTCCACACACTGTTCAGTCTCTGTTCACAGTCTCCATGTTTCCACAATCCCCTCAGTCAGTGTTCACAGTCTCCATGTTTCCACCCTCCCCTCAGTCTGTGTTCACAGTCTCCATGTTTCCACACTCCCCTCAGTCTGTGTTCACAGTCTCCATGTTTCCACACTCCCCTCAGTCTGTGTTCACAGTCTCCATGTTTCCACACTCGGTTCAGTCTGTGTTCACAGTCTCCATGTTTCCACACTCTCCTCAGTCTGTGTTCACAGTCTCCATGTTTCCACACTCCCCTCAGTCTGTGTTCACAGTCTCCATGTTTCCACACTCCCCTCAGTCTGTGTTCACAGTCTCCATGTTTCCACACTCTCCTCAGTCTGTTCAGTCTCCATGTTTCCACAATCCCCTCAGTCTATGTTCACAGTCTCCATGTTTCCACAATCCCCTCAGTCTATGTTCACAGTCTCCATGTTTCCACACTCTGTTCAGTCTGTTTTCACAGTCTCCAAGTTTCCACACTCTCCTCAGTCTGTGTTCACAGTCTCCATGTTTCCACACTCCCCTCAGTCTGTGTTCACAGTCTCCATGTTTCCACACTCCTCTGAGTCTGTGTTCACAGTCTCCATGTTTCCACACTCCCCTCAGTCTGTGTTCACAGTCTCCATGTTTCCACACTCCCTCAGTCTGTGTTCACAGTCTCCATGTTTCCACTCTCCCCTCAGTCTGTGTTCACTGTCTCCATGTTTCCACACTCCCCTCAGTCTGTGTTCACAGTTTCCATGTTTCCACACTCCCCTCAGTCTGTGTTCAGAGTCTCCATGTTTCCACACTCCCCTCAGTCTGTGTTCACAGTCTCCCTGTTTCCACGCTCTGTTCAGTCTGTGTCCACAGTCTCCATGTTTCCACACTCTCCTCAGTGTGTGTTCACAGTCTCCATGTTTCCACACTCCGTTCAGTCTATGTTCACAGTCTCCATGTTTCCACACTCTCCTCAGTCTACGTTCACAGTCTCCATGTTTCCACACTCCCCTCAGTCTGTGTTCACAGTCTCCATGTTTCCACAATCCCCTCAGTCTATGTTCACAGTCTCCATGTTTCCACACTCTGTTCAGTCTGTTTTCACAGTCTCCATGTTTCCACACTCCACTCAGTCTGTGTTCACAGTCTCCATGTTTCCACACACTGTTCAGTCTGTGTTCACAGTCTCCCTGTTTCCACACTCCCCTCAGTCTGTGTTCACAGTCTCCCTGTTTCCACGCTCTGTTCAGTCTGTGTTCACAGTCTCCATGTTTCCACACTCCCCTCAGTCTGTGTTCACAGTCTCCATGTTTCCACACTCCCCTCAGTCTGTGTTCACAGTCTCCATGTTTCCACACTCCCCTCAGTCTATGTTCACAGTCTCCATGTTTCCAGAATCCCCTCAGTCTATGTTCACAGTCTCCATGTTTCCACACTCCCCTCAGTCTGTGTTCACAGTCTCCCTGTTTCCACACTCCCCTCAGTCTGTGTTCACAGTCTCCGTTTCCACGCTCTGTTCAGTCTGTGTTCACAGTCTCCATGTTTCCACACTCTCCTCAGTCTGTGTTCACAGTCTCCATGTTTCCACACTCCGTTCAGTCTGTGTTCACAGTCTCCCTGTTTCCACACTCCATTCAGTCTATGTTCACAGTCTCCATGTTTCCACCCTCCCCTCAGTCTATGTTCACAGTCTCCATGTTTCTACACTCTGTTCAGTCTGTTCACAGTCTCCATGTTTCCACACTCCCCTCAGTCTGTGTTCACAGTCTCCATGTTTCCACACTCCCCTCAGTCTGTGTTCACAGTCTCCATGTTTCCACACTCCCCTCAGTCTGTGTTCACAGTCTCCATGTTTCCACACACTGTTCAGTCTCTGTTCACAGTCTCCATGTTTCCACACACTGTTCAGTCTCTGTTCACAGTCTCCATGTTTCCAGAATCCCCTCAGTCTGTGTTCACAGTCTCCATGTTTCCACACTCCCCTCAGTCTGTGTTCACAGTCTCCATGTTTCCACACTCCGTTCAGTCTATGTTCACAGTCTCCATGTTTCCACCCTCCCCTCAGTCTATGTTCAGTCTCCATGTTTCCACACTCTCCTCAGTCTGTGTTCACAGTCTCCATGTTTCCACACTCCACTCAGTCTGTGTTCACCGTCTCCATGTTTCCACACTCTCCTCAGTCTGTGTTCACAGTCTCCATGTTTCCACACACTGTTCAGTCTCTGTTCACAGTCTCCATGTTTCCACACTCCCCTCAGTCTGTGTTCACAGTCTCCATGTTTCCACACACTGTTCAGTCTCTGTTCACAGTCTCCATGTTTCCACAATCCCCTCAGTCAGTGTTCACAGTCTCCATGTTTCCACACACTGTTCAGTCTCTGTTCACAGTCTCCATGTTTCCACCCTCCCCTCAGTCTGTGTTCACAGTCTCCATGTTTCCACACTCCCCTCAGTCTGTGTTCACAGTCTCCATGTTTCCACACTCCCCTCAGTCTGTGTTCACAGTCTCCATGTTTCCACACTCGGTTCAGTCTGTGTTCACAGTCTCCATGTTTCCACACTCTCCTCAGTCTGTGTTCACAGTCTCCATGTTTCCACACTCCATTCAGTCTATGTTCACAGTCTCCATGTTTCCACACTCCCCTCAGTCTGTGTTCACAGTCTCCATGTTTCCACACTCTCCTCAGTCTGTTCACATTCTCCATGTTTCCACAATCCCCTCAGTCTATGTTCACAGTCTCCATGTTTCCACAATCCCCTCAGTCTATGTTCACAGTCTCCATGTTTCCACACTCTGTTCAGTCTGTTTTCACAGTCTCCATGTTTCCACACTCTCCTCAGTCTGTGTTCACAGTCTCCATGTTTCCACAATCCCCTCAGTCTATGTTCACAGTCTCCATGTTTCCACACTCCACTCAGTCTGTGTTCACAGTCTCCATGTTTCCACACACTGTTCAGTCTGTGTTCACAGTCTCCCTGTTTCCACACTCCCCTCAGTCTGTGTTCAGAGTCTCCCTGTTTCCACGCTCTGTTCAGTCTGTGTTCACAGTCTCCATGTTTCCACACTCCCCTCAGTCTGTGTTCACAGTCTCCATGTTTCCACACTCCCCTCAGTCTATGTTCACAGTCTCCATGTTTCCACACTCCCCTCAGTCTATGTTCACAGTCTCCATGTTTCCACACTCCCCTCAGTCTGTGTTCACAGTCTCCCTGTTTCCACACTCCCCTCAGTCTGTGTTCACAGTCTCCCTGTTTCCACGCTCTGTTCAGTCTGTGTTCACAGTCTCCATGTTTCCACACTCTCCTCAGTCTGTGTTCACAGTCTCCATGTTTCCACACTCCCCTCAGTCTGTGTTCACAGTCTCCATGTTTCCACACTCTCCTCAGTCTGTTCACAGTCTCCATGTTTCCACAATCCCCTCAGTCTATGTTCACAGTCTCCATGTTTCCACAATCCCCTCAGTCTATGTTCACAGTCTCCATGTTTCCACACTCTGTTCAGTCTGTTTTCACAGTCTCCATGTTTCCACACTCTCCTCAGTCTGTGTTCACAGTCTCCATGTTTCCACACTCCCCTCAGGCTGTGTTCACAGTCTCCATGTTTCCACAATCCCCTCAGTCTATGTTCACAGTCTCCATGTTTCCACACTCTGTTCAGTCTGTTTTCACAGTCTCCATGTTTCCACACTCTCCTCAGTCTGTGTTCACAGTCTCCATGTTTCCACACTCCTCTGAGTCTGTGTTCACAGTCTCCATGTTTCCACACTCCCCTCAGTCTGTGTTCACAGTCTCCATGTTTCCACACTCCCTCAGTCTGTGTTCACAGTCTCCATGTTTCCACTTTCCCCTCAGTCTGTGTTCACTGTCTCCATGTTTCCACACTCCCCTCAGTCTGTGTTCACAGTTTCCATGTTTCCACACTCCCCTCAGTCTGTGTTCAGAGTCTCCATGTTTCCACACTCCCCTCAGTCTGTGTTCACAGTCTCCCTGTTTCCACGCTCTGTTCAGTCTGTGTCCACAGTCTCCATGTTTCCACACTCTCCTCAGTCTGTGTTCACAGTCTCCATGTTTCCACACTCCGTTCAGTCTATGTTCACAGTCTCCATGTTTCCACACTCTCCTCAGTCTACGTTCACAGTCTCCATGTTTCCACACTCCCCTCAGTCTGTGTTCACAGTCTCCATGTTTCCACAATCCCCTCAGTCTATGTTCACAGTCTCCATGTTTCCACACTCTGTTCAGTCTGTTTTCACAGTCTCCATGTTTCCACACTCCACTCAGTCTGTGTTCACAGTCTCCATGTTTCCACACACTGTTCAGTCTGTGTTCACAGTCTCCCTGTTTCCACACTCCCCTCAGTCTGTGTTCACAGTCTCCCTGTTTCCACGCTCTGTTCAGTCTGTGTTCACAGTCTCCATGTTTCCACACTCCCCTCAGTCTGTGTTCACAGTCTCCATGTTTCCACACTCCCCTCAGTCTGTGTTCACAGTCTCCATGTTTCCACACTCCCCTCAGTCTATGTTCACAGTCTCCATGTTTCCAGAATCCCCTCAGTCTATGTTCACAGTCTCCATGTTTCCACACTCCCCTCAGTCTGTGTTCACAGTCTCCCTGTTTCCACACTCCCCTCAGTCTGTGTTCACAGTCTCCCTGTTTCCACGCTCTGTTCAGTCTGTGTTCACAGTCTCCATGTTTCCACACTCTCCTCAGTCTGTGTTCACAGTCTCCATGTTTCCACACTCCGTTCAGTCTGTGTTCACAGTCTCCCTGTTTCCACACTCCATTCAGTCTATGTTCACAGTCTCCATGTTTCCACCCTCCCCTCAGTCTATGTTCACAGTCTCCATGTTTCTACACTCTGTTCAGTCTGTTCACAGTCTCCATGTTTCCACACTCCCCTCAGTCTGTGTTCACAGTCTCCATGTTTCCACACTCCCCTCAGTCTGTGTTCACAGTCTCCATGTTTCCACACTCCCCTCAGTCTGTGTTCACAGTCTCCATGTTTCCACACACTGTTCAGTCTCTGTTCACAGTCTCCATGTTTCCACACACTGTTCAGTCTCTGTTCACAGTCTCCATGTTTCCAGAATCCCCTCAGTCTGTGTTCACAGTCTCCATGTTTCCACACTCCCCTCAGTCTGTGTTCACAGTCTCCATGTTTCCACACTCCGTTCAGTCTATGTTCACAGTCTCCATGTTTCCACCCTCCCCTCAGTCTATGTTCAGTCTCCATGTTTCCACACTCTCCTCAGTCTGTGTTCACAGTCTCCATGTTTCCACACTCCACTCAGTCTGTGTTCACCGTCTCCATGTTTCTACACTCTCCTCAGTCTGTGTTCACAGTCTCCATGTTTCCACACACTGTTCAGTCTCTGTTCACAGTCTCCATGTTTCCACACTCCCCTCAGTCTGTGTTCACAGTCTCCATGTTTCCACACACTGTTCAGTCTCTGTTCACAGTCTCCATGTTTCCACAATCCCCTCAGTCAGTGTTCACAGTCTCCATGTTTCCACACACTGTTCAGTCTCTGTTCACAGTCTCCATGTTTCCACCCTCCCCTCAGTCTGTGTTCACAGTCTCCATGTTTCCACACTCCCCTCAGTCTGTGTTCACAGTCTCCATGTTTCCACACTCCCCTCAGTCTGTGTTCACAGTCTCCATGTTTCCACACTCGGTTCAGTCTGTGTTCACAGTCTCCATGTTTCCACACTCTCCTCAGTCTGTGTTCACAGTCTCCATGTTTCCACACTCCATTCAGTCTATGTTCACAGTCTCCATGTTTCCACACTCCCCTCAGTCTGTGTTCACAGTCTCCATGTTTCCACACTCTCCTCAGTCTGTTCACAGTCTCCATGTTTCCACAATCCCCTCAGTCTATGTTCACAGTCTCCATGTTTCCACACTCTGTTCAGTCTGTTTTCACAGTCTCCATGTTTCCACACTCTCCTCAGTCTGTGTTCACAGTCTCCATGTTTCCACACTCCCCTCAGGCTGTGTTCACAGTCTCCATGTTTCCACAATCCCCTCAGTCTATGTTCACAGTCTCCATGTTTCCACACTCCACTCAGTCTGTGTTCACAGTCTCCATGTTTCCACACACTGTTCAGTCTGTGTTCACAGTCTCCCTGTTTCCACACTCCCCTCAGTCTGTGTTCACAGTCTCCCTGTTTCCACGCTCTGTTCAGTCTGTGTTCACAGTCTCCATGTTTCCACACTCCCCTCAGTCTGTGTTCACAGTCTCCATGTTTCCACACTCCCCTCAGTCTGTGTTCACAGTCTCCATGTTTCCACACTCCCCTCAGTCTATGTTCACAGTCTCCATGTTTCCACACTCCCCTCAGTCTGTGTTCACAGTCTCCCTGTTTCCACACTCCCCTCAGTCTGTGTTCACAGTCTCCCTGTTTCCACGCTCTGTTCAGTCTGTGTTCACAGTCTCCATGTTTCCACACTCTCCTCAGTCTGTGTTCACAGTCTCCATGTTTCCACACTCCGTTCAGTCTGTGTTCACAGTCTCCCTGTTTCCACACTCCGTTCAGTCTATGTTCACAGTCTCCATGTTTCCACCCTCCCCTCAGTCTATGTTCACAGTCTCCATGTTTCTACACTCTGTTCTGTCTGTTCACAGTCTCCATGTTTCCACACTCCCCTCAGTCTGTGTTCACAGTCTCCATGTTTCCACACTCCCCTCAGTCTGTGTTCACAGTCTCCATGTTTCCACACTCCCCTCAGTCTGTGTTCACAGTCTCCATGTTTCCACACACTGTTCAGTCTCTGTTCACAGTCTCCATGTTTCCACACACTGTTCAGTCTCTGTTCACAGTCTCCATGTTTCCAGAATCCCCTCAGTCTGTGTTCACAGTCTCCATGTTTCCACACTCCCCTCAGTCTGTGTTCACAGTCTCCATGTTTCCACACTCCGTTCAGTCTATGTTCACAGTCTCCATGTTTCCACCCTCCCCTCAGTCTATGTTCAGTCTCCATGTTTCCACACTCTCCTCAGTCTGTGTTCACAGTCTCCATGTTTCCACACTCCACTCAGTCTGTGTTCACCGTCTCCATGTTTCCACACTCTCCTCAGTCTGTGTTCACAGTCTCCATGTTTCCACACACTGTTCAGTCTCTGTTCACAGTCTCCATGTTTCCACACTCCCCTCAGTCTGTGTTCACAGTCTCCATGTTTCCACAATCCCCTCAGTCAGTGTTCACAGTCTCCATGTTTCCACACTCCCCTCAGTCTGTGTTCAGAGTCTCCACGTTTCCACACTCCCCTCAGTCTGTGTTCACCGTCTCCATGTTTCCACACTCTCCTCAGTCTGTGTTCACAATCTCCATGTTTCCACACACTGTTCAGTCTCTGTTCACAGTCTCCATGTTTCCACACTCTCCTCAGTCTGTGTTCACAGTCTCCATGTTTCCACACTCCATTCAGTCTATGTTCACAGTCTCCATGTTTCCACACTCCCCTCAGTCTGTGTTCACAGTCTCCATGTTTCCACACTCTCCTCAGTCTGTTCACAGTCTCCATGTTTCCACACTCCCCTCAGTCTATGTTCAGTCTCCATGTTTCCACACTCTCCTCAGTCTGTGTTCACAGTCTCCATGTTTCCACACTCCACTCAGTCTGTGTTCACCGTCTCCATGTTTCCACCCTCCCCTCAGTCTGTGTTCACAGTCTCCATGTTTCCACACTCCCCTCAGTCTGTGTTCACAGTCTCCATGTTTCCACACTCCCCTCAGTCTGTGTTCACAGTCTCCATGTTTCCACACTCGGTTCAGTCTGTGTTCACAGTCTCCATGTTTCCACACTCTCCTCAGTCTGTGTTCACAGTCTCCATGTTTCCACACTCCATTCAGTCTATGTTCACAGTCTCCATGTTTCCACGCTCTGTTCAGTCTGTTCACAGTCTCCATGTTTCCACACTCCCCTCAGTCTATGTTCAGTCTCCATGTTTCCACACTCTCCTCAGTCTGTGTTCACAGTCTCCATGTTTCCACACTCCACTCAGTCTGTGTTCACCGTCTCCATGTTTCCACACTCCCCTCAGTCTGTGTTCACAGTCTCCATGTTTCCACACTCCACTCAGTCTGTGTTCACAGTCTCCATGTTTCCACACTCCCCTCAGTCTGTGTTCACAGTCTCCATGTTTCCACACTCCGTTCAGTCTATGTTCACAGTCTCCATGTTTCCACCCTCCCCTCAGTCTATGTTCAGTCTCCATGTTTCCACCCTCTCCTCAGTCTGTGTTCACAGTCTCCATGTTTCCACACTCCACTCAGTCTGTGTTCACCGTCTCCATGTTTCCACACTCTCCTCAGTCTGTGTTCACAGTCTCCATGTTTCCACACACTGTTCAGTCTCTGTTCACAGTCTCCATGTTTCCACACTCCCCTCAGTCTGTGTTCACAGTCTCCATGTTTCCACACACTGTTCAGTCTCTGTTCACAGTCTCCATGTTTCCACAATCCCCTCAGTCAGTGTTCACAGTCTCCATGTTTCCACACACTGTTCAGTCTCTGTTCACAGTCTCCATGTTTCCACCCTCCCCTCAGTCTGTGTTCACAGTCTCCATGTTTCCACACTCCCCTCAGTCTGTGTTCACAGTCTCCATGTTTCCACACTCCCCTCAGTCTGTGTTCACAGTCTCCATGTTTCCACACTCGGTTCAGTCTGTGTTCACAGTCTCCATGTTTCCACACTCTCCTCAGTCTGTGTTCACAGTCTCCATGTTTCCACACTCCATTCAGTCTATGTTCACAGTCTCCATGTTTCCACACTCCCCTCAGTCTGTGTTCACAGTCTCCATGTTTGCACACTCTCCTCAGTCTGTTCACAGTCTCCATGTTTCAACAATCCCCTCAGTCTATGTTCACAGTCTCCATGTTTCCACACTCTGTTCAGTCTGTTTTCACAGTCTCCCTGTTTCCACGCTCCCCTCAGTCTGTGTTCACAGTCTCCATGTTTCCACACTCCCCTCAGTCTGTGTTCACAGTCTCCATGTTTCCACACTCCCCTCAGTCTGTGTTCACAGTCTCCATGTTTCCACACTCCCCTCAGTCTATGTTCACAGTCTCCATGTTTCCACACTCCCCTCAGTCTGTGTTCAGAGTCTCCCTGTTTCCACACTCCCCTCAGTCTGTGTTCACAGTCTCCCTGTTTCCACGCTCTGTTCAGTCTGTGTTCACAGTCTCCATGTTTCCACACACTCCTCAGTCTGTGTTCACAGTCTCCATGTTTCCACACTCCGTTCAGTCTGTGTTCACAGTCTCCCTGTTTCCACACTCCGTTCAGTCTATGTTCACATTCTCCATGTTTCCACCCTCCCCTCAGTCTATCTTCACAGTCTCCATGTTTCTACACTCTGTTCAGTCTGTTCACAGTCTCCATGTTTCCACACTCCCCTCAGTCTGTGTTCACAGTCTCCATGTTTCCACACTCCCCTCAGTCTGTGTTCACAGTCTCCATGTTTCCACACTCCCCTCAGTCTGTGTTCACAGTCTCCATGTTTCCACACACTGTTCAGTCTCTGTTCACAGTCTCCATGTTTCCACACACTGTTCAGTCTCTGTTCACAGTCTCCATGTTTCCAGAATCCCCTCAGTCTGTGTTCACAGTCTCCATGTTTCCACACTCCCCTCAGTCTGTGTTCACAGTCTCCATGTTTCCACACTCCGTTCAGTCTATGTTCACAGTCTCCATGTTTCCACCCTCCCCTCAGTCTATGTTCAGTCTCCATGTTTCCACACTCTCCTCAGTCTGTGTTCACAGTCTCCATGTTTCCACACTCCACTCAGTCTGTGTTCACCGTCTCCATGTTTCCACACTCTCCTCAGTCTGTGTTCACAGTCTCCATGTTTCCACACACTGTTCAGTCTCTGTTCACAGTCTCCATGTTTCCACACTCCCCTCAGTCTGTGTTCACAGTCTCCATGTTTCCACAATCCCCTCAGTCAGTGTTCACAGTCTCCATGTTTCCACACTCCCCTCAGTCTGTGTTCAGAGTCTCCATGTTTCCACACTCCCCTCAGTCTGTGTTCACCGTCTCCATGTTTCCACACTCTCCTCAGTCTGTGTTCACAGTCTCCATGTTTCCACACACTGTTCAGTCTCTGTTCACAGTCTCCATGTTTCCACCCTCCCCTCAGTCTGTGTTCACAGTCTCCATGTTTCCACACTCCCCTCAGTCTGTGTTCACAGTCTCCATGTTTCCACACTCCCCTCAGGCTGTGTTCACAGTCTCCATGTTTCCACACTCGGTTCAGTCTGTGTTCACAGTCTCCATGTTTCCACACTCTCCTCAGTCTGTGTTCACAGTCTCCATGTTTCCACACTCCATTCAGTCTATGTTCACAGTCTCCATGTTTCCACACTCCCCTCAGTCTGTGTTCACAGTCTCCATGTTTCCACACTCTCCTCAGTCTGTTCACAGTCTCCATGTTTCCACAATCCCCTCAGTCTATGTTCACAGTCTCCATGTTTCCACAATCCCCTCAGTCTATGTTCACAGTCTCCATGTTTCCACACTCTGTTCAGTCTGTTTTCACAGTCTCCATGTTTCCACACTCTCCTCAGTCTGTGTTCACAGTCTCCATGTTTCCACACTCCCCTCAGTCTGTGTTCACAGTTTCCATGTTTCCACACTCCCCTCAGTCTGTGTTCAGAGTCTCCATGTTTCCACACTCCCCTCAGTCTGTGTTCACAGTCTCCCTGTTTCCACGCTCTGTTCAGTCTGTGTCCACAGTCTCCATGTTTCCACACTCTCCTCAGTCTGTGTTCACAGTCTCCAAGTTTCCACACTCCGTTCAGTCTATGTTCACAGTCTCCATGTTTCCACACTCTCCTCAGTCTACGTTCACAGTCTCCATGTTTCCACACTCCCCTCAGTCTGTGTTCACAGTCTCCATGTTTCCACAATCCCCTCAGTCTATGTTCACAGTCTCCATGTTTCCACACTCTGTTCAGTCTGTTTTCACAGTCTCCATGTTTCCACACTCCACTCAGTCTGTGTTCACAGTCTCCATGTTTCCACGCTCTGTTCAGTCTGTGTCCACAGTCTCCATGTTTCCACACTCCACTCAGTCTGTGTTCACCGTCTCCATGTTTCCACCCTCCCCTCAGTCTGTGTTCACAGTCTCCATGTTTCCACACTCCCCTCAGTCTGTGTTCACAGTCTCCATGTTTCCACACTCCCCTCAGTCTGTGTTCACAGTCTCCATGTTTCCACACTCGGTTCAGTCTGTGTTCACAGTCTCCATGTTTCCACACTCTCCTCAGTCTGTGTTCACAGTCTCCATGTTTCCACACTCCATTCAGTCTATGTTCACAGTCTCCATGTTTCCACACTCTCCTCAGTCTGTTCACAGTCTCCATGTTTCCACACTCCCCTCAGTCTATGTTCAGTCTCCATGTTTCCACACTCTCCTCAGTCTGTGTTCACAGTCTCCATGTTTCCACACTCCACTCAGTCTGTGTTCACCGTCTCCATGTTTCCACACTCCCCTCAGTCTGTGTTCACAGTCTCCATGTTTCCACACTCCACTCAGTCTGTGTTCACAGTCTCCATGTTTCCACACTCCCCTCAGTCTGTGTTCACAGTCTCCATGTTTCCACACTCCGTTCAGTCTATGTTCACAGTCTCCATGTTTCCACCCTCCCCTCAGTCTATGTTCAGTCTCCATGTTTCCACCCTCTCCTCAGTCTGTGTTCACAGTCTCCATGTTTCCACACTCCACTCAGTCTGTGTTCACCGTCTCCATGTTTCCACACTCTCCTCAGTCTGTGTTCACAGTCTCCATGTTTCCACACACTGTTCAGTCTCTGTTCACAGTCTCCATGTTTCCACACTCCCCTCAGTCTGTGTTCACAGTCTCCATGTTTCCACACACTGTTCAGTCTCTGTTCACAGTCTCCATGTTTCCACAATCCCCTCAGTCAGTGTTCACAGTCTCCATGTTTCCACACACTGTTCAGTCTCTGTTCACAGTCTCCATGTTTCCACCCTCCCCTCAGTCTGTGTTCACAGTCTCCATGTTTCCACACTCCCCTCAGTCTGTGTTCACAGTCTCCATGTTTCCACACTCCCCTCAGTCTGTGTTCACAGTCTCCATGTTTCCACACTCGGTTCAGTCTGTGTTCACAGTCTCCATGTTTCCACACTCTCCTCAGTCTGTGTTCACAGTCTCCATGTTTCCACACTCCATTCACTCTATGTTCACAGTCTCCATGTTTCCACACTCCCCTCAGTCTGTGTTCACAGTCTCCATGTTTGCACACTCTCCTCAGTCTGTTCACAGTCTCCATGTTTCAACAATCCCCTCAGTCTATGTTCACAGTCTCCATGTTTCCACACTCTGTTCAGTCTGTTTTCACAGTCTCCATGTTTCCACACTCTCCTCAGTCTGTGTTCACAGTCTCCATGTTTCCACACTCCCCTCAGGCTGTGTTCACAGTCTCCATGTTTCCACAATCCCCTCAGTCTATGTTCACAGTCTCCATGTTTCCACACTCCACTCAGTCTGTGTTCACAGTCTCCATGTTTCCACACACTGTTCAGTCTGTGTTCACAGTCTCCCTGTTTCCACACTCCCCTCAGTCTGTGTTCACAGTCTCCCTGTTTCCACGCTCCCCTCAGTCTGTGTTCACAGTCTCCATGTTTCCACACTCCCCTCAGTCTGTGTTCACAGTCTCCATGTTTCCACACTCCCCTCAGTCTGTGTTCACAGTCTCCATGTTTCCACACTCCCCTCAGTCTATGTTCACAGTCTCCATGTTTCCACACTCCCCTCAGTCTGTGTTCAGAGTCTCCCTGTTTCCACACTCCCCTCAGTCTGTGTTCACAGTCTCCCTGTTTCCACGCTCTGTTCAGTCTGTGTTCACAGTCTCCATGTTTCCACACACTCCTCAGTCTGTGTTCACAGTCTCCATGTTTCCACACTCCGTTCAGTCTGTGTTCACAGTCTCCCTGTTTCCACACTCCGTTCAGTCTATGTTCACATTCTCCATGTTTCCACCCTCCCCTCAGTCTATGTTCACAGTCTCCATGTTTCTACACTCTGTTCAGTCTGTTCACAGTCTCCATGTTTCCACACTCCCCTCAGTCTGTGTTCACAGTCTCCATGTTTCCACACTCCCCTCAGTCTGTGTTCACAGTCTCCATGTTTCCACACTCCCCTCAGTCTGTGTTCACAGTCTCCATGTTTCCACACACTGTTCAGTCTCTGTTCACAGTCTCCATGTTTCCACACACTGTTCAGTCTCTGTTCACAGTCTCCATGTTTCCAGAATCCCCTCAGTCTGTGTTCACAGTCTCCATGTTTCCACACTCCCCTCAGTCTGTGTTCACAGTCTCCATGTTTCCACACTCCGTTCAGTCTATGTTCACAGTCTCCATGTTTCCACCCTCCCCTCAGTCTATGTTCAGTCTCCATGTTTCCACACTCTCCTCAGTCTGTGTTCACAGTCTCCATGTTTCCACACTCCACTCAGTCTGTGTTCACCGTCTCCATGTTTCCACACTCTCCTCAGTCTGTGTTCACAGTCTCCATGTTTCCACACACTGTTCAGTCTCTGTTCACAGTCTCCATGTTTCCACACTCCCCTCAGTCTGTGTTCACAGTCTCCATGTTTCCACAATCCCCTCAGTCAGTGTTCACAGTCTCCATGTTTCCACACTCCCCTCAGTCTGTGTTCAGAGTCTCCATGTTTCCACACTCCCCTCAGTCTGTGTTCACCGTCTCCATGTTTCCACACTCTCCTCAGTCTGTGTTCACAGTCTCCATGTTTCCACACACTGTTCAGTCTCTGTTCACAGTCTCCATGTTTCCACCCTCCCCTCAGTCTGTGTTCACAGTCTCCATGTTTCCACACTCCCCTCAGTCTGTGTTCACAGTCTCCATGTTTCCACACTCCCCTCAGGCTGTGTTCACAGTCTCCATGTTTCCACACTCGGTTCAGTCTGTGTTCACAGTCTCCATGTTTCCACACTCTCCTCAGTCTGTGTTCACAGTCTCCATGTTTCCACACTCCATTCAGTCTATGTTCACAGTCTCCATGTTTCCACACTCCCCTCAGTCTGTGTTCACAGTCTCCATGTTTCCACACTCTCCTCAGTCTGTTCACAGTCTCCATGTTTCCACAATCCCCTCAGTCTATGTTCACAGTCTCCATGTTTCCACAATCCCCTCAGTCTATGTTCACAGTCTCCATGTTTCCACACTCTGTTCAGTCTGTTTTCACAGTCTCCATGTTTCCACACTCTCCTCAGTCTGTGTTCACAGTCTCCATGTTTCCACACTCCCCTCAGTCTGTGTTCACAGTTTCCATGTTTCCACACTCCCCTCAGTCTGTGTTCAGAGTCTCCATGTTTCCACACTCCCCTCAGTCTGTGTTCACAGTCTCCCTGTTTCCACGCTCTGTTCAGTCTGTGTCCACAGTCTCCATGTTTCCACACTCTCCTCAGTCTGTGTTCACAGTCTCCAAGTTTCCACACTCCGTTCAGTCTATGTTCACAGTCTCCATGTTTCCACACTCTCCTCAGTCTACGTTCACAGTCTTCATGTTTCCACACTCCCCTCAGTCTGTGTTCACAGTCTCCATGTTTCCACAATCCCCTCAGTCTATGTTCACAGTCTCCATGTTTCCACACTCTGTTCAGTCTGTTTTCACAGTCTCCATGTTTCCACACTCCACTCAGTCTGTGTTCACAGTCTCCATGTTTCCACACACTGTTCAGTCTGTGTTCACAGTCTCCCTGTTTCCACACTCCCCTCAGTCTGTGTTCACAGTCTCCCTGTTTCCACGCTCTGTTCAGTCTGTGTTCACAGTCTCCATGTTTCCACACTCCCCTCAGTCTGTGTTCACAGTCTCCATGTTTCCACCCTCCCCTCAGTCTGTGTTCACAGTCTCCATGTTTCCACACTCCCCTCAGTCTATGTTCACAGTCTCCATGTTTCCAGAATCCCCTCAGTCTATGTTCACAGTCTCCATGTTTCCACACTCCCCTCAGTCTGTGTTCACAGTCTCCCTGTTTCCACACTCCCCTCAGTCTGTGTTCACAGTCTCCCTGTTTCCACGCTCTGTTCAGTCTGTGTTCACAGTCTCCATGTTTCCACACTCTCCTCAGTCTGTGTTCACAGTCTCCATGTTTCCACACTCCGTTCAGTCTGTGTTCACAGTCTCCCTGTTTCCACACTCCATTCAGTCTATGTTCACAGTCTCCATGTTTCCACCCTCCCCTCAGTCTATGTTCACAGTCTCCATGTTTCTACACTCTGTTCAGTCTGTTCACAGTCTCCATGTTTCCACACTCCCCTCAGTCTGTGTTCACAGTCTCCATGTTTCCACACTCCCCTCAGTCTGTGTTCACAGTCTCCATGTTTCCACACTCCCCTCAGTCTGTGTTCACAGTCTCCATGTTTCCACACACTGTTCAGTCTCTGTTCACAGTCTCCATGTTTCCACACACTGTTCAGTCTCTGTTCACAGTCTCCATGTTTCCAGAATCCCCTCAGTCTGTGTTCACAGTCTCCATGTTTCCACACTCCCCTCAGTCTGTGTTCACAGTCTCCATGTTTCCACACTCCGTTCAGTCTATGTTCACAGTCTCCATGTTTCCACCCTCCCCTCAGTCTATGTTCAGTCTCCATGTTTCCACACTCTCCTCAGTCTGTGTTCACAGTCTCCATGTTTCCACACTCCACTCAGTCTGTGTTCACCGTCTCCATGTTTCCACACTCTCCTCAGTCTGTGTTCACAGTCTCCATGTTTCCACACACTGTTCAGTCTCTGTTCACAGTCTCCATGTTTCCACACTCCCCTCAGTCTGTGTTCACAGTCTCCATGTTTCCACACACTGTTCAGTCTCTGTTCACAGTCTCCATGTTTCCACAATCCCCTCAGTCAGTGTTCACAGTCTCCATGTTTCCACACACTGTTCAGTCTCTGTTCACAGTCTCCATGTTTCCACCCTCCCCTCAGTCTGTGTTCACAGTCTCCATGTTTCCACACTCCCCTCAGTCTGTGTTCACAGTCTCCATGTTTCCACACTCCCCTCAGTCTGTGTTCACAGTCTCCATGTTTCCACACTCGGTTCAGTCTGTGTTCACAGTCTCCATGTTTCCACACTCTCCTCAGTCTGTGTTCACAGTCTCCATGTTTCCACACTCCATTCAGTCTGTGTTCACAGTCTCCATGTTTCCACACTCCCCTCAGTCTGTGTTCACAGTCTCCATGTTTCCACACTCTCCTCAGTCTGTTCACAGTCTCCATGTTTCCACAATCCCCTCAGTCTATGTTCACAGTCTCCATGTTTCCACAATCCCCTCAGTCTATGTTCACAGTCTCCATGTTTCCACACTCTGTTCAGTCTGTTTTCACAGTCTCCATGTTTCCACACTCTCCTCAGTCTGTGTTCACAGTCTCCATGTTTCCACACTCCCCTCAGGCTGTGTTCACAGTCTCCATGTTTCCAGAATCCCCTCAGTCTATGTTCACAGTCTCCATGTTTCCACACTCTGTTCAATCTGTTTTCACAGTCTCCATGTTTCCACACTCTCCTCAGTCTGTGTTCACAGTCTCCAAGTTTCCACACTCCCCTCAGTCTGTGTTCACAGTCTCCATGTTTCCACACTCCTCTGAGTCTGTGTTCACAGTCTCCATGTTTCCACACTCCACTCAGTCTGTGTTCACAGTCTCCCTGTTTCCACGCTCTGTTCAGTCTGTGTTCACAGTGTCCATGTTTCCACACTCCGTTCAGTCTATGTTCACAGTCTCCATGTTTCCACCCTCCCCGCAGTCTATGTTCACAGTCTCCATGTTTCTACACTCCACTCAGTCTGTGTTCACAGTCTCCATGTTTCCACACTCTGTTCAGTCTGTGTTCAGTCTCCATGTTTCCACACTCCACTCAGTCTGTGTTCACCGTCTCCATGTTTCCACACTCTCCTCAGTCTGTGTTCACAGTCTCCATGTTTCCACACTCCGTTCAGTCTACGTTCACAGTTTCCATGTTTCCACACTCTACTCAGTCTGTGTTCACAATCTCCATGTTTCCACACTCCCCTCAGTCTGTGTTCATAGTCTCCATGTTTCCAGAATCCCCTCAGTCTATGTTCACAGTCTCCATGTTTCCACACTCCTCTCAGTCTGTGTTCACAGTCTCCATGTTTCCACACTCCCCTCAGTCTGTGTTCACAGTCTCCCTGTTTCCACACTCTGTTCAGTCTGTGTTCACAGTCTCCATGTTTCCACAATCCCCTCAGTCTGTGTTCACAGTCTCCATGTTTCCACACTCCCCTCATTCTGTGTTCAGAGTCTCCATGTTTCCACACTCCCCTCAGATTGTGTTCACAGTCTCCCTGTTTCCACGCTCTGTTCAGTCTGTGTTCACAGTCTCCATGTTTCCACACTCTCCTCAGTCTGTGTTCACAGTCTCCATGTTTCCACACTCCGTTCAGTCTATGTTCACAGTCTCCATGTTTCCACACTCTCCTCAGTCTATGTTCACAGTCTCCATGTTTCCACACTCCTCTGAGTCTGTGTTCACAGTCTCCATGTTTCCACAATCCCCTCAGTCTGTGTTCACAGTCTCCATGTTTCCACACTCCCCTCAGTCTGTGTTCACAGTCTCCCTGTTTCCACACTCTGTTCAGTCTGTGTTCACAGTCTCCATGTTTCCACACTCCCCTCAGTCTGTGTTCACAGTCTCCATGTTTCCACAATCCCCTCAGTCTGTGTTCACAGTCTCCATGTTTCCACACTCCCTCAGTCTGTGTTCACAGTCTCCATGTTTCCACTCTCCCCTCAGTCTGTGTTCACAGTCTCCATGTTTCCACACTCCCCTTAGTCTGTGTTCACAGTCTCCATGTTTCCACACACTGTTCAGTCTCTGTTCACAGTCTCCATGTTTCCACACACTATTCAGTCTCTGTTCACAGTCTCCATGTTTCCACACACTGTTCAGTCTATGTTCACAGTCTCCATGTTTCCACAATCCCCTCAGTCTGTGTTCACAGTCTCCATGTTTCCACACTCCCCTCAGTCTGTGTTCACAGTCTCCCTGTTTCCACACTCTGTTCAGTCTGTGTTCACAGTCTCCATGTTTCCACAATCCCCTCAGTCTGTGTTCACAGTCTCCATGTTTCCACACTCCCCTCATTCTGTGTTCAGAGTCTCCATGTTTCCACACTCCCCTCAGTCTGTGTTCACAGTCTCCCTGTTTCCACGCTCTGTTCAGTCTGTGTTCACAGTCTCCATGTTTCCACACTCTCCTCAGTCTGTGTTCACAGTCTCCATGTTTCCATACTCCGTTCAGTCTATGTTCACAGTCTCCATGTTTCCACACTCTGCTCAGTCTATGTTCACAGTCTCCATGTTTCCATACTCCTCTCAGTCTGTGTTCACAGTCTCCATGTTTCCACACTCCCCTCAGTCTGTGTTCACAGTCTCCCTGATTCCACACTCTGTTCAGTCTGTGTTCACAGTCTCCATGTTTCCACACTCTCCTCAGTCTGTGTTCACAGTCTCCATGTTTCCACACTCTGCTCAGTCTATGTTCACAGTCTCCATGTTTCCACACTCCTCTTGTCTGTGTTCACAGTCTCCATGTTTCCACAATCCCCTCAATCTGTGTTCACAGTCTCCATTTTTCCACACTCCCCTCAGTCTGTGTTCACAGTCTCCCTGATTCCACACTCTGTTCAGTCTGTGTTCACAGTCTCCATGTTTCCACACTCTCCTCAGTCTGTGTTCACAGTCTCCATGTTTCCACACTCCGTTCAGTCTACGTTCACAGTTTCCATGTTTCCACACCCTCCTCAGTCTGTGTTCACAGTCTCCATGTTTCCACACTCCCCTCAGTCTGTGTTCACAGTCTCCATGTTTCCAGAATCCCCTCAGTCTATGTTCACAGTCTCCATGTTTCCACACTCCTCTCAGTCTGTGTTCACAGTCTCCATGTTTCCACACTCCCCTCAGTCTGTGTTCACAGTCTCCCTGTTTCCACGCTCTGTTCAGTCTGTGTTCACAGTCTCCATGTTTCCACACTCACCTCTCTGCTCAGTCTATGTTCACAGTCTCCATGTTTCCACACTCCTCTCAGTCTGTGTTCACAGTCTCCATGTTTCCACAATCCCCTCAGTCTGTGTTCACAGTCTCCATGTTTCCACACTCTCCTCAGTCTATGTTCACAGTCTCCATGTTTCCACACTCCCCTCAGTCTGTGTTCACAGTCTCCCTGTTTCCACACTCTGTTCAGTCTGTGTTCACAGTCTCCATGTTTCCACAATCCCCTCAGTCTGTGTTCACAGTCTCCATGTTTCCACACTCCCCTCATTCTGTGTTCAGAGTCTCCATGTTTCCACACTCCCCTCAGTCTGTGTTCACAGTCTCCCTGTTTCCACGCTCTGTTCAGTCTGTGTTCACAGTTTCCATGTTTCCACACTCTCCTCAGTCTGTGTTCACAGTCTCCATGTTTCCACACTCCGTTCAGTCTATGTTCACAGTCTCCATGTTTCCACAGTCTCCTCAGTCTATGTTCACAGTCTCCATGTTTCCACACTCCTCTCAGTCTGTGTTCACAGTCTCCATGTTTCCACAATCCCCTCAGTCTGTGTTCACAGTCTCCATTTTTCCACACTCCCCTCAGTCTGTGTTCACAGTTTCCCTGTTTCCACACTCTGTTCAGTCTGTGTTCACAGTCTCCATGTTTCCACACTCCCCTCAGTCTGTGTTCACAGTCTCCATGTTTCCACAATCCCCTCAGTCTGTGTTCACCGTCTCCATGTTTCCACACTCTCCTCAGTCTGTGTTCACAGTCTCCATGTTTCCACACACTGTCCAGTCTCTGTTCACAGTCTCCATGTTTCCACCCTCCCCTCAGTCTGTGTTCACAGTCTCCATGTTTCCACACACTGTTCAGTCTCTGTTCACAGTCTCCATGTTTCCACAATCCCCTCTGTCTCTGTTCACAGTCTCCATGTTTCCACACTCCCCTCAGTCTGTGTTCACAGTCTCCCTGTTTCCACGCTCTGTTCAGTCTGTGTTCACAGTCTCCATGTTTCCACACTCTCCTCAGTCTGTGTTCACAGTCTCCATGTTTCCACACACTGTTCAGTCTCTGTTCACAGTCTCCATGTTTCCACACACTGTTCAGTCTCTGTTCACAGTCTCCATGTTTCCACACACTGTTCAGTCTATGTTCACAGTCTCCATGTTTCCACAATCCCCTCAGTCTGTGTTCACAGTCTCCATGTTTCCACACTCCCCTCAGTCTGTGTTCACAGTTTCCCTGTTTCCACACTCTGTTCAGTCTGTGTTCACAGTCTCCATGTTTCCACAATCCCCTCAGTCTGTGTTCACAGTCTCCATGTTTCCACACTCCCCTCATTCTGTGTTCAGAGTCTCCATGTTTCCACACTCCCCTCAGTCTGTGTTCACAGTCTCCCTGTTTCCACGCTCTGTTCAGTCTGTGTTCACAGTCTCCATGTTTCCACACTCTCCTCAGTCTGTGTTCACAGTCTCCATGTTTCCACACTCCGTTCAGTCTATGTTCACAGTCTCCATGTTTCCACACTCTGCTCAGTCTATGTTCACAGTCTCCATGTTTCCACACTCCTCTCAGTCTGTGTTCACAGTCTCCATGTTTCCACAATCCCCTCAGTCTGTGTTCACAGTCTCCATGTTTCCACACTCCCCTCAGTCTGTGTTCACAGTCCCCCTGATTCCACACTCTGTTCAGTCTGTGTTCACAGTCTCCATGTTTCCACACTCTCCTCAGTCTGTGTTCACAGTCTCCATGTTTCCACACTCCGTTCAGTCTATGTTCACAGTCTCCATGTTTCCACCCTCCCCTCAGTCTATGTTCAGTCTCCATGTTTCCACACTCTCCTCAGTCTGTGTTCACAGTCTCCATGTTTCCACACTCCACTCAGTCTGTGTTCACCGTCTCCATGTTTCCACACTCTCCTCAGTCTGTGTTCACAGTCTCCATGTTTCCACACACTGTTCAGTCTCTGTTCACAGTCTCCATGTTTCCACCCTCCCCTCAGTCTGTGTTCACAGTCTCCATGTTTCCACCCTCCCCTCAGTCTGTGTTCACAGTCTCCATGTTTCCACACACTGTTCAGTCTCTGTTCACAGTCTCCATGTTTCCACAATCCCCTCTGTCTCTGTTCACAGTCTCCATGTTTCCACACTCCCCTCAGTCTGTGTTCACAGTCTCCCTGTTTCCACGCTCTGTTCAGTCTGTGTTCACAGTCTCCATGTTTCCACACTCTCCTCAGTCTGTGTTCACAGTCTCCATGTTTCCACACTCCGTTCAGTCTATGTTCACAGTCTCCATGTTTCCACCCTTCCCTCAGTCTGTGTTCACAGTCTCCATGTTTCCACAATCCCCTCAGTCTGTGTTCACAGTCTCCATGTTTCCACACTCCCTCAGTCTGTGTTCACAGTCTCCATGTTTCCACTCTCCCCTCAGTCTGTGTTCACAGTCTCCATGTTTCCACACTCCCCTCAGTCTGTGTTCACAGTTTCCATGTTTCCACACTCCCCTCAGTCTGTGTTCAGAGTCTCCATGTTTCCACACTCCCCTCAGTCTGTGTTCACAGTCTCCCTGTTTCCACGCTCTGTTCAGTCTGTGTTCACAGTCTCCTTGTTTCCACACTCTCCTCAGTCTGTGTTCACAGTCTCCATGTTTCCACACTCCCCTCAGTCTGTGTTCACAGTCTCCATGTTTCCACACTCCTCTCAGTCTGTGTTCACAGTCTCCATGTTTCCACACTCCACTCAGTCTGTGTTCACAGTCTCCCTATTTCCATGCTCTGTTCAGTCTGTGTTCACAGTCTCCATGTTTCCACACTCCGTTCAGTCTATGTTCACAGTCTCCATGTTTCCACCCTCCCCGCAGTCTATGTTCACAGTCTCCATGTTTCTACACTCCACTCAGTCTGTGTTCACAGTCTCCATGTTTCCACACTCTGTTCAGTCTGTGTTCAGTCTCCATGTTTCCACACTCCACTCAGTCTGTGTTCACCGTCTCCATGTTTCCACACTCTCCTCAGTCTGTGTTCACAGTCTCCATGTTTCCACACTCCACTCAGTCTGTGTTCACCGTCTCCATGTTTCCACACTCCCCTCAGTCTGTGTTCACAGTCTCCCTGTTTCCACGCTCTGTTCAGTCTGTGTTCACAGTTTCCATGTTTCCACACTCTCCTCAGTCTGTGTTCACAGTCTCCATGTTTCCACACTCCGTTCAGTCTATGTTCACAGTCTCCATGTTTCCACAGTCTCCTCAGTCTATGTTCACAGTCTCCATGTTTCCACACTCCTCTCAGTCTGTGTTCACAGTCTCCATGTTTCCACAATCCCCTCAGTCTGTGTTCACAGTCTCCATTTTTCCACACTCCCCTCAGTCTGTGTTCACAGTTTCCCTGTTTCCACACTCTGTTCAGTCTGTGTTCACAGTCTCCATGTTTCCACACTCCCCTCAGTCTGTGTTCACAGTCTCCATGTTTCCACAATCCCCTCAGTCTGTGTTCACCGTCTCCATGTTTCCACACTCTCCTCAGTCTGTGTTCACAGTCTCCATGTTTCCACACACTGTTCAGTCTCTGTTCACAGTCTCCATGTTTCCACCCTCCCCTCAGTCTGTGTTCACAGTCTCCATGTTTCCACACACTGTTCAGTCTCTGTTCACAGTCTCCATGTTTCCACAATCCCCTCTGTCTCTGTTCACAGTCTCCATGTTTCCACACTCCCCTCAGTCTGTGTTCACAGTCTCCCTGTTTCCACGCTCTGTTCAGTCTGTGTTCACAGTCTCCATGTTTCCACACTCTCCTCAGTCTGTGTTCACAGTCTCCATGTTTCCACACACTGTTCAGTCTCTGTTCACAGTCTCCATGTTTCCACACACTGTTCAGTCTCTGTTCACAGTCTCCATGTTTCCACACACTGTTCAGTCTATGTTCACAGTCTCCATGTTTCCACAATCCCCTCAGTCTGTGTTCACAGTCTCCATGTTTCCACACTCCCCTCAGTCTGTGTTCACAGTCTCCCTGTTTCCACACTCTGTTCAGTCTGTGTTCACAGTCTCCATGTTTCCACAATCCCCTCAGTCTGTGTTCACAGTCTCCATGTTTCCACACTCCCCTCATTCTGTGTTCAGAGTCTCCATGTTTCCACACTCCCCTCAGTCTGTGTTCACAGTCTCCCTGTTTCCACGCTCTGTTCAGTCTGTGTTCACAGTCTCCATGTTTCCACACTCTCCTCAGTCTGTGTTCACAGTCTCCATGTTTCCACACTCCGTTCAGTCTATGTTCACAGTCTCCATGTTTCCACACTCTGCTCAGTCTATGTTCACAGTCTCCATGTTTCCACACTCCTCTCAGTCTGTGTTCACAGTCTCCATGTTTCCACAATCCCCTCAGTCTGTGTTCACAGTCTCCATGTTTCCACACTCCCCTCAGTCTGTGTTCACAGTCCCCCTGATTCCACACTCTGTTCAGTCTGTGTTCACAGTCTCCATGTTTCCACACTCTCCTCAGTCTGTGTTCACAGTCTCCATGTTTCCACACTCCGTTCAGTCTATGTTCACAGTCTCCATGTTTCCACCCTCCCCTCAGTCTATGTTCAGTCTCCATGTTTCCACACTCTCCTCAGTCTGTGTTCACAGTCTCCATGTTTCCACACTCCACTCAGTCTGTGTTCACCGTCTCCATGTTTCCACACTCTCCTCAGTCTGTGTTCACAGTCTCCATGTTTCCACACACTGTTCAGTCTCTGTTCACAGTCTCCATGTTTCCACCCTCCCCTCAGTCTGTGTTCACAGTCTCCATGTTTCCACCCTCCCCTCAGTCTGTGTTCACAGTCTCCATGTTTCCACACACTGTTCAGTCTCTGTTCACAGTCTCCATGTTTCCACAATCCCCTCTGTCTCTGTTCACAGTCTCCATGTTTCCACACTCCCCTCAGTCTGTGTTCACAGTCTCCCTGTTTCCACGCTCTGTTCAGTCTGTGTTCACAGTCTCCATGTTTCCACACTCTCCTCAGTCTGTGTTCACAGTCTCCATGTTTCCACACTCCGTTCAGTCTATGTTCACAGTCTCCATGTTTCCACCCTTCCCTCAGTCTGTGTTCACAGTCTCCATGTTTCCACAATCCCCTCAGTCTGTGTTCACAGTCTCCATGTTTCCACACTCCCTCAGTCTGTGTTCACAGTCTCCATGTTTCCACTCTCCCCTCAGTCTGTGTTCACAGTCTCCATGTTTCCACACTCCCCTCAGTCTGTGTTCACAGTTTCCATGTTTCCACACTCCCCTCAGTCTGTGTTCAGAGTCTCCATGTTTCCACACTCCCCTCAGTCTGTGTTCACAGTCTCCCTGTTTCCACGCTCTGTTCAGTCTGTGTTCACAGTCTCCTTGTTTCCACACTCTCCTCAGTCTGTGTTCACAGTCTCCATGTTTCCACACTCCCCTCAGTCTGTGTTCACAGTCTCCATGTTTCCACACTCCTCTCAGTCTGTGTTCACAGTCTCCATGTTTCCACACTCCACTCAGTCTGTGTTCACAGTCTCCCTATTTCCATGCTCTGTTCAGTCTGTGTTCACAGTCTCCATGTTTCCACACTCCGTTCAGTCTATGTTCACAGTCTCCATGTTTCCACCCTCCCCGCAGTCTATGTTCACAGTCTCCATGTTTCCACACTCCACTCAGTCTGTGTTCACCGTCTCCATGTTTCCACACTCTCCTCAGTCTGTGTTCACAGTCTCCATGTTTCCACACTCCACTCAGTCTGTGTTCACCGTCTCCATGTTTCCACACTCTCCTCAGTCTGTGTTCACAGTCTCCATGTTTCCACACTCCACTCAGTCTGTGTTCACCGTCTCCATGTTTCCACACTCTCCTCAGTCTGTGTTCACAGTCTCCATGTTTCCACACTCCACTCAGTCTGTGTTCACAGTCTCCATGTTTCCACACTCCTCTGAGTCTGTGTTCACAGTCTCCCTGTTTCCACGCTCTGTTCAGTCTGTGTTCACAGTCTCCATGTTTCCACACTCTCCTCAGTCTGTGTTCACAGTCTCCATGTTTCCATACTCCGTTCAGTCTATGTTCACAGTCTCCATGTTTCCACACTCTGCTCAGTCTATGTTCACAGTCTCCATGTTTCCATACTCCTCTCAGTCTGTGTTCACAGTCTCCATGTTTCCACACTCCCCTCAGTCTGTGTTCACAGTCTCCCTGATTCCACACTCTGTTCAGTCTGTGTTCACAGTCTCCATGTTTCCACACTCTCCTCAGTCTGTGTTCACAGTCTCCATGTTTCCACACTCTGCTCAGTCTATGTTCACAGTCTCCATGTTTCCACACTCCTCTTGTCTGTGTTCACAGTCTCCATGTTTCCACAATCCCCTCAATCTGTGTTCACAGTCTCCATTTTTCCACACTCCCCTCAGTCTGTGTTCACAGTCTCCCTGATTCCACACTCTGTTCAGTCTGTGTTCACAGTCTCCATGTTTCCACACTCTCCTCAGTCTGTGTTCACAGTCTCCATGTTTCCACACTCCGTTCAGTCTACGTTCACAGTTTCCATGTTTCCACACCCTCCTCAGTCTGTGTTCACAGTCTCCATGTTTCCACACTCCCCTCAGTCTGTGTTCACAGTCTCCATGTTTCCAGAATCCCCTCAGTCTATGTTCACAGTCTCCATGTTTCCACACTCCTCTCAGTCTGTGTTCACAGTCTCCATGTTTCCACACTCCCCTCAGTCTGTGTTCACAGTCTCCCTGTTTCCACGCTCTGTTCAGTCTGTGTTCACAGTCTCCATGTTTCCACACTCACCTCTCTGCTCAGTCTATGTTCACAGTCTCCATGTTTCCACACTCCTCTCAGTCTGTGTTCACAGTCTCCATGTTTCCACAATCCCCTCAGTCTGTGTTCACAGTCTCCATGTTTCCACACTCTCCTCAGTCTATGTTCACAGTCTCCATGTTTCCACACTCCCCTCAGTCTGTGTTCACAGTCTCCCTGTTTCCACACTCTGTTCAGTCTGTGTTCACAGTCTCCATGTTTCCACAATCCCCTCAGTCTGTGTTCACAGTCTCCATGTTTCCACACTCCCCTCATTCTGTGTTCAGAGTCTCCATGTTTCCACACTCCCCTCAGTCTGTGTTCACAGTCTCCCTGTTTCCACGCTCTGTTCAGTCTGTGTTCACAGTTTCCATGTTTCCACACTCTCCTCAGTCTGTGTTCACAGTCTCCATGTTTCCACACTCCGTTCAGTCTATGTTCACAGTCTCCATGTTTCCACAGTCTCCTCAGTCTATGTTCACAGTCTCCATGTTTCCACACTCCTCTCAGTCTGTGTTCACAGTCTCCATGTTTCCACAATCCCCTCAGTCTGTGTTCACAGTCTCCATTTTTCCACACTCCCCTCAGTCTGTGTTCACAGTTTCCCTGTTTCCACACTCTGTTCAGTCTGTGTTCACAGTCTCCATGTTTCCACACTCCCCTCAGTCTGTGTTCACAGTCTCCATGTTTCCACAATCCCCTCAGTCTGTGTTCACCGTCTCCATGTTTCCACACTCTCCTCAGTCTGTGTTCACAGTCTCCATGTTTCCACACACTGTTCAGTCTCTGTTCACAGTCTCCATGTTTCCACCCTCCCCTCAGTCTGTGTTCACAGTCTCCATGTTTCCACACACTGTTCAGTCTCTGTTCACAGTCTCCATGTTTCCACAATCCCCTCTGTCTCTGTTCACAGTCTCCATGTTTCCACACTCCCCTCAGTCTGTGTTCACAGTCTCCCTGTTTCCACGCTCTGTTCAGTCTGTGTTCACAGTCTCCATGTTTCCACACTCTCCTCAGTCTGTGTTCACAGTCTCCATGTTTCCACACACTGTTCAGTCTCTGTTCACAGTCTCCATGTTTCCACACACTGTTCAGTCTCTGTTCACAGTCTCCATGTTTCCACACACTGTTCAGTCTATGTTCACAGTCTCCATGTTTCCACAATCCCCTCAGTCTGTGTTCACAGTCTCCATGTTTCCACACTCCCCTCAGTCTGTGTTCACAGTCTCCCTGTTTCCACACTCTGTTCAGTCTGTGTTCACAGTCTCCATGTTTCCACAATCCCCTCAGTCTGTGTTCACAGTCTCCATGTTTCCACACTCCCCTCATTCTGTGTTCAGAGTCTCCATGTTTCCACACTCCCCTCAGTCTGTGTTCACAGTCTCCCTGTTTCCACGCTCTGTTCAGTCTGTGTTCACAGTCTCCATGTTTCCACACTCTCCTCAGTCTGTGTTCACAGTCTCCATGTTTCCACACTCCGTTCAGTCTATGTTCACAGTCTCCATGTTTCCACACTCTGCTCAGTCTATGTTCACAGTCTCCATGTTTCCACACTCCTCTCAGTCTGTGTTCACAGTCTCCATGTTTCCACAATCCCCTCAGTCTGTGTTCACAGTCTCCATGTTTCCACACTCCCCTCAGTCTGTGTTCACAGTCCCCCTGATTCCACACTCTGTTCAGTCTGTGTTCACAGTCTCCATGTTTCCACACTCTCCTCAGTCTGTGTTCACAGTCTCCATGTTTCCACACTCCGTTCAGTCTATGTTCACAGTCTCCATGTTTCCACCCTCCCCTCAGTCTATGTTCAGTCTCCATGTTTCCACACTCTCCTCAGTCTGTGTTCACAGTCTCCATGTTTCCACACTCCACTCAGTCTGTGTTCACCGTCTCCATGTTTCCACACTCTCCTCAGTCTGTGTTCACAGTCTCCATGTTTCCACACACTGTTCAGTCTCTGTTCACAGTCTCCATGTTTCCACCCTCCCCTCAGTCTGTGTTCACAGTCTCCATGTTTCCACCCTCCCCTCAGTCTGTGTTCACAGTCTCCATGTTTCCACACACTGTTCAGTCTCTGTTCACAGTCTCCATGTTTCCACAATCCCCTCTGTCTCTGTTCACAGTCTCCATGTTTCCACACTCCCCTCAGTCTGTGTTCACAGTCTCCCTGTTTCCACGCTCTGTTCAGTCTGTGTTCACAGTCTCCATGTTTCCACACTCTCCTCAGTCTGTGTTCACAGTCTCCATGTTTCCACACTCCGTTCAGTCTATGTTCACAGTCTCCATGTTTCCACCCTTCCCTCAGTCTGTGTTCACAGTCTCCATGTTTCCACAATCCCCTCAGTCTGTGTTCACAGTCTCCATGTTTCCACACTCCCTCAGTCTGTGTTCACAGTCTCCATGTTTCCACTCTCCCCTCAGTCTGTGTTCACAGTCTCCATGTTTCCACACTCCCCTCAGTCTGTGTTCACAGTTTCCATGTTTCCACACTCCCCTCAGTCTGTGTTCAGAGTCTCCATGTTTCCACACTCCCCTCAGTCTGTGTTCACAGTCTCCCTGTTTCCACGCTCTGTTCAGTCTGTGTTCACAGTCTCCTTGTTTCCACACTCTCCTCAGTCTGTGTTCACAGTCTCCATGTTTCCACACTCCCCTCAGTCTGTGTTCACAGTCTCCATGTTTCCACACTCCTCTCAGTCTGTGTTCACAGTCTCCATGTTTCCACACTCCACTCAGTCTGTGTTCACAGTCTCCCTATTTCCATGCTCTGTTCAGTCTGTGTTCACAGTCTCCATGTTTCCACACTCCGTTCAGTCTATGTTCACAGTCTCCATGTTTCCACCCTCCCCGCAGTCTATGTTCACAGTCTCCATGTTTCTACACTCCACTCAGTCTGTGTTCACAGTCTCCATGTTTCCACACTCTGTTCAGTCTGTGTTCAGTCTCCATGTTTCCACACTCCACTCAGTCTGTGTTCACCGTCTCCATGTTTCCACACTCTCCTCAGTCTGTGTTCACAGTCTCCATGTTTCCACACTCCACTCAGTCTGTGTTCACCGTCTCCATGTTTCCACACTCCCCTCAGTCTGTGTTCACAGTCTCCCTGTTTCCACGCTCTGTTCAGTCTGTGTTCACAGTTTCCATGTTTCCACACTCTCCTCAGTCTGTGTTCACAGTCTCCATGTTTCCACACTCCGTTCAGTCTATGTTCACAGTCTCCATGTTTCCACAGTCTCCTCAGTCTATGTTCACAGTCTCCATGTTTCCACACTCCTCTCAGTCTGTGTTCACAGTCTCCATGTTTCCACAATCCCCTCAGTCTGTGTTCACAGTCTCCATTTTTCCACACTCCCCTCAGTCTGTGTTCACAGTTTCCCTGTTTCCACACTCTGTTCAGTCTGTGTTCACAGTCTCCATGTTTCCACACTCCCCTCAGTCTGTGTTCACAGTCTCCATGTTTCCACAATCCCCTCAGTCTGTGTTCACCGTCTCCATGTTTCCACACTCTCCTCAGTCTGTGTTCACAGTCTCCATGTTTCCACACACTGTTCAGTCTCTGTTCACAGTCTCCATGTTTCCACCCTCCCCTCAGTCTGTGTTCACAGTCTCCATGTTTCCACACACTGTTCAGTCTCTGTTCACAGTCTCCATGTTTCCACAATCCCCTCTGTCTCTGTTCACAGTCTCCATGTTTCCACACTCCCCTCAGTCTGTGTTCACAGTCTCCCTGTTTCCACGCTCTGTTCAGTCTGTGTTCACAGTCTCCATGTTTCCACACTCTCCTCAGTCTGTGTTCACAGTCTCCATGTTTCCACACACTGTTCAGTCTCTGTTCACAGTCTCCATGTTTCCACACACTGTTCAGTCTCTGTTCACAGTCTCCATGTTTCCACACACTGTTCAGTCTATGTTCACAGTCTCCATGTTTCCACAATCCCCTCAGTCTGTGTTCACAGTCTCCATGTTTCCACACTCCCCTCAGTCTGTGTTCACAGTCTCCCTGTTTCCACACTCTGTTCAGTCTGTGTTCACAGTCTCCATGTTTCCACAATCCCCTCAGTCTGTGTTCACAGTCTCCATGTTTCCACACTCCCCTCATTCTGTGTTCAGAGTCTCCATGTTTCCACACTCCCCTCAGTCTGTGTTCACAGTCTCCCTGTTTCCACGCTCTGTTCAGTCTGTGTTCACAGTCTCCATGTTTCCACACTCTCCTCAGTCTGTGTTCACAGTCTCCATGTTTCCACACTCCGTTCAGTCTATGTTCACAGTCTCCATGTTTCCACACTCTGCTCAGTCTATGTTCACAGTCTCCATGTTTCCACACTCCTCTCAGTCTGTGTTCACAGTCTCCATGTTTCCACAATCCCCTCAGTCTGTGTTCACAGTCTCCATGTTTCCACACTCCCCTCAGTCTGTGTTCACAGTCCCCCTGATTCCACACTCTGTTCAGTCTGTGTTCACAGTCTCCATGTTTCCACACTCTCCTCAGTCTGTGTTCACAGTCTCCATGTTTCCACACTCCGTTCAGTCTATGTTCACAGTCTCCATGTTTCCACCCTCCCCTCAGTCTATGTTCAGTCTCCATGTTTCCACACTCTCCTCAGTCTGTGTTCACAGTCTCCATGTTTCCACACTCCACTCAGTCTGTGTTCACCGTCTCCATGTTTCCACACTCTCCTCAGTCTGTGTTCACAGTCTCCATGTTTCCACACACTGTTCAGTCTCTGTTCACAGTCTCCATGTTTCCACCCTCCCCTCAGTCTGTGTTCACAGTCTCCATGTTTCCACCCTCCCCTCAGTCTGTGTTCACAGTCTCCCTGTTTCCACACTCTGTTCAGTCTGTGTTCACAGTCTCCCTGTTTCCACACTCTCCTCAGTCTGTGTTCACAGTCTCCATGTTTCCACACACTGTTCAGTCTCTGTTCACAGTCTCCATGTTTCCACAATCCCCTCTGTCTCTGTTCACAGTCTCCATGTTTCCACACTCCCCTCAGTCTGTGTTCACAGTCTCCCTGTTTCCACGCTCTGTTCAGTCTGTGTTCACAGTCTCCATGTTTCCACACTCTCCTCAGTCTGTGTTCACAGTCTCCATGTTTCCACACTCCGTTCAGTCTATGTTCACAGTCTCCATGTTTCCACCCTTCCCTCAGTCTGTGTTCACAGTCTCCATGTTTCCACAATCCCCTCAGTCTGTGTTCACAGTCTCCATGTTTCCACACTCCCTCAGTCTGTGTTCACAGTCTCCATGTTTCCACTCTCCCCTCAGTCTGTGTTCACAGTCTCCATGTTTCCACACTCCCCTCAGTCTGTGTTCACAGTTTCCATGTTTCCACACTCCCCTCAGTCTGTGTTCAGAGTCTCCATGTTTCCACACTCCCCTCAGTCTGTGTTCACAGTCTCCCTGTTTCCACGCTCTGTTCAGTCTGTGTTCACAGTCTCCTTGTTTCCACACTCTCCTCAGTCTGTGTTCACAGTCTCCATGTTTCCACACTCCCCTCAGTCTGTGTTCACAGTCTCCATGTTTCCACACTCCTCTCAGTCTGTGTTCACAGTCTCCATGTTTCCACACTCCACTCAGTCTGTGTTCACAGTCTCCCTATTTCCATGCTCTGTTCAGTCTGTGTTCACAGTCTCCATGTTTCCACACTCCGTTCAGTCTATGTTCACAGTCTCCATGTTTCCACCCTCCCCGCAGTCTATGTTCACAGTCTCCATGTTTCTACACTCCACTCAGTCTGTGTTCACAGTCTCCATGTTTCCACACTCTGTTCAGTCTGTGTTCAGTCTCCATGTTTCCACACTCCACTCAGTCTGTGTTCACCGTCTCCATGTTTCCACACTCTCCTCAGTCTGTGTTCACAGTCTCCATGTTTCCACACTCCACTCAGTCTGTGTTCACCGTCTCCATGTTTCCACACTCTCCTCAGTCTGTGTTCACAGTCTCCATGTTTCCACACTCTGTTCAGTCTGTGTTCAGTCTCCATGTTTCCACACTCCACTCAGTCTGTGTTCACCGTCTCCATGTTTCCACACTCTCCTCAGTCTGTGTTCACAGTCTCCATGTTTCCACACTCCACTCAGTCTGTGTTCACCGTCTCCATGTTTCCACACTCTCCTCAGTCTGTGTTCACAGTCTCCATGTTTCCACACTCCACTCAGTCTGTGTTCACAGTCTCCGTGTTTCCACGCATTGTTCAGTCTCTGTTCACACTCTCCATGTTTCCACACTCTGTTCAGTCTGTGTTCACAGTCTCCATGTTTCCACACACTGCTCAGTCTATGTTCACAGTCTCCATGTTTCCACAATCCCCTCAGTCTGTGTTCACAGTCTCCCTGTTTCCACGCTCTGTTCAGTCTGTGTTCACAGTCTCCATGTTTCCACACTCCGTTCAGTCTGTGTTCACAGTCTCCATGTTTCCACACTCCACTCAGTCTGTGTTCACAGTCTCCATGTTTCCACACTCCACTCAGTCTGTGTTCACCGTCTCCATGTTTCCACACTCTCCTCAGTCTGTGTTCACAGTCTCCATGTTTCCACACTCCACTCAGTCTGTGTTCACAGTCTCCGTGTTTCCACGCATTGTTCAGTCTCTGTTCAGACTCTCCATGTTTCCACACTGTTCAGTCTGTGTTCACAGTCTCCATGTTTCCACACACTGCTCAGTCTGTGTTCTCAGTCTCCATGTTTCCACGCATTGTTCAGTCTCTGTTCACACTCTCCATGTTTCCACACTCCCCTCAGTCTGTGTCCTCGGTCTGCACACATTAACCCAGGCAATAGTACATGGGTGAAAATCATTTTTTGTTGTCATACAGAAAGGAAATGCATTGCAACATGCTGCAGGTACCCAGCTGGTCGGGCAGCATCTGTGGAAACAAACATTATCGTTTCGGGCTGAGCCCGTTTGTTAGATCTGAAGGAGGGCCATTGGGCCTATTGAGAAGGTGGGGGGAGGGTGGAAAGGAGAAGGCTGGTACGTGGCAGCTGAAAAACAAGTAAGGGGAAAGATCAACGCTTGGGGGTTAAGATGCAACGAGGGGAGCACCGGGTGCAATTCTGCACGGATCATTCCCTCCGTGACTCTCTGGTCCACTCGTCCCTCCCCACAGATCTCCCATCGGGTACTTAACCCTGCAAGCTTAAGTGCTATACCTGTCCTTATGGCCCGAAACATTGACTGTTCGTTTCCACGAATGCCGCCCAATCTGCTGAATTCCTCCAGCGTATTGTGTGTGCTGCTTTGACCCCAGTATCTGCAGACTATTTTGTTTTAAGGAAATTCATTATGTGTCTATTGTATCGTCTTGGTCTTTGTTCATAAAATGAGTGTTGTTAACTGAGTTCTTGTGCTTAATTTGAGCACTATTGAATTTTGTTTAGAATATGAGATGACAAATTGCTCTCCTTTTCTCATTTATCTGCGTCTGTGGGCAATGTTACACATCTGCTGAGAGTATGAATTCGACACAGTTGTATAGGTCAATGGGAGCATGGAGTTGGATTGGAAACTGCTCCCAACATTGTGGAGTCACCAGGAGCATGGAGACTGTAACAGCATCTACTGGGATAACACAATGGGATGAGTAACAGCACTCCCTGCGAGTATCAGCTGATTGTTTGCCCTTCAATATAAACACAAGATGAAAAACAGAGGGAAAGTGACATATGTAATCAAGTTGCTGCCTCAGTACCAGAGATCAAAGTTCAGTTCTGACCACAGGTGCTGTCTGTGTGCAGTTTGTACATAATGCCCCGTGACCTCATGAGTATCCTCCCTTCTCTCAAAGCTTCATGGGTTTGTAGGTGAGGTGTCCGCAGGAAATCGACCCTGGTGTGTTGGTGAGTGGTAGAAATTGAGAGGAGCTAATTGGAATCTACAAAGAATAAAAAATGGTAGAACTGGTGGCTATGGACAGTTGATTATCAGTCTGGACCGAGTGGACGAAACGCCTTTCATGCCATCTTGTTTCATGACTGTTTTTTTCAAGTGACTACTCTAGGGTACAATTTTAAAATTGGTCCTCCGACCTTTTGTATACTCTGGCTAATGTGTAGTATGTATTTTACTATTTTAAATGCTGTTTTTTAATATATTGAAGGGTCTGCATGAATTAATGTGGTGAGGTGACAGAGCAGTTTGTATATTTAATTATCTAACGTTAAAGTTGAGTAGAAGAAGGAAAGTAATGACAGTGAACCACAGGGTCACAAAGCTAATGCCTGTATCCTTCTGCTCCCCGTAGTTACCAGATGATGCAAATAAAGAGTGAGCTGACAGCATTCGGGGCGGCCTTGGCACTCGTGGCCATTCCGCTACAAGGCCTAAAAAGGTATAACCGACGGTTCCTGACTCTGCACAGTCTCACCAGCCACTGGCATCCCTGCAGTCGGTGTACGTCTTTATTTATTCATTTATCTTTATTTAGAGGTATAACCCATGGTTCCTGACTCTGGACAGTCTCTGTCTTTCAACTCCATTTTCCCAGTCTTTAAGCACGACGTGTGCTCACCAGCCACCGGCGTACATCTTTATTTATTCATTTATTTTTATTTAGAGATACAGTGCTGTTTCAAGGGCCTTCCAGCCCTTCAAGTCGCACCGCCCAGCAACCCCCAACAACCTGTATTTAACCCTCACCTGATCACGGTTTCAATGATTAGTTAACGTACTCAGTATGTCTTTGGACTGTGGGAGGAGCCGGTTGCATTCCATGGGGAGGACGTACAGAGACTCCTTGCAGTGGATGCTGGGATTGAACTCTGAACTCCAGTGCCCTGAGCTATAATAGTGCTGTGCTAACTGCTATGCTACCGTGCGCCTGATTGTTCATTAAAATGTCCTAACAGGGTCCAGGAAGTAATGAAGAAGTTTGTGGAATGCTGGTCGTTATACATAGAGGGCTAGAGAACATGATGGTTGTCGTGAAACTGTAGCAGTACAAAGCCCTATTTGGGCCACACTGGAGTTCTGTGTGAAGCTGTAGGCATCACACATTGAGTAGAGTATAGTTCACACAAAAGGTGACTCAGTACCACTTCCCTGTATGAACCATTATAACTTGCTTCCATCAGTAACAGAAATAAACATAAGAACATAAGAAATAGGAGCAGGAGGAGGCCATTGAGCCTGCCCACCACTCATAAGATCATGGCTGATCTGTCCGTAAACTCAGCTCCATCTATCTGCCTTTTCACTGTAACCCTTAATTCCCCTACTATGTAAAAATCTGTCTAACTATATCTTAAATATATTTAGTGAAGAATCCTGAACTGCTTCCTTGGGTAGAGAATTCCACAGTTTCACCATTCTCTGGGAAAAACAGTTTCTCCTCATCTCTGTCCTGAATCTTGAGGCAATGTCCCCTAGTTCTAGTCTCACCTACCAATGGAAACAACTTTCCTACTTCTATCTTATCTATCCCTTTCAAAATTTTGTATGTTTCTACAAGATCCCCTCTCATTCATCTGAACTCCAGAGAGTATAGTCCCAGGCAACTCAATCTCTCCTCATAGGTTAACCCCTTCATGTCTGGAATCAACCTGGTGAACCTCCTCTGCACTGCTTCCAAAGCCCGTATATCCTTCCTCAAGGATGGAGACCAGAACTGCACACAATACTCCAGGTGTGGCCTCACCAGTACCCTGTATAGTTGCAGCATGACCTCCCTGCTCTTGAATTCAATCTCTCTAGCAATGAAGGCCAACATTCCGTTTGACTTCTTAATAACCTATTGTACATGCAAGCCAACTTTTTGCAATTCATACACAAGCACTCCCAAGTCCCTGTGCACAACAGCATGCTGCAGTCTTTTACCATTTAAATAATAATCTGCTCTTCTATTATTTCTTCCAAAGTGGATGATCTCATATTAACCTACGTTATATTCCATCTGCCAGACCTTGGCCCACTCACATAACCTATCTGTATCCCTCTGCAGACTCTCCACATCCTCTGTACAATTTGTTTTTCCTCTCAGTTTAGTGTTATCAGCAAATTTTGCTACATTACACTCAGTCCCCTCTTCCAAAATCATCAATGTAAATAGTAAATATCTGCAGACCCAGCACCAACCCCAGCGGCACCCAACCCACCACCGACTGCCAACCGGAGAAACACACATTTATACCAACTCTCTGCCTTCTATTGGTTAACCAATCCATTATCCATGCCAATATATTTCCTCCGACTCCATGCATCCGTATCTTATTTATAAGTCTCTTGTGCGGCACCTTATCAAACGCCTTCTGGAAATCCAAATATACGACATCCATCTGTTCCCTCTATCCACTGTATTATTTTTGTCCTCAAAGAACTCCAGTAAGTTTGTCAAACAAGACCTGCCCTTTCTGAATCCATGCTGCATGTGTCTAATGGGACCAGTCCTTTCTAAATGTTTCGCTACTTCTTCCTTAATGACAGCTTCAAGCATTTTCCCGACTACAGATGTTAAGTAACTGGCTTCTAGTTGCCTGTCTTTTGCCTACATCCTTTTTTCTCCCAATCTGTCTTGAATAGATTGAATAAGTGAATATATTAAATAATCCTTATAGGCTGACTGATACTTCAAAAGATCCCCCATTCTTCAGGTGCTTGAATTTGATTTCTCATCTCAGGCCTGAATGGGTAACTCTTATTTTGAGACAGTGACCCTTGGTTCAAGACTCCTCAGCCAGGGGACACATCTGTTAAGCCCAATAAAAATCTTGTCTATTTCTGTCCGGTCCACCGTGATCTTACTGAATGTTAGAGCAGGCTCATGGTGCTATGCAGCCAGTCCCTGATGCTGTTTCGCCTGCTGTTGATTAACACATCACAAGCAGCAAATGCAGTGCTCTAACAAACCTCCACATCACCTGGAAGGAGGATAGGGAACCTTTAAATTGGAGCACATGAAGTGATGCATCCCCTGCCTTTAAATTGGAACACGTGGTGTTGCCGTGACTAAAGAGGGGAGCAGGGGATGGTCATATAATGAGAGAATCAGAGGATCATACATCTTATGGCATGGAACGTGGGGATTCTACTCTCTGTATTCGTGTCAACCAAAAACGGTTGGTTAATCCCACTTCATTGCTTCTGGTCCCTGGCACTTTGGGTTTTGGGCAGTGTATAAAATGTGGGGAAGGTTTCTGCCACCACTGCCTTTTCCAGCAGTCAGTTCCAGAACTTTATTGAGTGGGGGTGGAGGGGTTGGTGCTTCTTCTGGTGCAAGTTGGGGGATGGTGAGGGTTGATGCTTGTGTGTGGGAGTGGGGGGGCTTTGGGTTCTGATATTACATCATTCATTCTTTGGGATTCTTGTTTTGTGGATGTTTGCAGGTTGTATACTGTATACATTAACTGATATTAAACCTTTTGAATGTTTTTACACTTCTGTAATTTAGTTAATAACTAAATTTGGCCCTTCTAGTTAATGCCCTCTCTGCTAAGGGGAAAGGAGCATTCCTCTCTCCCTATCTAGCACCCTCCTTGATCTGAACTGTCTGTCCCCCGTCTGAAATGCTCAGAACGTAGATGTCTGGTGGTTTGTGGCTGTGATGGAACAGATGGATTTGTTGAGGCTCTGGATTGTTATGTGTTTGCAGGAGCTCTCCTCAATCCTCGGTCTTGTGGCTTTTCACTGTGATGCTGTGCTCCTACTCCTTGTTTTTCTCCTGGAGAGCTAACCTGGACATCACCAAACCTCTCTTTATCGGTGTGGTGAGTGTCTCAGTGGTTTATTGAGTTTATTTGATAATGCGATGAGACGTGTTTAGTGTGTGATTCACTTTGTAATGTGCTACAACTCCAACTGATTTACATTACATGTTGTACAGTGCCAGTGCCACTGCTTTATTGTTTCCATATTACCTGGCGTGCCAACTGTTCAACCTGATGATCACAGTTTTCCAGATATGAGCCAGCATAAGTAAACAAAAACAAATGACCCACAGCGTCACTGAGCTGTTGGTAAATTTATTAAAATAAAAGAAAAGCAGGTGGCATGTTGGAGCAGCTGTCATCACTGTGAGCCCCAAGGTCTCAGGTTGCTGGCCACGAGTTTCACCAGGAGTGTATATGTTCTCCCTGTGATGGTGTGGGTCTCCACTACAGGTTCCTACTTCCCCCACATCTCAAATGCATGCCAGTAGATTCATTGGGTTCTATGAATTACCTTTGGTGTAGATCAGTGGCAGGGAGTTGATGAGAGGGGAAGTGGGATTGCTGTGCTGGGAACTAGCATGGACCTGATGGAACAATTAGCATCATATTGAAGGATATGCTATATAGGTACTGGATGGTCATTCAGTAGTTGTGTTTCTGTTGAACCTGTTGGGTGGAAGTTAGGTTGTCAGTCTCTGAAAGACCTTGTATTTATGCCCATGGCACATCCACCTGCTGGTTAGCTTTCATATTCAACTCTCGGAGTAAACAACTGCTGAAATCAACCTAACCTTCCCTTTGTGTCTTGCTTCCCTTTCTTGTGCTCTTGGTTCACTTTGGGGTTAACCTCAGTATATTTTAGGTCCCTCCTGGTTCAGACTCTGACACAGATGGTCAGTTTCCTAGTACCTCTCGGCAATGCTGTTAGGGCATGGTTTAGCTGTATCTTGGTGACAAAATCTGAATGCAGTTAGAGGTGCTACCAAGATTAAAGCCTAAAGGTCAGGTGATAGGTACAGCATTCTCTATTCTAGTTCATTTATTGCTGTCATCGGCAATAGACTCAGGGTAGAAATGCCTTCTTAATTAGCATATTGAAACAACAGCACAGTACATTGCAAACATGACAACATTAATTTAATTTAAATATTTTTCAAATGTCTGTGCACAAAAAAATAAACACCGAATTAACTACTTGTCAGTTCTGCTGCAGAGGAAGTGATTGAGGTGTCATGCTGTTGTAACAGTCTGGAGTTGAAGTAAGACTGCTAGGTGAGTTTTAGCCCCAGTGCTGCAACGAATTTGAGGTTGTAGCATTTGACCACACTAGACCTAGCAGTGTAACTAGATTGGCAGTGAGCTGCCTTGAGGAACGGGGCTGTAGACAGCAGAACTTGCTGTGCTTCACAGTCTGGAAGAGTGAGAAAGGGAATGGCAGACAAAATGAAAATGTTCGGTGAAAAGATGTTGCTTCTGTTGTTGCTGACCTGCCTCACACTTTCTGTTATTAAATACTTTTCTGTTTTATAATAATTCCAAGAAGGAGTGAATGTTCACAAGTGGAACTCCTGCCTCAGCAAGAACATGGACCCATTGTAATTTGCCTATCACCACAATAGGTCAACGGCAGATGGAATCTCAATGGCTCTCCACATGGCTTTAGACAACCTAGACAACACAAACACCTACGTCAGGATGCTGTTCATTAACATCAGCATTTAATACCGTCATACCCACGATCCTATCGAGAAGATGCAGAACCTGGGCCTCTGGCTGCCTCTGCAATTGGATCCTCGACTTCCTAACCAGAAGATCACTATCTGTGCAGATTGGTGATAACATATCCTCCTCGCTGACGATCAACAGTGATGCACCTCAGGGGCGTGTGCTTAGCCCATTGCTCTACTCTCTATATACCCATGACTGTGTGCTTAGGCATAGCTCAAATACAATTTGCTGATGATACAACTATTGTTGGTAGAATCTCAGAGGGTGTACAGAAGTGAGATTTGCCAGCTAGTGGAATGGTGTTGCAGCAACAACCTGGCACTCAATGTCAGTAAGACAAAAGAGCTGATTGTGGACTTCAGGAAGGGTAAGACGAAGGAACACATACCAATACTCATAGAGGGATCAGAAGTGGAGAGAGTGAGCAGCTTCAAGTTCCTGGGTGTCAAGATCTCTGAGGTTCTAACCTGGTCCCAACATTTTGATGCAGTTATAAAGAAGGCAAGACAGTGGCTATACTTCATTAGGAGTTTGAAGACTTTTGGTATATCAACAAATACACTCAAAAACTTGTATTGATTAACTGTGGAGAGCCTTCTGACAGGCTGCATCACTGTCTGGTATGGGGGGGGGGGGCTACTACACAGGACAGAAAGAAGCTGCAGGGGATTGTAAATTTAGTCAACTCCATTTTGGGAACTAGCCTATAAAGTACCCAGGACATCCCCTTTTCTCACTGTTACCATCAGGTAGGAGGTACAGAAGCCTGAAGGCACACACTCAGCGATTCAGGAACAGCTTCTTCCCCTCTGCCATTCGATTTTTAAATGGTCATTGAACCCTTGGACACTGCCTCACTTTTTAAAATATATAGTATTTCTGTTTTTTTGCACAATTTTTAATCTATTCAATATACCTGTACACTGTATTAAGTATACTAAATAAGATTAATTGATTTATTTATTTTCTATATTATGTAGTGCATTGAACTGCTGCTGCTAAGTTAACAAATTTTACGTCACGTGCCGGTGATAATAAACCTGATTCTGATTTTAGCTCAGCTACAGTGTTGCTTTAAGTGGTCATCACTAGGGAGAGAACTTGAGCTTAAAATGACATTACCAAGAGGAAGAGACTGTAGAGATTGTGATGGGGTTGGAGGACACAGGTTGCAGAGAAAGGGTAGGGCAAGGCTATTGCAAGATATGAAACCAAGAAATTCAGTTATAAAATAAACACAAACCGGTGTTGGTTACCTATTACAGTGGATTCCAGTTAATTGAGATTGGGACCAGTGCATTTTGGCTCAGTTAAGTGGCTGCCTCAATTTGCTGAGGTTTCATGGAAATTGTTAAAAAGACAAACTACCATTTAAATGAGAAACAAATTATGTATTTAAATGAAATACTAAACAAATTAAAATACTACCAAAACTACAGTACTATAAAGCTGTTTAGTTCCTAATAGTAATCCATGGAGGAATTCATCCAGTGTACGCAGTCTTTTGATTGACTGCAAATGAACAAAATCAGCACAGACATCTAGTTTATACAATGGACTGCCTTTGTACAATGTTTTTGTTGATTGCATCTTCTAAGTCTTCACTTTCATTGTAACATTAAAGATGATTATTGACACCTTCAAATTCTTCGTAGTCCTTAACCTGTTTAATAAGTGAAATAGTTTTGTTTTCACTCCTGGCCATTTGTGACAGCTCCAAGCCTGAATGCCTGAATGCTTGAAACCACAAGTGAGCAAAGCAGTTCTGAATTGTCTTACAGCATATTGCTCACCAATTTTCAGTGACAAAAATCACTGCTTTCTGAACACAAATGCATGCAACTGATGCTATTTTTAAAACTCAACCACAAGGAAATCTGCAGATGCTGGAAATTCAAGCAACACACACAAAATGCTGGTGGAATGCAGCAAGTCAGGCAGCATCTATAGGAAGAAGTACAGTCGATGTTTCGGACCGAGACCCTTCGTCAGGACTAACTGAAAGAAAAGATAGTAAGAGATTTGAAAGTGGGAGGGGGAGGGGGAGATACGAAATGATAGGAAAAGACAGGAGGAGGAGGGGTGAAGCTAAGAGCTGGAAAATTGATTGGCAAAAGGGATACACAGCTGGAGAAGGGAGAGGATCATGGGATGGGAGACCTAGGGAGAAAGAAAGGGGAGGGGAGCACCAGAGGGAGATGGAGAACAGGCAAGGAGTGATTGTGAGAGGGACAGAGAGAGAGAAAAGAAAAAAAGGGGGAATAAATAAATAAGGGATGGGATAAGAAGGGGTGGGGGCATTAACAGAAGTTAGAGAAATCAATGTTCATGCCATCAGGTTGGAGGCTACCCAGCCGGTATATAAGGTGTTGTTCCTCCAACCTGAGTGTGGCTTCATCTTGACAGTAGAAGAGGCCATGGATAGACATATCAGAATGAGAATGGGACATGGAATTAAAATGTGTGATGAAATTATGATGAAACCACACTCAGGATGGCATGAACATTGACTTCTCTAACTTTGGTTAATGCCTCCCTCCCCCCTTACCCCATCTCTTATTTATTTATTATTTTTCCCTTTTTCTAATTTTCTCTCTCTGTCCCTCTCACAATCACTCTTTGCCTGTTCTCCATCTCCCTCTGGTGCTCCCCTCCCCCTTTCTTTCTCCCTAGGCCTCCCATCCCATGATCTTTTCCCTTCTGCAGCTCTGTATCCCTTTTGCCAATCACCTTTCCAGCTCTTAGCTTCATTCCTCCTCCTCCTGTCTTCTCCTATCATTTCGTATCTCCCCCCCTCCCACTTTCAAATCTCTTACTATCTTTTCTTTCGGTTAGTCCTGACGAAGGGTCTCAGCCCGAAATGTTGACTGTACTTCTATCTATAGATTAGGGTGGCCAAATCGCAGCTCGCAAGCCACATGTGGCTCTTTGGCATTCAACGTGCAGCTCATGGAAATATGTTGGTTGACCTTTTTACCACGTACTGCCATTGCGTAGAAATGAATGGGAAAGCATTTTGGCAATAAATAGAACTGTGGGAAATCCCTTGAGACTTAATTCCATCACTCAGGAGTTGGTGACAATCGCTATGTGGCGCTGAAGACAGCTGGAAGACAGGCTCGAGTTTAAAAATACACTACGTAGGTCTACACCGTTGGGCACTGAAGGTGAAAGTAGCGCAGACGTAGATCTACGTTGTTTGGTGCTCAAAGTGTTAGTGAGTCTAGGCCCGACCTCACTCACGTCATGTACATTAACGCAGTGTTACACAGGACGCTGAATTGTGCAGACCTAGTTGGTACACTGCGGATACAAGTTTTGTTTACAAGTGTCTGCGAAAATTTTGTGAAGGAAGATGGCGTCATCAAATTGTAAGAAACGAAAATATGAAGATGAAAACAGACATTTTAAGCCACAGTGGGAGGAAGATTTTGCATTCATTGTTAAAGGAGTTAAACCTTTGTGTCTTATCTGCAATGTGTCACTCAGTCATTACAAAGCCAGTAATGACTCACAGCCAAAATGGAGATCCCCAAGACCTCCACTGGCAGTAAATAGCGGCTTTAATAGCCTGATAATTGTAGCATTGTCTGTTTATGTCATAAAAATATTATGATAAGACTATAATTTTGTAAGGTGGTATCTGATTAAAATATCTCTAATTTTATTGGTTTGCTTTTTTTTACATGTTTTGACCAGAAATTTACTTAGACAAACAAATATCATTAAAAATATCTCATTTTTCTCATTTTTGGCAGTCTAATCTTATGTTACTGAAATGCATATTTTTCTTAGATGTTCCTGTAGTTCATTACTGTGTTAAATACGCTCAATATACAAACCCCTTTTCCAGAAAAGTTGGGATATTTTCCAAAATGCAATAAAAACAAAAATCTGTGATATGTTAATTCACGAGAACCCTTATTTAACTGACTAAAGTACAAATAAAAGATTTTCAATAGTTTTACTGACCAACTTAATTGTATTTTGTAAATATACACAAATTTACAATTTGATGGCTGCAACACACTCAACAAAAGTTGGGACAGAGGCATGTTTACTATTGTGTTACATCACCTTTCCTTTTAATAACACTTTTTAATAGTTTTGGAACTGAGGATACTAATTGTAGTAGATTTGCAATTGGAAATTTTGTCCATTCCTGCTTGATATAAGACTTCAGCTGCTCAACAGTCTGTGGTCTCCGTTGTCTGATTCTCCTCTTCATGATGCACCATACATTTTCAATAGGAGATATATCTGGACTGGCAGCAGGCCAGTCAAGCACACACACTCTGTGTCTACAGAGCCGTGCTGTTGTAGCCCGTGCAGAATGTGGTCTGGCATTGTCCTGCTGAAATAAGCATGGACGTCCCAGGAAGAGACGTCGCCTTGATGGCAACATATGTCTCTCTAAAATCCTAATATATGCCTCAGAGTCAATGGTACCTTCATATACATGCAACTCACCCATGCCGTGGGCACTGATGCACCCCCATACCATCATAGATGTTGGCTTTTGCACCTTTTGCTGATAACAATCAGGATGGTCGTTTTCATCTTTTTCACGGAGAACTCAATGCCCGTTTTTTCCAAAAACTAGCTGAAATGTGGACTCATCTGACCACAGCACACGGCTCCACAGTCTTTCGGTCCATCTGAGTTGAGCTCAGGCCCAGAGAACTCGCCGGCGTTTCTGCATAGAGTTGATGTATGGCTTCCTCCTTGCGTAATACAGTTTCAAGTTGCATTTCTGGATGCAGCGACGGACTGTGTTAAGTGACAATGGTTTTCCGAAGTACTCCCGAGCCCAGGTGGCTATAATTGTCACAGTAGCATGACGGTTTCTCAGGCAGTGCCGCCTGAGGGCTCAAAGATCACGCGCATTCAAGTGGTTTCCGACCTTGCCCTTTACGCACTGAGGTGTCTCTGAACTCTCTGAATCTTTTCACAATATTATGTACTGTAGATGTTGAAAGACCTAAATTCTCTACAATCTTGCGTTGGGAAATGTTCCTTTTGAACTGACTAACAATTCTCTCACGAATTTTGGCACGAAGGGGTGAGCCACGACCCATCCTTGCTTGCAAAGACTGAGCCTTTGATGGACACTACTTTTATACCCAGTCATGATACCTCACCTGCTACCAATTAGCCTGCTTAATGTGGAGTCTTCCAAACCGGTGTTACTTGAATATTCTGTGCTCTTTTCAATCTTATTTTAACTCTGTCCCAATTTTTGTTGAGTGTGTTGCAGCCATCAAATTGTAAATTTGTGTATATTTACAAAATACAATTAAGTTGGTCAGTAAAACCATTGAAAATCTTTTCTTTGTACTTTAGTCAGTTAAATAAGGGTTCACGTGAATTAACATATCACAGATTTTTGTTTTTATTGCATTTTGGAAAATATCCCAACTTTTCTGGAAATTGGGTTTGTAGTTAAAACAATCAATCAAGATTTTGAAAACATTTGGTATATGTACATTATGATTACTGAAACTAATACAAATTAACAGTTAAAAAAACTACATGAATAAATATTATTGCATACATGTATTTAACATTTATATAACATTTTTGTAACAAAATGTGTATGTATCAATAAAAACATCTGTAAATTTTGTTCATGTCTTGTGGTTCTCAAACATCTGAAGTTAATCGTATGTGGCTCTTACATTAAGTAAGTTTGGCCATCCCTGCTATAGATGCTGCCTGGCCTGCTGCGTTCTACCAGCATTCTGTTTGTGTTGCTATTTTAGAAACTGTTTGCTTCTAAGCACAATGCAGGGTTTAACGGCCACACAAATGCACGTGTTGACGCTGATTAGAAATTGCCCAGCAACAATATCCTGCCCCAAAAAATGAAGGGTATCCTAGCTATTTTCTCAAGTAGACTTGGTTCTTCAAGAGTTGTCCCAAATAAATTGCTGCTATGATTAACTGCTGGCCCAATTAACTGGAATCCACTGTATATGGATAATGGTTGAACAGATTTTGGTACAAAGTTTTGAATAGAAAGGTCAGTTTTAGATGAGGTTGTTTTACTTTATGGAAGATAGTGCATTCTGAGGTGACAAAGGCATGGACAAGTGTTTCAGCAGCAGGTGCTCGGGTGGGGGTGCACAATATGGTACCGAGGTAGATTTGGATAGTTTTGATGATGTCAGATGGGACATTTATGTGATGTCAGCCTCAGTGCATGGGGATGGAATAGAATTATTTGCTGGAAAGTTGTATTTGTGGAGGATGCCAAAGACAGTACTTCCATTCCATTCAACTTTGAACTTCAGAAGGTTTCAGCTGATACGCAGACTGACAGCAAGTATGGCTTGTTTTATTTGACTATATACAATTGACACAAATCATTATTAAGGTGAGAACTCTTTTGGATTGGAGGGCTTGAGTTATCAAGAGACATTAAATAGGGTTAGGGTTAGGGTCTTTTCCCCCGGAATGAAGGTGACATGATTGAGGGATATAAATTATGAGTGACATAGTTAGATAGCCGGAGTCTGTTTCCCTTGGCGGGATATCAAAAACTACAAGGCATAGGCTAAAGGTGAGAGGGATGAGGTCGGAGGGGCACATTTTTCACACTGTATAGTCGGTAGTTGCAGAGCAGATCCGACAGGGTGAAAGGCCTAATTCTGCTCGTGTGTCCTTTGGTGTCTAGAATGTGCTGCCAGAGGAGGCTGATAGTAGTTATGAGCCATCTTTACAAGTACTAGAATAAGCAGGGCATAAAGGGATATGGAATTAAAGCAGACCACTGCGATTTGTGCAGTTGGTCGTGATGGTTGGTACAGATGCAGAGGATCAGCAGAACTCTGTAAGTGTAAATGGAATAACAGATAGTGAAGAGGACAAACGACCATGAATGAAAGTTAGTGAACCTGAAAAGAGATGAACCCCAAGATCCCCCAAATATCAAAGTGAGAAATTATTAATTATAACTAATATAGCACCTCATTTAGAGCATCGTGTATAATTTTGACGGTCCTTTATTAAACAAAATATACTTGCACAGAGTGGGTGCAGTCAATTTAAAGAGCGGTGTTTGGAATTGCAAGCCTGTGAGTTAAGTAGGTTCTCTGGAGTTTTAAAGATTGTTTTGCTTCAATTACTTTTTTCAATTAAAGCATTGCCCATCCCTAATTGTTATTGAGAAGGTAGTGGTGAGTTGCCATTTTGAACCACTTGTGAAACTGTTCCTATAGAGGTGGTAAGGTGGCAATTACGGGATTTAGACCTAGCTGCAATGTAATAGGAGAAGGCAAAGTGTGTGGCACATTGGTGCAGCTGGTAGGGCCTCTGCCTTTTCGTGCTGGAAACCCAGATTCAATCTTGATCCTGGGTGCTTTCTGTCTGAATGCCTCTCCCACCACCCAGGCCATGCTTTCTTCTCACTGATACCAATGGGAAAGAGGTTCAGGAGCCTTAAGTTCCACACCACCATGTTCAGGAACAGTTATTGCCCTTCAAACATCAGGCTGCTGAACCAGTGTGGATAATTTCACTCACCCCAACACTGAACAGAGCCTATGGATTTTCTGTCAAGTTCTCCAAAACTTGTGTTCTCGGTGTTATTTATTTATTGACTTAACTTCTTATTGTATTTAGACAGTTTGGTATTGTTTGAACATTGGTTTCTTGCCAGTCTTTCTTGTAGTTCTTCATTAATTCCATTTTATTTCTTTGTTCTACTGTGCATTGCTGCAAGAAAATAACTCTCGGGTTAATTAAGGTGACATCTGTGTAATTTGACAATAAATTTACTTTGAATTTTGATAGTAAGCATGGACTCATAGGCCAAGTGAGCATGTATTATTTTATGTCAATCTGGAATTATTAGAAAATGAGTCATGGTGTTTCAAACTTCTAAGCTGTCCTATCTCAGTGTCTGAAAGGCCGCTTAGTTTTTGTTTCTCTTTCTTTCGTCATACTTGTGGAATCTCTTGTCATCTCTTTTTATATTCCTTGCTAAATTACTTTTGCATTGTATTTTCTGTAACTCCTTGTGTGAATTTACCAAACTTGAGGCCTACCAGTATTTTTCTGAGCACTCTGATTATTTAAATAAAAATTGAGAAATACAGCCCAGCACAGTAACAGGCCCTTCTGGCCCATTGAGACTGCGCCACCCCGTTGCACTCATGGGACCAATTAACCTGCCTTTAAAAAGTGGGAGGAAGCAGGTGCACCCGGAGTAAAACCAGATGGTCACGGGGAGCATGTAGAAATTTATTAAATACAGCAGTGGGAATTGAACCGGTGTCACTGGCACTGTAATAAGCACAGTGCTGCTATACCACTCTTACTGCGTGGGGTTTCAATCCAGATCGTGCTCCTGGATTACTGCCCAACCCTATCCTTTCTGTTGTGTCAGCAGCCCTTGACTCTGTGGGTGTTTTCCCATGGAGTTTGATTCCTTTGTTAATCTTTTCTATTTCCCCTGGTCTCAGCTAAACCGCAGAGTTCACACCTGACTTTATCCTTTATATTATCATTTTACTCTTGCATCTCTTACAGGTACATTTATTCCTGTGGGAATGGGCAATGTCATATACCAAGCCCCTGTAGATGTTCTATTCTTAAGAGATTCCCAACCTGGGGTCCACAGACCTCTCAGTTAATGGTAAGGTTCCATGGCATTAAAAGGGTTGAGAACCCCTGTAAACTTTTCCATAACAAAGAGAGACTACATTTATAGTACATGTGCTAACTGCCTCTCAGGAGAGAAAGTAACACCTTTGCAGAGACACAGATTCTGCAGATGCTAGAATTTTGAGCAACACACAAACAATGTTGAGGGAGTTCAGCAGGTCAGGCAGCATCTATGGAAGGAAATCATCCTGATGAAGAGTCTCAACCCAAAACAACAGTTGTTTAATTCCCTGTGAAGATGCTGCCAGTCCTGCATTTTGTCTGTGCATCTTCTTTCCAGATTGGGGTGATTCAAACAGACAAAAAAAACTTTGTCTTTAAGCTGTTTGTGGGTGTGTGATGCTAACTTTCCACAGCTTGAATTTTCCCTTTTAACCCTTCATTATCAAAACTACAGCTGTTCGTATCCCTCAGTATTCCAAATAAACCAATGAACAAACTGATGTGCTTCACACCTTCTAACACATTCTGGAACACAAGCTGGGGTAATCCAGGGGCATCTGTTTGTTCTGCTGCCTCACAGCCATCGAGATCTGGGCTCAATTCTGACCTTGGGTGCTGTGCTCTCCCTGTGACCTCGTGGATTTCCATTGGTGCTCTGCTTTTCTCCCACATCTCGAAGAAGTATGAGTTTGTGAGTTTATTGACTGCTGTGTAGCTGTGGATGGCAAGGGAATAGGGGTGGGGGTGGATGTAGGAGGGAAAACAGGATTAGTATAGAGGGATGCTTGGTGATTAACTGTGCCATGAGGCATCTTCCCATGATGTATGACGGTCAGACATTGTTCATTTTCTTTCTACAGGTTGAAAGGTTCTGGCTGCAGAGTAATTTGGTGGTTTGTGTTCTGGCAGGCTGTGGTCTAGCTTCAGTCTGCTCTTTGCTGCAGAGAATATTGGGCAGTCACTCACTGTGGCACTGGGCAGAATGGCTTCCACCCATTCTCCTCATTGTCTTCCAAATCCACCTCAACTACAGGTAAGGGCAGTTTTATAAATCATCCTGACGGTGTCAGCTTTAGCTGGGCTCAGTGGAGTTATTGTTGATGAGTGTGAGTTAGACCCAGCGTGGGAATTCAGTATATATCAAATCTACTACTACTACTACTACGTTGATTCAGGCCTAGGCATCGGGCAATATATCAAATCAAGTCCAGTTCATTGTCATGTGCACAAATACATGTACACACAGGTGCAATGAAACTCTTGCAGCCCTATCATAGGCACAGAGCATTAGGTATACAACATTCAAAAGAAAAATGTAAATTGTACAAAAATTATACAAGAAAAAACGTGATTAGAAAACAAATGTCCATTGTGGTGCAAAGTGATAATAGTGTTGCTAAACTTTAGTGATCAGGGTTGTGCTGGTTTGTTCAAGGATTGAATGGTTCAGGGGAAATGGCAGTTCTGATGGAGTGTGACTTCAGGTTTCTGCACCTCCTGCCCGATTTTAGCTGTGAGAAAATGGCACGGCCTGAATGATGGGTTCTTTGAGGCAACACATCCTGTGGATATGTTTGATAGTGGAGAAGGATGTGGCCATGTTGTATTGGGCAGAGTGACTACTCTCTGCAGCTCCTTATTCTAGTGCGTTCGGATTGTACCAGATCATGATGCATCAATCGGAACTTCACACTATCAGTGGGAATTTTTTCTGCAGTAACATTGAAGTCTGTCTGCTTGCCTTCTCAGAGAGATCTAAACAGTCCTACATAATTTAAGGAAGCCTTTCTAGTGTTTGGGCTGGCTAGTGTGCTGGTTATTCCAGTGATCATGTGTGGGTCATGGGCCTGTACACAGTGGCTCACAGGTTTTTAGATGACTGGTTCAGTGTTAATTTTGAAAATTCAAAGGGAATGGTACACATTTAGAATTGTTCCTTTATTTCTTTAACAATAAGGAACTATTCAGAAGGTTTGAGACTAGCACAGATTGGACAGGGTTAAAAGAGGAGATGAGGCAAATCAAATCATGCCAAGGTATGATTCCAAAATGTTGCCTAATGTTAGAGGCTGAGGGACAGTGAACTGTACAGATATAATCCTGAGCTGGAGGTGGTGATGGTGGAGCCAGACTGGAGCAGAAGTGGAGAACATGTTTAATAAAACATTTGTCCTATGTTGGCGGAAGGGTGGGAGGCTGGAAGTTGAGATAGAATTCAGAGACAGCAGCATGGCAGAGAGCGAGGAAAGTCTATTGAATTAAATTCCATTTATTAAAATACATGAGGCTTGACAGGTAAATCGGATGAACTCATGAACTGCTACATTGGATTGGGATATTAATAGTATTAATGATATTAATGGTTGCTCAATGGTAGCAAAACTAAAGATGGGATTGTTGACTTCAGGGAGGGAAACGTGCCAGTCTGCACTGGAGGATCAGCAGTGTAGAGAGTTAGCAGCTTTCATGGATATTAATGTATCAGATGACCTGTCCTGGACTCAGCAAATATAGCAAATGTAACCATGACAAAAGCACACCAGAATCTTTACTTTCTCAGGAGATTGTCTTGTCTTGTCTAATAAATTTCTACAGATTAGTGTTGTAGATATCCTGAGTGGTTGCAATAGTCTGGTATGGCAATTCCAACGTGCAGGAACATAAAAAGCTACAGAGAATAGTGAACTGACCCAATACATCATGGACACATCCCTCCCCACCATTAGTAGCATCTACAGAAGGTGCTGCTCAGAAGGCAATATCCATCATCATAGATCTTACAATCTGGACCATACCTTCTTTTCGCATCTCCCATCAGGCAGGACATATAGAAGCCTGAAGTCCGACACCACTAGTTTCAGGAACAGCTACTTCAACCATTCAGTTCTTGAACCAACTCCAAAAACCCTAATTACTTCAGTTTAACAACATTATGACTATACTATTTTTATTTTAATTGTAATTCTTTCTTGGAAAAATTGGTAAATTTATGATTAAATTATGCCTCACCCGCATCTCCTCCATTTCCCACACTTCGACCCTCACCCCATCCTCCCGTCACCACAACAGGGACCGTGTTCCCCTTGTCCTCACCTATCACCCCACCAGCCTCCGGATCCAGCATATTATCCTCCACCACCTTCAACAGGACCCCACCGCTAAGGACATCTTTCTCTCTCTACCCCTCTGCTTTTCGCAGGGATCGTTCCCTCCGCGACTGCCTGGTCCACACGTCCCTCCCCACGGATCTCCCACCTGGCACTTATCCCTGCAAGCGTAAGTGCTACACCTGTCCCTACACCTCCTCTCTTACCACCATTCAGGGCCCCAAACAGTCCTTCCAGGTGAGGCAACACTTCACTTGTGAGTTTGTTGGGGTAATCTTTTGCATCTGGTGCTCCTGGTGTGGCCTCCTCTACGAGACCCGATGCAGATTGGGGGACCGCTTCGTCGAGCACCTATGCTCTGTCCGCCAGAACAGACAGGATCTCCTGGTTGCCACCCACTTCAACTCTGCTTCACATTCCCATTCGGATACGTCCATACATGGCCTCCTCTACTGCCATGATGAGGCCAAACTCAGGTTGGAGGAACAACATCTCATATACCGTCTGGGTAGTCTCCAGCCCCTTGGTATGAACATCGAATTCTCCAACTTGCAGTAATTCCCTCCCTCTCCCTTCCCCCATCCCACTTTCTCTGTCTCCTCTTCTAGCTGCCTATCACCTGTCATGACTCTGCCTTCTTCTACTACCCATAGTGCTTTCCTCTTAGATTCCTTCTTCACTTCTCCTGCCTATCCCCTCCCCCACCCCTTGATCTTTCCTCTGACTGGTTTTCCACCCTCCTCCCACCTTCTTTATAGGGCCCCTGCCCCCTCCTTCTTTAGTCCTGACGAAGGGGCTCAACCCGAAACGTTGACTGCTTCTTTCAATGGATGCTGCCCGAGTTCATCCAGCTTTTTTGTACGTCTTGATTTGACCACAGCATCTGCAGTGCACTTTGTGTTTTTGATTGGTGTAGGTTGTTTCCAGGCAAATGGATATCTCGGAAGAGGAGACTTATAAAAGTGAGATATTGAGAGTTCAAAATATGCATGTTCCCGCAGGAGTGAAGAGCAAGGTTGGCAGAAGTAGGGAACCCTGGATGAGGAGGAATATTGAGAAGTCTGGTTAAGAGAAAGGAGGCAGGACCATGTAGGGGCAGCGGGATATGGTAAATGCCTGGAGCAGTGTAGGGGATGCAGGAATGGACTCCAGAAGGAAATCAGGAGGGCGAAAAGGGATATGGGATAGCTTGGGCAGAGAAGTTTAAAGCAAATCCAAAGGGATTTTATAAGTATTTTAAAGGAAAAAGAGCAACTTAGAGAGAATAGATGGATGAAATTCTCAATGATTATTTCTCCTCTTTCTATCATAGAAAAGGGCAAGAAGGCTTTGGAACTTGAGATGTAGAAAAATGTTTTTCTATTCGGTGTTTTTAACCATTAATGCTTTCTTTTCCTCTAACAATCTCATGTTATACAGGATCTGTGACAAGAGTAACAACGATGTTGTCGATAAATTTGGCAGAAATATTTTGGGCAGCATGCCTCCTGATGCCATCATCCTGCTCCGTGGAGACCTCCCAGGAAACTCCTTGCGATACCTTCACTACTGCGAGGGGCAGAGACCTGACCTCAGCATGGTGGATCAGGAGGTAACAGAGATGAGGGCTGCTGACACAACAGAAAGGATAGGGTTGGGCAGTAATCCAGGAGCACGATCTGGATTGAAACCCCACGCAGTAAGAGTGGTATAGCAGCACTGTGCTTATTACAGTGCCAGTGACACCGGTTCAATTCCCACTGCTGTATTTAATAAATTTCTACGTGCTCCCCGTGACCATCTGGTTTTTCTCCGGGTACACCTGCTTCCTTACACATTTTAAAGCCAGAAAGTTAATTGGTCCCATGAGTGCAATGAGTTGGCGCAGTCTCAGTGGGCCAGTAGGGCCTGTTACTGTGCTGAGATATATCTCTAAATTTAAAAAATTAAAATCTGGAGACAAGGAAGCCATTCAACCCATCTAATCCATGGCTGTTCCCAAGAGAGTCCTATCCTGTTGCACTCTTTGGGAATAGGATGGGATGGGAAATTGCTTACAGATAAAAGCAGATCTTCTAAAGAGATGAGTAACGAGTACAATAAAACTCTGATGGTTCAGCTTCTCACTCATCATCTGTCACCCAATGGTTCACCACTGGCTCTGTTGAAAGAAAGGAATGAGCAAATGGACAGGTTGGTACCCAAACTGGGTGATTAATTGCTTCAGATGATGTTTGACAAATACTTCCCAGGGACCTGGTTCCAGTTAACTCTTTCAACTCAGCTTGTTTTGTTACCCACACTCACTTGAAACGGAAGGTACATTGGAAAATGTGTTATTCTGCTCCCGTAACATTCAATAATGAAATAAATGAACTGCATGATGGAGATTTAAAAAACAAGGCTTTGGGAGGCTACATCTGAAGAAGTTGCCATTTTGCAAGGAAGGACACATTCTAATTGACTTGTCTCACTGCCCTGATCCTATCTCTTTATTGTAATGATCAGATATATTGTTATTATATTCACTATTTTTAAATTATTAAACTTTTTTTTTTCTCCAACAACCTCATTTTACTCAGGACTAAACCAGCAATGAAGCTGTAGACAAACTTGCCAGAAATTTGTCAGTCTGGCACCACAAAAATCCTGAATGTATCAGATTTTTGCTGTATGTAGATGGGTATTGATACGTGAGGTGCCTGTTCCCTCTCTCCCCCCACCCCACTCCCAACACACCTGCTGGAAAGGGATATTGGGAGTAGTGGGGTTTGTGGCCGGGGAGGAGCGGAATGAAAAATAAAGGTTCGAATGTGGAGAAGCGTTTTCAGTGGGGAGGGTGACTGAGAGGGTAATTGTCCTGATGGTGAGAGTTCAGTAAAAGAATGAGGAACATAGGGAATGGTCAGAAGAGTCTGGATTCTAGGGCAGAGTGGGACGACTTTGGCTCAACAGGATTCAGTATGAACAGGCAGAGTCGAGGGTAGGTTCCAGTAAGTTCTGTTTCATTTGTTTAGAGTAGAGAGAGTGCCAGGCAGGATGTTGGAATGCTCCTCTTGCAGGATGTGGGAAGTCAGGGAGACCGGCTACGTCCCTGACAATGACACCTGCAAGAAGTGCATCCAGCTGCAGCTCCTAACAAACAGCATTAGGGAACTGGAGCAGGAGCTGGATGACCTCCGGATCATTCAGGAGAATGAGGAGTTTATAGATAGTAGCTACGGGGAGGCCGTTATGCCAAAGGAGCAGGGCACAGGTAATTGGGTTACCGTCAGGCGAGGGAAGGGGAAAGGGCAGGCAGAGCAGGGCTCCCCTGTGGCCATTCCCCTCAACAACAAGTATACCGATTTGGATACTGTTGGGGGGGGGATGACTGACCTGGGACAAGCTGCAGCAGCCGGATCTCTGGCACTGAGCCTGGTTCTGCCATGCGGGGGGGAGGGAGGAAGAAGAGGAGAGGGGTAGTGATAGGGGACTCCATAGTTAGAGGTACAGACAGGAGGTTCTGTGGTCATTACAGAATGTCTTTCTGGTGCTTCTCACTCCCTCCCCTCTCGCTTCCCTTTTAAACGGCCATTTTTAAGCATCGTTTATTTATATTTGTTCCTTGAAGAAAATAACTTGAAATTGTTTCTATTTCAGATGATGACGTACGACTGGTATTTGCCAAAGTTGGCCAAACACCTACCCAATGTGCATTTCCCTGGCAATCGCTGGCACCCTGTGGACAGGGAGGAATCTGCTGGAATTGTAACATTCAACCTGCATCGATTATTCAATGAGAACAGAGAGTGAGTGAGTCACTGATGGAAAGTCACCACACTCAATGAGAACGAGTCACTCAGCTTCTCCACCCATCCACAGATAGTCTGCTGCACATCAGGGCAAATGTTGTCCCTCTGGGAAGCTGTTCTCTCTGGATCTGTGTGAAATGTGCTGGATGTTTTTAATCATAAATTAGGGTTGGGAGTAACTTAGTTAGAGATTTGTGGATGAACAGAGTTGTTATGAGTAGGGGCCACAGTGATTAGCACCAGCTGAGCACAACTTCTATCAAAGATTTAGAGGAAAAGGTAGAGTATAAAGACCGGGTTTACTGCTGCAACTAGAGGCCTGCGGAGCGGGTGAATTGGAAACGGAGTCTGTGTAGCGGGTGAACTGGAAACGGAGTCTGTGGAGCGGGTGAATTGGAAACGGAGTCTGTGTAGCGGGTGAACTGGAAACGGAGTCTGCGGAGCGGGTGAACTGGAAACGGAGTCTGTGTAGCGGGTGAATTGGAAACGGAGCCTGCGGAGCGGGTGAATTGGAAACGGAGTCTGCGGAGCGGGTGAATTGGAAACGGAGTCTGCGGAGCGGGTGAATTGGAAACGGAGTCTGCGTAGCGGGTGAACTGGAAACGGAGTCTGCGGAGCGGGTGAATTGGAAACGGAGTCTGTGTAGCGGGTGAACTGGAAACGGAGTCTGTGGAGCGGGTGAATTGGAAACGGAGTCTGCGGAGCGGGTGAATTGGAAACGGAGTCTGTGGAGCGGGTGAATTGGAAACGGAGTCTGCGGAGCGGGTGAATTGGAAACGGAGTCTGCGGAGCGGGTGAACTGGAAACGGAGTCTGCGGAGCGGGTGAATTGGAAACGGAGTCTGCGGAGCGGGTGAACTGGAAACGGAGCCTGCGGAGCGGGTGATCTAGAAACGGAGTCTGCGGAGCGGGTGAACTGGAAACGGAGTCTGCGGAGCGGGTGAATTGGAAACGGAGTCTGCGGAGCGGGTGAATTGGAAACGGAGTCTGCGGAGCGGGTGAATTGGAAACGGAGTCTGCGGAGCGGGTGAATTGGAAACGGAGTCTGCGGAGCGGGTGATCTGGAAACGGAGTCTGTGTAGCGGGTGAATTGGAAACGGAGTCTGTGTAGCGGGTGAATTGGAAACGGAGTCTGTGGAGCGGGTGAATTGGAAACGGAGTCTGCGGAGCGGGTGAATTGGAAACGGAGTCTGTGTAGCGGGTGAATTGGAAACGGAGTCTGCGGAGCGGGTGAATTGGAAACGGAGTCTGTGGAGCGGGTGAATTGGAAACGGAGTCTGTGGAGCGGGTGAATTGGAAACGGAGTCTGTGTAGCGGGTGAACTGGAAACGGAGTCTGCGGAGCGGGTGAACTGGAAACGGAGTCTGTGTAGCGGGTGAATTGGAAACGGAGCCTGCGGAGCGGGTGAATTGGAAACGGAGTCTGCGGAGCGGGTGAATTGGAAACGGAGTCTGCGGAGCGGGTGAATTGGAAACGGAGTCTGCGTAGCGGGTGAACTGGAAACGGAGTCTGCGGAGCGGGTGAATTGGAAACGGAGTCTGTGTAGCGGGTGAACTGGAAACGGAGTCTGCGGAGCGGGTGAATTGGAAACGGAGTCTGCGGAGCGGGTGAACTGGAAACGGAGTCTGCGGAGCGGGTGAATTGGAAACGGAGTCTGCGGAGCGGGTGAATTGGAAACGGAGTCTGCGGAGCGGGTGAACTGGAAACGGAGTCTGCGGAGCGGGTGAATTGGAAACGGAGTCTGCGGAGCGGGTGAATTGGAAACGGAGTCTGCGGAGCGGGTGAACTGGAAAAGGATGGGGACTATGGAGGATGTTCGTTGAAAGTCAGTATGGGTAAATGTGATGCTACTGATCTCAGTAAGGAGAGTATTTTAGAATCAGTGGAAAAACTCAAATGTTGTGTTGAGGGATCCTGTGGTGTTGCTTTATCAGATTGACAGCAAGTAAACAGATGGTCTGCTGGAGGAATTCAGCAGGTCAAGCACCATTTGTGGGAGGAAAGGAATTGTGAAAGTTTCTGGTTGAAACCTGCATCAGAGCTAATGGATTTGAATGCGTTTGATTTCCCTCATGGTGAGACAACAGGCATCACCCACATCCTGCTCCCCACACTGGGAGGACCAGGACAGTGGTCTCAGTGAGGTCTGGAGATGGACGAAGGTGTAAGAGCAGAGCTTCCCACAACTTCTAGCTGCTCCAGAAGGGAATAGTGGTGTAAAATGTATCTGCTGCAAAACTTCGGTAGTCTGGGATTACTGCCATATTCTGATGTAGATGTCTCTGTTCTTCCAGGAAGGAGATCTTTGTGTGCATTGGTCTGCACGAAGGAGACTCCAGCTGGAAGCAGAGTTACTCCCTCTGGCCATGGGGAGTGTGTGAAAAACTGGTCCACTCAACCAGTCTGTTCAGCCCTGAGAGCTGGATCCAGCATACCAGGCACTTGTACAACTGGACAGAGGAGTATGGCAGGTAGGTGTCGTTGTCTCTCAGGAGACCACTTTACCAGGAGCTGTATCTTGGGGATTGGTGGATGTGTCCTTGTTAGCAACCTCTCTGATATATATTCAGAGGTGACTTTTGCTCCAGACAGTCTGCCAGGATGATCACTAATCATGGGGGTCAAAAAGAGTACAGACAGGACAGGAAGCATTCAGCCCTTTGGGTCTGTGCACCCTTTCAAAGCACACCCACAATCTCAATTCCAGCTGTTTCACAATAGCACTTCTTTCAAGCATACAGTACATCCTTTTCATCAATGTACTTTGAATTGAAGAGTTGTGGGGCCCATCATTTTGATTTTTTTATTCTCTGCTCCTCAGGTGATGTCCACATTTTATAACCTTTTTGATGGACACAACTGGACTGATGCCGATGCATCTCTCAGAAGCTGAGCAGTCTTAACGATCCATAGTGATCTCAGCTTCACTTTTAAATCTGTATTATCAATACTGGAGCTACCTCTATCCCATCATCTGAAGGACAATGGGTTCGAGATGCATTGCTGGTGTGACATCAGATGGCTTCTGTTTTTCAGCTATGACGAATTTTCATGGGAAGCCGTGGCAAATGAAGAGATGTGGCAAGCCAGGTAATCTTTTCATCTCTCAAGCACTTACCGAATGGTGTAATTGTATCTCCCCTGCACCATCCTCTACCTTTCTCAGTGCCTCCCACCCTTTTATTTCTGTTCTGAATTATCTCGGAAAATTCTTTGCAATCAGAATTTGTGGCTGAACGAGTGCAATGCAAGGCCACCTTAAACCATTCAATTTTAGAACTGAACTAACTTATTATGAATTCACGGATAGAAATACAGTATATTTACAGTATACTATTATCAACTAGCAGGTACTCCGACAAGAGGTAAACTGTGTAGAGATATTAGATATCTACTTGATTTTGAAGGAGGCCCAAAGCAGTGGAGCAATACAAATCTATGCTGGGGTGCTAACGTTTTATTTGGGATCAATAAAGCTGGTTGTGTGTATTGTTTACGAGTGAAATTCATCTTGGGCTTTGACAGAGTTAACACACCTGTCTTACTTGAGTTGGAGAAAGCCAGCATAGCCAGAATAGAAATTATTCTGTATAATTCTTGTCTGTACACGTACCACATTTAAGGAGGCGATTGGAAAGTTAGTTTTCAGAGCTGAAGGGCTAGAATATAAAGTGAAGTGTTGCTATAGGTTTTGCTCAGTTCTGTAGTATCATGTACACTTTAGGTCTATGTACCTTTGAATAATGGCCTTGGGAAGAGAGCAATACCGGTTGGACATTTTGACAGACCTCTTATTAAAGATGTTACATAACTGAGCCACTGCTTCAAGGACATGACAATACTAGTAGGAGACTTTTTTTGCAAAGGTTGGTTAATATGAAACTATCTCCCCCCAAAAAACAACTTCTGTAATTAACAGATTGCTTTTAAGATCACAATTGAAGGCAGAACATTGAATGTGTTGTATACGGACTTTAGCAAGACACTGGACAAAGTTCACAAGTTAGGCTCAGTCAGAAAGTCGGGAGGCATGGGATCCAGGGATCGTGGTGTGCCCACAGAAGGCAGCGGGGTGGTCATAGAGTCATAGAGAAGGCCAGCACAGAAGCGGGTCCTTGCCAACCCATTTAAACTGCCAACTCCCATCGACCTGCACTGGGATCATAGCCCTCCATATCTGTGCCTCTCCAAACCTCTCTTAAATTGTGAAATCAAGCTTGCATGTACCACTTGCTCTGGCAGCTCGTTCCACACTCTCACAACCCTCTGAATGAAGAAGTTCCCTCTCATGTTCTCCTTAAACTTTTCAACTTTCATCCTTAACCCATGACCTCTAGTTAAATTAGTCTCACCCAGGCTCAGTGGAAAAAGTCTGTTTGCATTTACCCTATCTGTACCCCTCATTATTTTGTAATCCTTTATCAAAGCTCCTGTCAGTCAATCTTCTACATTTCAAGGAATCCTGACCTATTCAATCTTTCCTTATAACTCGGGTCCTTCAGTCCCAGCGACATCATTGTAAGTTTTCTTTGTATTCTTTCAATCCTATTTACATTTTTCCTGTAGGTTGGTAACCAAATCAGACCTCACCAATGTCTTAAGTCTCCTGTACGCAGTACTTTGATTTATGAAGGCCAATGTGCCAAAAGCTTTCTTTATGAAATTATCTACCTATGACACTTTCTCAGTTAATTATGGACCAGTATTCCTAGATCCACTCCTCAGTGCCCGACCATTCCCTGTGTAAGAACCTACCCTAGTTAGTCCAACACCTCACACTTTCTGTATTCAATCCCATCTACCATTTTTCAACCCATTTTCCAGCTGATCCACATTCCTTGCCTGGAGAAGGAGGAGAAAGTTAGGAGACGACAGAAAAGCATGGAAGAAAGAAAAGGGGGGAGGAGCACCGGAGAGAGGCGATGGGGGAGGATCACCGGAGAGAGGCGATGGGGGAGGATCACCAGAGCGAGGCGATGGGGGAGGATCACCAGAGCGAGGCGATGGGGGAGGATCACCAGGGAGAGGCGATGGGGGAGGATCACCAGAGCGAGGCAATGGGGGAGGATCACCAGAGCGTGGCGATGGGGGAGGATCACCGGGGAGAGGCGATGGGGGAGGATCACTGGGGAGAGGCGATTGGGGAGGAACACCGGAGAGAGGCGATGGGGGAGGATCACCGGAGAGAGGCGATGGGGGAGGAGCACCAGGGAGGGGCGATGGGGGAGGAGCACCGGAGAGAGGCGATGGGGGAGGATCACCAGAGAGAGGCGATGGGGGAGGATCACCAGGGAGAGACGATGGGGGAGGATCACCAGGGAGAGGCGATGGGGGAGGATCACCAGGGAGAGGCGATGGGGGAGGATCACCGGGGAGAGGCGATGGGGGAGGATCACCAGGGAGAGACGATGGGGGAGGATCACCAGGGAGAGGCGATGGGGGAGGATCACCGGAGAGAGGCGATGGGGGAGGATCACCAGTGAGAGGCGATGGGGGAGGATCACCAGGGAGAGAGGCGATGGGGGAGGATCACCAGGGAGAGACGATGGGGGAGGATCACCAGGGAGAGGCGATGGGGGAGGAACACCAGGGAGAGACGATGGGGGAGGATCACCAGGGAGAGACGATGGGGGAGGATCACCAGGGAGAGGCGATGGGGGAGGAACACCAGGGAGAGATGATGGGGGAGGATCACCGGAGACAGGCGATGGGGGAGGATCACCAGGGAGAGACGATGGGGGAGGATCACCAGGGAGAGGCGATGGGGGAGGATCACCGGAGAGAGGCGATGGGGGAGGATCACCAGAGAGAAGCGATGGGGGAGGATCACCAGAGAGAGGCGATGGGGGAGGATCACCGGGGAGAGGCGATGGGGGAGGATCACCAGAGAGAAGCGATGGGGGAGGATCACCGGAGAGAAGCGATGGGGGAGGATCACCAGGGAGAGGCGATGGGGGAGGTTCACCGGGGAGAGGCGATGGGGGAGGATCACCGGGGAGAGGCGATGGGGGAGGATCACCGGGGAGAGGCGATGGGGGAGGATCACCGGAGAGAGGCGATGGGGGAGGATCACCGGAGAGAGGCGATGGGGGAGGATCACCAGGGAGAGGCGATGGGGGAGGATCACCAGGGAGAGGCGATGGGGGAGGAGCACCGGAGAGAGGCGATGGGGGAGGAACAGCGGAGAGAGGCGATGGGGGAGGATCACCAGGGAGTGACGATGGGGGTGGATCACCAGGGAGTGACGATGGGGGTGGATCACCGGAGAGAGGCGATGGGGGAGGAACACCGGGGAGAGGCGATGGGGGAGGATCACCAGAGCGAGGCGATGGGGGAGGATCACCGGAGAGAGGTGATGGGGGAGGATCACCGGAGAGAGGCGATGGGGGAGGATCACCGGAGAGAGGCGATGGGGGAGGATCACCGGAGAGAGGCGATGGGGGAGGATCACCGGGGAGAGGCGATGGGGGAGGATCACCGGAGAGAGGCGATGGGGGAGGATCACCAGGGAGAGACGATGGGGGAGGATCACCGGAGAGAGGCGATGGGGGAGGATCACCGGAGAGAGGCGATGGGGGAGGATCACCAGGGAGAGACGATGGGGGAGGATCACCAGGGAGAGGCGATGGGGGAGGATCACCAGGGAGAGAGGCGATGGGGGAGGATCACCGGAGAGAGGCGATGGGGGAGGATCACCGGAGAGAGGCGATGGGGGAGGATCACCAGGGAGAGACGATGGGGGAGGATCACCGGGGAGAGGCGATGGGGGAGGATCACCGGAGAGAGGCGATGGGGGAGGATCACCGGGGAGAGGCGATGGGGGAGGATCACCAGTGAGAGACGATGGAGGAGGATCACCAGAGAGAGGCGATGGGGGAGGATCACCAGAGAGAGGCGATGGGGGAGGGTCACCGGAGGGAGGCGATGGGGGAGGATCACCGGAGAGAGGCGATGGGGGAGGAACACCGGAGAGAGGCGATGGGGGAGGATCACCAGAGGGAGGCGATGGGGGAGGATCACCGGAGGGAGGCGATGGGGGAGGATCACCGGAGAGAGGCGATGGGGGAGGATCACCGGAGAGAGGCGATGGGGGAGGATCACCGGCGATGGGGGAGGATCACCGGAGAGAGGCGATGGGGGAGGATCACCAGAGGGAGGCGATGGGGGAGGATCACCAGAGAGAAGCGATGGGGGAGGATCACCAGAGAGAGGCGATGGGGGAGGATCACCAGAGAGAAGCGATGGGGGAGGATCACCAGAGAGAAGCGATGGGGGAGGATCACCGGAGAGAAGCGATGGGGGTGGATCACCAGAGAGAAGCGATGGGGGAGGATCACCAGGGAGAAGCGATGGGGGAGGATCACCGGAGAGAGGCGATGGGGGAGGATCACCAGAGAGAAGCGATGGGGGAGGATCACCAGGGAGAAGCGATGGGGGAGGATCACCGGGGAGAGGCGATGGGGGAGGATCACCGGAGAGAGGCGATGGGGGAGGATCACCGGCGATGGGGGAGGATCACCGGAGAGAGGCGATGGGGGAGGATCACCAGAGGGAGGCGATGGGGGAGGATCACCAGAGAGAAGCGATGGGGGAGGATCACCAGAGAGAGGCGATGGGGGAGGATCACCAGAGAGAAGCGATGGGGGAGGATCACCAGAGAGAAGCGATGGGGGAGGATCACCGGAGAGAAGCGATGGGGGTGGATCACCAGAGAGAAGCGATGGGGGAGGATCACCGGAGAGAGGCGATGGGGGAGGATCACCAGAGAGAAGCGATGGGGGAGGATCACCAGGGAGAAGCGATGGGGGAGGATCACCGGGGAGAGGCGATGGGGGAGGATCACCGGAGAGAAGCGATGGGGGAGGATCACCAGGGAGAAGCGATGGGGGAGGATCACCAGGGAGAGGCGTTGGGGGAGGATCACCAGGGAGAGGCGATGGGGGAGGATCGCCGGAGAGAGGCGATGGGGGAGGATCACCATTTAGAGGCGATGGGGGAGGAACACCAGAGAGAGGCGATGGGGGAGGATCATCGGAGAGAGGCGATGGGGGAGGATCACCAGGGAGAGACGATGGGGGTGGATCACCAGGGAGAGACGATGGGGGAGGATCACCGGAGAGAGGCGATGGGGGAGGATCACCAGGGAGAGGCGATGGGGGAGGATCACCGGAGAGAGGCGATGGGGGAGGATCACCGGAGAGAGGCGATGGGGGAGGATCACCGGAGAGAGGCGATGGGGGAGGATCACCTGAGAGAGGCGATGGGGGAGGATCACCGGGGAGAGGCGATGGGGGAGGATCACCGGGGAGAGGCGATGGGGGAGGATCACCAGGGAGAGGCGATGGGGGAGGATCACCAGGGAGAGACGATGGGGGAGGATCACCGGAGAGAGGCGATGGGGGAGGATCACCGGAGAGAGGCGATGGGGGAGGATCACCGGGGAGAGGCGATGGGGGAGGATCACCAGGGAGAGGCGATGGGGGAGGATCACCGGAGAGAGGCGATGGGGGAGGATCACCAGGGAGAGGCGATGGGGGAGGATCACCGGGGAGAGGCGATGGGGGAGGATCACCGGGGAGAGGCGATGGGGGAGGATCACCGGAGAGAGGCGATGGGGGAGGAACAGCGGAGAGAGGCGATGGGGGAGGATCACCAGAGAGAGGCGATGGGGGAGGATCACCGGGGAGAGGCGATGGGGGTGGATCACCAGAGCGAGGCGATGGGGGAAGATCACCGGAGAGAGGCGATGGGGGAGGAACAGCGGAGAGAGGCGATGGGGGAGGTACTTCAGAGAGAGGCGATGGGGGAGGAACAGCAGAGAGAGGCGATGGGGGAGGATCACCAGTGAGAGGCGATGGGGGAGGATCACCAGGGTGAGGCGATGGGGGAGGATCACCAGTGAGAGGCGATGGGGGAGGATCACCAGGGTGAGGCGATGGGGGAGGATCACCAGTGAGAGGCGATGGGGGAGGATCACCAGGGAGAGGCGATGGGGGAGGTACTTCAGAGAGAGGCGATGGGGGAGGAACAGCGGAGAGAGGCGATGGGGGAGGATCACCAGGGAGAGACGATGGGGGAGGATCACCAGGGAGAGGCGATGGGGGAGGATCACCAGGGAGAGAGGCGATGGGGGTGGATCACCGGAGTGAGGCGATGGGGGAGGATCACCGGAGAGAGGCGATGGGGGAGGATCACCGGAGAGCGGCGATGGGGGAGGATCACCAGAGAGCGGCGATGGGGGAGGATCACCGGAGAGAGGCGATGGGGGTTGATCACCGGAGAGAGGCGATGGGGGAGGATCACCGGAGAGAGGCGATGGGGGAGGATCACCGGGGAGAGGCGATGGGGGAGGATCACCGGAGAGAGGCGATGGGGGAGGATCACCAGGGAGAGGCGATGTGGGAGGATCACCAGGGAGAGACGATGGGGGAGGATCATCGGAGAGAGGCGATGGGGGATGAACAGCGGAGAGAGGCGATGGTGGAGGTACTTCAGAGAGAGGCGATGGGGGAGGAACAGCGGAGAGAGGCGATGGGGGAGGATCACCGGAGAGAGGCGATGGGGGAGGATCACCGGGGAGAGGCGATGGGGGAGGATCACCAGAGAGAGGCAATGGGTGAGGATCACCGGAGAGAGGCGATGGGGGAGGATCACCAGAGAGAGGCGATGGGGGATGAACAGCGGAGAGAGGCGATGGTGGAGGTACTTCAGAGAGAGGCGATGGGGGAGGAACAGCGGAGAGAGGCGATGGGGGAGGAACAGCGGAGAGAGGCGATGGGGGAGGTACTTCAGAGAGAGGCGATGGGGGAGGAACAGCGGAGAGAGGCGATGGGAGAGGTACTTCAGAGAGAGGCGATGGGGGAGGTACTTCAGAGAGAGGCGATGGGGGAGGTACTTCAGAGAGAGGCGATGGGGGAGGTACTTCAGAAAGAGGCGATGGGGGAGGATCACCGGAGAGATGTGATGGGGGAGGAACAGTGGAGAGAGGCGATGGTGGAGGTACTTCGGAGAGAGGCGATGGGGGAAGTACATCAGAGAGAGGTAATGGGCAGGTAAAGAGGTAAGGTGAGAGTGGGAAAAGGTGATGGGGAATTGTGAAGTGGGGGGGAAGGGAGTTTACCAGAGGTTAGAGAAATCAATGTTCATGCCATCATGTTGGAGGCTACCTGGACAGAATATAAATTGTTGTTCCTCCAACCTGAGTGTGGCCTCATTGAAACAGTAGATGAGGCCATGGAGTGACATTTTGGAATGGGAAGTGGAATTAAAATGGGTGGCCACTGAGAAATCCTGCTTCTTCTGGCCCACGAAGCATAGGTGTTCGGCAGAACAATCTCCCAGTTTATGTCGGATCTCACCGATACACAGGAGGCCACACCGGGAGCACTGCACACAAGAAATGACCCCAACAGACCCACCTGGAAGGACTGTTAGGGGCTCTGAATGGTCGTGAGGGAGGAGGTGTAGCACTTGTTCTGCTCGCAAGGATAAGTGCCAAGAAGGAGATCATTTTGGGGGGGAAACGGGAGATGAATGGACAAGGAAGTCACATTAGGAACAATCCCCTGGAAAGCAAAAATTGGGTGCAGGGGGAGGGAAAGATGTGTTTGGTGGTCGGATCCTGTTGGATTTGGTATCCAGCACATAATTCTCCAACTCACCTACCACCCCACCAGCCACCACATCCAGCACACGATTCGCCAGACTCACCTCCCACCCCACCAGCCTCCACATCCAGCACACGATTCTCCAGACTCACCTACCACCCCACCAGCCTCCACATCCAGCACACGATTCTCCAGACTCACCTCCCACCCCACCAGCCTCCACATCCAGCACACGATTCTCCAGACTCACCTCCCACCCCACCAACCTCCACATCCAGCACACGATTCTCCAGACACCTCCCACCTCACCAGCCTCCACATCCAGCACACGATTCTCCAGACTCGCCTACCACCCCACCAGCCTCCACATCCAGCACACGATTCTCCAGACACACCTCCCACCCCACCAGCCTCCACATCCAGCACACGATTCTCCAGACTCACCTACCTCCCCACCAGCCTCCACATCCAGCACACGATTCTCCAGACTCACCTCCCACCCCGTCAGCCTCCACATACAGCACACGATTCTCCAGACTCACCTACCACCCCACCAGCCTCTACATCCAGCACACGATTCCCCAGACTCACCTCCCACCCCACCAGCCTCCACATCCAGCACACGATTCTCCAGACTCACCTCCCACCCCACCAGCCTCCACATCCAGCACACGATTCTCCAGACTCACCTCCCACCCCACCAGCCTCCACATCCAGCACACGATTCTCCAGACTCACCTCCCACCCCACCAGCCTCCACATCCAGCACACGATTCTCCAGACTCACCTCCCACCCCACCGGCCTCCACATCCAGCACATGATTCTCCAGACTCACCTCCCACCCCACCAGCCTCCACATCCAGCACAGGATTCCCCAGACTCACCTACCACCCCACCAGCCTCCACATCCAGCACAGGATTCCCCAGACTCACCTCCCACCCCACCAGCCTCCACATCCAGCACATGATTCTCCAGACTCACCTACCACCCCACCAGCCTCCACATCCAGCACACGATTCTCCAGACTCACCTCACACCCCACCAGCCTCTGCATCCAGCACATATTTCTCCAGACTCACCTACCACCCCACCAGCCTCCACATCCAGCACATGATTCTCCAGACTCACCTACCACCCCACCAGCCTCCACATCCAGCACACGATTCTCCAGACTCACCTCACACCCCACCAGCCTCTGCATCCAGCACATATTTCTCCAGACTCACCTACCACCCCACCAGCTTCCGCATCCAGCACACGATTCTCCAGACTCACCTCCCACCCCACCAGTCTCCACATCCAGCACACGATTCTCCAGACTCACCTCCCACCCCGCCAGCCTCCACATACAGCACACGATTCTCCAGACTCACCTACCACCCCACCAGCCTCTACATCCAGCACACGATTCCCCAGACTCACCTCCCACCCCACCAGCCTCCACATCCAGCACACGATTCTCCAGACTCACCTCCCACCCCACCAGCCTCCACATCCAGCACACGATTCTCCAGACTCACCTCCCACCCCACCGGCCTCCACATCCAGCACACGATTCTCCAGACTCACCTCCCGCCCCACCGGCCTCCACATCCAGCACATGATTCTCCAGACTCACCTCCCACCCCACCAGCCTCCACATCCAACACAGGATTCCCCAGACTCACCTACCACCCCACCAGCCTCCACATCCAGCACACGATTCTCCAGACTCACCTCCCACCCCACCAGCCTCTGCATCCAGCACATATTTCTCCAGACTCACCTACCACCCCACCAGCCTCCACATCCAGCACAGGATTCCCCAGACTCACCTCCCACCCCACCAGCCTCCATATCCAGCACATAATTCTCCAGACTCACCTACCACCCCACCAGCCTCCACATCCAGTACACGATTCTCCAGACTCACCTCACACCCCACCAGCCTCTGCATCCAGCACATATTTCTCCAGACTCACCTACCACCCCACCAGCTTCCGCATCCAGCACACAATTCTCCAGACTCACCTCCCACCCCACCAGTCTCCACATCCAGCACATTATTCTCCAGACTCACCTCCCACCCCGCCAGCCTCCACATACAGCACACGATTCTCCAGACTCACCTACCACCCCACCAGCCTCTACATCCAGCACACGATTCCCCAGACTCACCTCCCACCCCACCAGCCTCCACATCCAGCACACGATTCTCCAGACTCACCTCCCACCCCACCAGCCTCCACATCCAGCACACGATTCTCCAGACTCACCTCCCACCCCACCGGCCTCCACATCCAGCACACGATTCTCCAGACTCACCTCCCGCCCCACCGGCCTCCACATCCAGCACACGATTCTCCAGACTCACCTCCCACCCCACCAGCCTCCACATCCAACACAGGATTCCCCAGACTCACCTACCACCCCACCAGCCTCCACATCCAGCACATGATTCTCCAGACTCACCTACCACCCCACCAGCCTCCACATCCAGTACACGATTCTCCAGACTCACCTCACACCCCACCAGCCTCTGCATCCAGCACATATTTCTCCAGACTCACCTACCACCCCACCAGCTTCCGCATCCAGCACACGATTCTCCAGACTCACCTCCCACCCCAGTAGCCTCCACATCCAGCACACGATTCTCCAGACTCACCTCCCACCCCACCAGCCTCCACATCCAGCACACGATTCTCCAGACTCACCTCCCACCCCACCAGCCTCCACATCCAGCACATAATTCTCCAGACTCACCTACCACCCCACCAGCCTCCACATCCAGCACACGATTCTCCAGACTCACCTCCCACCCCACCAGCCTCCACATCCAGCTCATGATTCTCCAGACTCACCGACCACCCCACCAGCCTCCACATTCAGCACAGGATTCCCCAGACTCACCTCCCACCCCACCAGCCTCCACATCCAGCACATAATTCTCCAGACTCACCTACCACCCCACCAGCCTCCACATCCAGCACACGATTCTCCAGACTCACCTCCCACCCCACCAGCCTCCACATCCAGCACATTATTCTCCAGACTCACCTCCCACCCCACCAGCTTCTACATCCAGCACACGATTCTCCAGACTCACCTACCACCCCACCAGCCTCCACATCCGGCACACGATTCTCCAGACTCACCTACCACCCCACCAGCCTCCACATCCAGCACATAATTCTCCAGACTCACCTACCACCCCACCATCCTCTGAATCCAGCACCTATTTCTCCAGACTCACCTACCACCCCACCAGCCTCCACATCCAGCACACGATTCTCCAGACTCACCTCCCACCCCACCAGCCTCCACATCCAGCACACGATTCTCCAGACTCACCTCCCACCCCACCGGCCTCCACATCCAGCACACGATTCTCCAGACTCACCTCCCGCCCCACCGGCCTCCACATCCAGCACACGATTCTCCAGACTCACCTCCCACCCCACCAGCCTCCACATCCAGCACATGATTCTCCAGACTCACCTCCCACCCCACCAGCCTCCACATCCAACACAGGATTCCCCAGACTCACCTACCACCCCACCAGCCTCCACATCCAGCACACGATTCTCCAGACTCACCTCCCACCCCACCAGCCTCTGCATCCAGCACATATTTCTCCAGACTCACCTACCACCCCACCAGCCTCCACATCCAGCACACGATTCTCCAGACTCACCTCCCACCCCACCAGCCTCCACATCCAGCACAGGATTCCCCAGACTCACCTCCCACCCCACCAGCCTCCACATCCAGCTCATAATTCTCCAGACTCACCTACCACCCCACCAGCATCCACATCCAGTACACGATTCTCCAGACTCACCTCACACCCCACCAGCCTCTGCATCCAGCACATATTTCTCCAGACTCACCTACCACCCCACCAGCTTCCGCATCCAGCACACGATTCTCCAGACTCACCTCCCACCCCACCAGCCTCTGCATCCAGCACATATTTCTCCAGACTCACCTACCACCCCACCAGCCTCCACATCCAGCACACGATTCTCCAGACTCACCTCCCACCCCACCAGCCTCCACATCCAGCACAGGATTCCCCAGACTCACCTCCCACCCCACCAGCCTCCACATCCAGCACATAATTCTCCAGACTCACCTACCACCCCACCAGCCTCCACATCCAGCACACGATTCTCCAGACTCACCTCCCACCCCACCAGCCTACACATCCAGCTCATGATTCTCCAGACTCACCGACCACCCCACCAGCCTCCACATCCAGCACAGGATTCCCCAGACTCACCTCCCACCCCACCAGCCTCCACATCCAGCACATAATTCTCCAGACTCACCTACCACCCCACCAGCCTCCACATCCAGCACACGATTCTCCAGACTCACCTCCAACCCCACCAGCCTCCACATCCAGCACATTATTCTCCAGACTCACCTCCCACCCCACCAGCTTCTACATCCAGCACACGATTCTCCAGACTCACCTACCACCCCACCAGCCTCCAGATCCAGCACACGATTCTCCAGACTCACCTCCCACCCCACCAGCCCCCACATCCAGCACAGGATTCCCCAGACTCACCTCCCACCCCACCAGCCTCCACATCCAGCACACGATTCTCCAGACTCACCTCCCACCCCACCAGCCTCCACATCCAGCACACGATTCTCCAGACTCACCTACCACCCCACCAGCCTCCACATCCAGCACACGATTCTCCAGACTCACCTCCCACCCCACCAGCCTCCACATCCAGCACACGATTCTCCAGACTCACCTCCCACCCCACCAGCCTCCACACCCAGCAGACGATTCTCCAGACTCACCTCCCACCCCACCGGCCTCCACATCCAGCACACGATTCTCCAGACTCACCTACCTCCCCACCAGCCTCCACATCCAGCAGACGATTCTCCAGACTCACCTCCCACCCCACCAGTCTCCACATCCAGCACACGATTCTCCAGACTCACCTCCCACGCCGCCAGCCTCCACATCCAGCACACGATTCTCCAGACTCACCTACCATGCCACCAGCCTCTACATCCAGCACACGATTACCCAGACTCACCTCCCACCCCACCAGCCTCCACATCCAGCACACGATTCTCCAGACTCACCTCCCGCCCCACCAGCCTCCACATCCAGCACACGATTCTCCAGACTCACCTCCCACCCCCAGCCTCCACATCCAGCACACGATTCTCCAGACTCACCTACCATGCCACCAGCCTCTACATCCAGCACACGATTACCCAGACTCACCTCCCACCCCACCAGCCTCCACATCCAGCACACGATTCTCCAGACTCACCTCCCGCCCCACCAGCCTCCACATCCAGCACACGATTCTCCAGACTCACCTCCCACCCCCAGCCTCCACATCCAGCACATGATTCTCCAGACTCACCTCCCACCCCACCAGCCTCCACATCCAGCACACGATTCTCCAGACTCACCTCCCACCCCACCGGCCTCCACATCCAGCACACGATTCTCCAGACTCACCTCCCACCCCAGTAGCCTCCACATCCAGCACACGATTCTCCAGACTCACCTCCCACCCCACCAGCCTCCACATCCAGCACACGATTCTCCAGACTCACCTCCCACCCCACCAGCCTCCACATCCAGCACATAATTCTCCAGACTCACCTACCACCCCACCAGCCTCCACATCCAGCACACGATTCTCCAGACTCACCTCCCACCCCACCAGCCTCCACATCCAGCTCATGATTCTCCAGACTCACCGACCACCCCACCAGCCTCCACATTCAGCACAGGATTCCCCAGACTCACCTCCCACCCCACCAGCCTCCACATCCAGCACATAATTCTCCAGACTCACCTACCACCCCACCAGCCTCCACATCCAGCACACGATTCTCCAGACTCACCTCCCACCCCACCAGCCTCCACATCCAGCACATTATTCTCCAGACTCACCTCCCACCCCACCAGCTTCTACATCCAGCACACGATTCTCCAGACTCACCTACCACCCCACCAGCCTCCACATCCGGCACACGATTCTCCAGACTCACCTACCACCCCACCAGCCTCCACATCCAGCACATAATTCTCCAGACTCACCTACCACCCCACCATCCTCTGAATCCAGCACCTATTTCTCCAGACTCACCTACCACCCCACCAGCCTCCACATCCAGCACACGATTCTCCAGACTCACCTCCCACCCCACCAGCCTCCACATCCAGCACACGATTCTCCAGACTCACCTCCCACCCCACCGGCCTCCACATCCAGCACACGATTCTCCAGACTCACCTCCCGCCCCACCGGCCTCCACATCCAGCACACGATTCTCCAGACTCACCTCCCACCCCACCAGCCTCCACATCCAGCACATGATTCTCCAGACTCACCTCCCACCCCACCAGCCTCCACATCCAACACAGGATTCCCCAGACTCACCTACCACCCCACCAGCCTCCACATCCAGCACACGATTCTCCAGACTCACCTCCCACCCCACCAGCCTCTGCATCCAGCACATATTTCTCCAGACTCACCTACCACCCCACCAGCCTCCACATCCAGCACACGATTCTCCAGACTCACCTCCCACCCCACCAGCCTCCACATCCAGCACAGGATTCCCCAGACTCACCTCCCACCCCACCAGCCTCCACATCCAGCACATAATTCTCCAGACTCACCTACCACCCCACCAGCATCCACATCCAGTACACGATTCTCCAGACTCACCTCACACCCCACCAGCCTCTGCATCCAGCACATATTTCTCCAGACTCACCTACCACCCCACCAGCTTCCGCATCCAGCACACGATTCTCCAGACTCACCTCCCACCCCACCAGCCTCTGCATCCAGCACATATTTCTCCAGACTCACCTACCACCCCACCAGCCTCCACATCCAGCACACGATTCTCCAGACTCACCTCCCACCCCACCAGCCTCCACATCCAGCACAGGATTCCCCAGACTCACCTCCCACCCCACCAGCCTCCACATCCAGCACATAATTCTCCAGACTCACCTACCACCCCACCAGCCTCCACATCCAGCACACGATTCTCCAGACTCACCTCCCACCCCACCAGCCTACACATCCAGCTCATGATTCTCCAGACTCACCGACCACCCCACCAGCCTCCACATCCAGCACAGGATTCCCCAGACTCACCTCCCACCCCACCAGCCTCCACATCCAGCACATAATTCTCCAGACTCACCTACCACCCCACCAGCCTCCAGATCCAGCACACGATTCTCCAGACTCACCTCCCACCCCACCAGCCCCCACATCCAGCACAGGATTCCCCAGACTCACCTCCCACCCCACCAGCCTCCACATCCAGCACACGATTCTCCAGACTCACCTCCCACCCCACCAGCCTCCACATCCAGCACACGATTCTCCAGACTCACCTACCACCCCACCAGCCTCCACATCCAGCACACGATTCTCCAGACTCACCTCCCACCCCACCAGCCTCCACATCCAGCACACGATTCTCCAGACTCACCTCCCACCCCACCAGCCTCCACACCCAGCAGACGATTCTCCAGACTCACCTCCCACCCCACCGGCCTCCACATCCAGCACACGATTCTCCAGACTCACCTACCTCCCCACCAGCCTCCACATCCAGCAGACGATTCTCCAGACTCACCTCCCACCCCACCAGTCTCCACATCCAGCACACGATTCTCCAGACTCACCTCCCACGCCGCCAGCCTCCACATCCAGCACACGATTCTCCAGACTCACCTACCATGCCACCAGCCTCTACATCCAGCACACGATTACCCAGACTCACCTCCCACCCCACCAGCCTCCACATCCAGCACACGATTCTCCAGACTCACCTCCCGCCCCACCAGCCTCCACATCCAGCACACGATTCTCCAGACTCACCTCCCACCCCCAGCCTCCACATCCAGCACATGATTCTCCAGACTCACCTCCCACCCCACCAGCCTCCACATCCAGCACAGGATTCCCCAGACTCACCTCCCACCCCACCAGCCTCCACATCCAGCACATAATTCTCCAGACTCACCTACCACCCCACCAGCCTCCACATCCAGCACATAATTCTCCAGACTCACCTCACACCCCACCAGCCTCTGCATCCAGCACATATTTCTCCAGACTCACCTACCACCCCACCAGCTTCCGCATCCAGCACACGATTCTCCAGACTCACCTCCCACCCCACCAGTCTCCACATCCAGCACACGATTCTCCAGACTCACCTCCCACCCCGCCAGCCTCCACATACAGCACACGATTCTCCAGACTCACCTCCCACCCCACCAGCCTCCACATCCAGCACACGATTCTCCAGACTCACCTCCCACCCCACCGGCCTCCACATCCAGCACACGATTCTCCAGACTCACCTCCCACCCCACCAGCCTCCACATCCAACACAGGATTCTCCAGACTCACCTACCACCCCACCAGCCTCCACATCCAGCACACGATTCTCCAGACTCACCTCCCACCCCACCAGCCTCTGCATCCAGCACATATTTCTCCAGACTCACCTACCACCCCACCAGCCTCCACATCCAGCACACGATTCTCCAGACTCACCTCCCACCCTACCGGCCTCCACATCCAGCACACGATTCTCCAGACTCACCTCCCGCCCCACCGGCCTCCACATCCAGCACACGTTTCTCCAGACTCACCTCCCACACCACCAGCCTCCACATCCAGCACATGATTCTCCAGACTCACCTCCCACCCCACCAGCCTCCACATCCAACACAGGATTCCCCAGACTCACCTACCACCCCACCAGCCTCCACATCCAGCACACGATTCTCCAGACTCACCTCCCAGCTCACCAGCCTCTGCATCCAGCACATATTTCTCCAGACTCACCTACCACCCCACCAGCCTCCACATCCAGCACAGGATTCCCCAGACTCACCTCCCACCCCACCAGCCTCCACATCCAGCACATAATTCTCCAGACTCACCTACCACCCCACCAGCCTCCACATCCAGTACACGATTCTCCAGACTCACCTCACACCCCACCAGCCTCTGCATCCAGCACATATTTCTCCAGACTCACCTACCACCCCACCAACTTCCGCATCCAGCACACGATTCTCCAGACTCACCTCCCACCCCACCAGTCTCCACATCCAGCACATTATTCTCCAGACTCACCTCCCACCCCACCAGCCTCCACATACAGCACACGATTCTCCAGACTCACCTACCACCCCACCAGCCTCTACATCCAGCACACGATTCCCCAGACTCACCTCCCACCCCACCAGCCTCCACATCCAGCACACGATTCTCCAGACTCACCTCCCACCCCACCAGCCTCCACATCCAGCACACGATTCTCCAGACTCACCTCCCACCCCACCGGCCTCCACATCCAGCACACGATTCTCCAGACTCACCTCCCGCCCCACCGGCCTCCACATCCAGCACACGATTCTCCAGACTCACCTCCCACCCCACCAGCCTCCACATCCAGCACATGATTCTCCAGACTCACCTCCCACCCCACCAGCCTCCACATCCAACACAGGATTCCCCAGACTCACCTACCACCCCACCAGCCTCCACATCCAGCACACGATTCTCCAGACTCACCTCCCACCCCACCAGCCTCTGCATCCAGCACATATTTCTCCAGACTCACCTACCACCCCACCAGCCTCCACATCCAGCACACGATTCTCCAGACTCACCTCCCACCCCACCAGCCTCCACATCCAGCACAGGATTCCCCAGACTCACCTCCCACCCCACCAGCCTCCACATCCAGCACATAATTCTCCAGACTCACCTACCACCCCACCAGCCTCCACATCCAGTACACGATTCTCCAGACTCACCTCACACCCCACCAGCCTCTGCATCCAGCACATATTTCTCCAGACTCACCTACCACCCCACCAGCTTCCGCATCCAGCACACGATTCTCCAGACTCACCTCCCACCCCAGTAGCCTCCACATCCAGCACACGATTCTCCAGACTCACCTCCCACCCCACCAGCCTCCACATCCAGCACACGATTCTCCAGACTCACCTACCACCCCACCAGCCTCCACATCCAGCACAGGATTCCCCAGACTCACCTCCCACCCCACCAGCCTCCACATCCAGCACATAATTCTCCAGACTCACCTACCACCCCACCAGCCTCCACATCCAGTACACAATTCTCCAGACTCACCTCACACCCCACCAGCCTCTGCATCCAGCACATATTTCTCCAGACTCACCTACCACCCCACCAACTTCCGCATCCAGCACACGATTCTCCAGACTCACCTCCCACCCCACCAGTCTCCACATCCAGCACATTATTCTCCAGACTCACCTCCCACCCCACCAGCCTCCACATGCAGCACACGATTCTCCAGACTCACCTACCACCCCACCAGCCTCTACATCCAGCACACGATTCCCCAGACTCACCTCCCACCCCACCAGCCTCCACATCCAGCACACGATTCTCCAGACTCACCTCCCACCCCACCAGCCTCCACATCCAGCACACGATTCTCCAGACTCACCTCCCACCCCACCGGCCTCCACATCCAGCACACGATTCTCCAGACTCACCTCCCGCCCCACCGGCCTCCACATCCAGCACACGATTCTCCAGACTCACCTCCCACCCCACCAGCCTCCACATCCAACACAGGATTCCCCAGACTCACCTACCACCCCACCAGCCTCCACATCCAGCACACGATTCTCCAGACTCACCTCCCACCCCACCAGCCTCTGCATCCAGCACATATTTCTCCAGACTCACCTACCACCCCACCAGCCTCCACATCCAGCACACGATTCTCCAGACTCACCTCCCACCCCAGCAGCCTCCACATCCAGCACAGGATTCCCCAGACTCACCTCCCACCCCACCAGCCTCCACATCCAGCACATAATTCTCCAGACTCACCTACCACCCCACCAGCCTCCACATCCAGTACACGATTCTCCAGACTCACCTCACACCCCACCAGCCTCTGCATCCAGCACATATTTCTCCAGACTCACCTACCACCCCACCAGCTTCCGCATCCAGCACACGATTCTCCAGACTCACCTCCCACCCCAGTAGCCTCCACATCCAGCACACGATTCTCCAGACTCACCTCCCACCCCACCAGCCTCCACATCCAGCACACGATTCTCCAGACTCACCTCCCACCCCACCAGCCTCCACATCCAGCACATAATTCTCCAGACTCACCTACCACCCCACCAGCCTCCACATCCAGCACACGATTCTCCAGACTCACCTCCCACCCCACCAGCCTCCACATCCAGCTCATGATTCTCCAGACTCACCGACCACCCCACCAGCCTCCACATCCAGCACAGGATTCCCCAGACTCAGCTCCCACCCCACCAGCCTCCACATCCAGCACATAATTCTCCAGACTCACCTACCACCCCACCAGCCTCCACATCCAGCACACGATTCTCCAGACTCACCTCCCACCCCACCAGCCTCCACATCCAGCACATTATTCTCCAGACTCACTTCCCACCCCACCAGCTTCTACATCCAGCACACGATTCTCCAGACTCAGCTCCCGCCCCACCGGCCTCCACATCCAGCACACGATTCTCCAGACTCACCTCCCACCCCACCAGCCTCCACATCCAGCACATGATTCTCCAGACTCTCCTCCCACCCCACCAGCCTCCACATCGAACACAGGATTCCCCAGACTCACCTACCACCCCACCAGCCTCCACATCCAGCACACGATTCTCCAGACTCACCTCCCACCCCACCAGCCTCTGCATCCAGCACATATTTCTCCAGACTCACCTACCACCCCACCAGCCTCCACATCCAGCACAGGATTCCCCAGACTCACCTCCCACCCCACCAGCCTCCACATCCAGCACATAATTCTCCAGACTCACCTACCACCCCACCAGCCTCCACATCCAGTACACGATTCTCCAGACTCACCTCACACCCCACCAGCCTCTGCATCCAGTACATATTTCTCCAGACTCACCTACCACCCCACCAGCTTCCGCATCCAGCACACGATTCTCCAGACTCACCTCCCACCCCACCAGTCTCCACATCCAGCACATTATTCTCCAGACTCACCTCCCACCCCGCCAGCCTCCACATACAGCACAGGATTCTCCAGACTCACCTACCACCCCACCAGCCTCTACATCCAGCACACGATTCCCCAGACTCACCTCCCACCCCACCAGCCTCCACACCCAGCAGACGATTCTCCAGACTCACCTCCCACCCCACCGGCCTCCACATCCAGCACACGATTCTCCAGACTCACCTACCTCCCCACCAGCCTCCACATCCAGCAGACGATTCTCCAGACTCACCTCCCACCCCACCAGTCTCCACATCCAGCACACGATTCTCCAGACTCACCTCCCACGCCGCCAGCCTCCACATACAGCACACGATTCTCCAGACTCACCTACCATGCCACCAGCCTCTACATCCAGCACACGATTCCCCAGACTCACCTCCCACCCCACCAGCCTCCACATCCAGCACACGATTCTCCAGACTCACCTCCCGCCCCACCAGCCTCCACATCCAGCACACGATTCTCCAGACTCACCTCCCACCCCACCAGCCTCCACATCCAGCACATGATTCTCCAGACTCACCTCCCACCCCACCAGCCTCCACATCCAGCACAGGATTCCCCAGACTCACCTCCCACCCCACCAGCCTCCACATCCAGCACATAATTCTCCAGACTCACCTACCACCCCACCAGCCTCCACATCCAGCACATAATTCTCCAGACTCACCTCACACCCCACCAGCCTCTGCATCCAGCACACATTTCTCCAGACTCACCTACCACCCCACCAGCTTCCGCATCCAGCACACGATTCTCCAGACTCACCTCCCACCCCACCAGTCTCCACATCCAGCACACGATTCTCCAGACTCACCTCCCACCCCGCCAGCCTCCACATACAGCACACGATTATCCAGACTCACCTCCCACCCCCCCAGCCTCCACATCCAGCACACGATTCTCCAGACTCACCTCCCACCCCACCGGCCTCCACATCCAGCACACGATTCTCCAGACTCACCTCCCGCCCCACCGGCCTCCACATCCAGCACACGATTCTCCAGACTCACCTCCCACCCCACCAGCCACCACATCCAACACAGGATTCTCCAGACTCACCTACCACCCCACCAGCCTCCACATCCAGCACACGATTCTCCAGACTCACCTCCCACCCCACCAGCCTCCACATCCAGCACAGGATTCCCCAGACTCACCTCCCACCCCACCAGCCTCCACATCCAGCACATAATTCTCCAGACTCACCTACCACCCCACCAGCCTCCACATCCAGTACACGATTCTCCAGACTCACCTCACACCCCACCAGCCTCTGCATCCAGCACATATTTCTCCAGACTCACCTACCACCCCACCAGCTTCCGCATCCAGCACACGATTCTCCAGACTCACCTCCCACCCCAGTAGCCTCCACATCCAGCACACGATTCTCCAGACTCACCTCCCACCCCACCAGCCTCCACATCCAGCACACGATTCTCCAGACTCACCTCCCACCCCACCAGCCTCCACATCCAGCACATAATTCTCCAGACTCACCTACCACCCCACCAGCCTCCACATCCAGCACACGATTCTCCAGACTCACCTCCCACCCCACCAGCCTCCACATCCAGCTCATGATTCTCCAGACTCACCGACCACCCCACCAGCCTCCACATCCAGCACAGGATTCCCCAGACTCAGCTCCCACCCCACCAGCCTCCACATCCAGCACATAATTCTCCAGACTCACCTACCACCCCACCAGCCTCCACATCCAGCACACGATTCTCCAGACTCACCTCCCACCCCACCAGCCTCCACATCCAGCACATTATTCTCCAGACTCACTTCCCACCCCACCAGCTTCTACATCCAGCACACGATTCTCCAGACTCAGCTCCCGCCCCACCGGCCTCCACATCCAGCACACGATTCTCCAGACTCACCTCCCACCCCACCAGCCTCCACATCCAGCACATGATTCTCCAGACTCTCCTCCCACCCCACCAGCCTCCACATCCAACACAGGATTCCCCAGACTCACCTACCACCCCACCAGCCTCCACATCCAGCACACGATTCTCCAGACTCACCTCCCACCCCACCAGCCTCTGCATCCAGCACATATTTCTCCAGACTCACCTACCACCCCACCAGCCTCCACATCCAGCACAGGATTCCCCAGACTCACCTCCCACCCCACCAGCCTCCACATCCAGCACATAATTCTCCAGACTCACCTACCACCCCACCAGCCTCCACATCCAGTACACGATTCTCCAGACTCACCTCACACCCCACCAGCCTCTGCATCCAGTACATATTTCTCCAGACTCACCTACCACCCCACCAGCTTCCGCATCCAGCACACGATTCTCCAGACTCACCTCCCACCCCACCAGTCTCCACATCCAGCACATTATTCTCCAGACTCACCTCCCACCCCGCCAGCCTCCACATACAGCACAGGATTCTCCAGACTCACCTACCACCCCACCAGCCTCTACATCCAGCACACGATTCCCCAGACTCACCTCCCACCCCACCAGCCTCCACACCCAGCAGACGATTCTCCAGACTCACCTCCCACCCCACCGGCCTCCACATCCAGCACACGATTCTCCAGACTCACCTACCTCCCCACCAGCCTCCACATCCAGCAGACGATTCTCCAGACTCACCTCCCACCCCACCAGTCTCCACATCCAGCACACGATTCTCCAGACTCACCTCCCACGCCGCCAGCCTCCACATACAGCACACGATTCTCCAGACTCACCTACCATGCCACCAGCCTCTACATCCAGCACACGATTCCCCAGACTCACCTCCCACCCCACCAGCCTCCACATCCAGCACACGATTCTCCAGACTCACCTCCCGCCCCACCAGCCTCCACATCCAGCACACGATTCTCCAGACTCACCTCCCACCCCACCAGCCTCCACATCCAGCACATGATTCTCCAGACTCACCTCCCACCCCACCAGCCTCCACATCCAGCACAGGATTCCCCAGACTCACCTCCCACCCCACCAGCCTCCACATCCAGCACATAATTCTCCAGACTCACCTACCACCCCACCAGCCTCCACATCCAGCACATAATTCTCCAGACTCACCTCACACCCCACCAGCCTCTGCATCCAGCACACATTTCTCCAGACTCACCTACCACCCCACCAGCTTCCGCATCCAGCACACGATTCTCCAGACTCACCTCCCACCCCACCAGTCTCCACATCCAGCACACGATTCTCCAGACTCACCTCCCACCCCGCCAGCCTCCACATACAGCACACGATTATCCAGACTCACCTCCCACCCCCCCAGCCTCCACATCCAGCACACGATTCTCCAGACTCACCTCCCACCCCACCGGCCTCCACATCCAGCACACGATTCTCCAGACTCACCTCCCGCCCCACCGGCCTCCACATCCAGCACACGATTCTCCAGACTCACCTCCCACCCCACCAGCCTCCACATCCAACACAGGATTCTCCAGACTCACCTACCACCCCACCAGCCTCCACATCCAGCACACGATTCTCCAGACTCACCTCCCACCCCACCAGCCTCTGCATCCAGCACATATTTCTCCAGACTCACCTACCACCCCACCAGCCTCCACATCCAGCACACGATTCTCCAGACTCACCTCCCACCCTACCGGCCTCCACATCCAGCACACGATTCTGCAGACTCACCTCCCGCCCCACCGGCCTCCACATCCAGCACACGATTCTCCAGACTCACCTCCCACCCCACCAGCCTCCACATCCAGCACATGATTCCCCAGACTCACCTCCCACCCCACCAGCCTCCACATCCAACACAGGATTCCCCAGACTCACCTACCACCCCACCAGCCTCCACATCCAGCACACGATTCTCCAGACTCACCTCCCACCCCACCAGCCTCTGCATCCAGCACATATTTCTCCAGACTCACCTACCACCCCACCAGCCTCCACATCCAGCACAGGATTCCCCAGACTCACCTCCCACCCCACCAGCCTCCACATCCAGCACATAATTCTCCAGACTCACCTACCACCCCACCAGCCTCCACATCCAGTACACGATTCTCCAGACTCACCTCACACCCCACCAGCCTCTGCATCCAGCACATATTTCTCCAGACTCACCTACCACCCCACCAGCTTCCGCATCCAGCACACGATTCTCCAGACTCACCTCCCACCCCACCAGTCTCCACATCCAGCACATTATTCTCCAGACTCACCTCCCACCCCGCCAGCCTCCACATACAGCACACGATTCTCCAGACTCACCTACCACCCCACCAGCCTCTACATCCAGCACATGATTCCCCAGACTCACCTCCCACCCCACCAGCCTCCACATCCAGCACACGATTCTCCAGACTCACCTCCCACCCCACCAGCCTCCACATCCAGCACACGATTCTCCAGACTCACCTCCCACCCCACCGGCCTCCACATCCAGCACACGATTCTCCAGACTCACCTCCCGCCCCACCGGCCTCCACATCCAGCACACGATTCTCCAGACTCACCTCCCACCCCACCAGCCTCCACATCCAGCACATGATTCTCCAGACTCACCTCCCACCCCACCAGCCTCCACATCCAACACAGGATTCCCCAGACTCACCTACCACCCCACCAGCCTCCACATCCAGCACACGATTCTCCAGACTCACCTCCCACCCCACCAGCCTCTGCATCCAGCACATATTTCTCCAGACTCACCTACCACCCCACCAGCCTCCACATCCAGCACACGATTCTCCAGACTCACCTCCCACCCCACCAGCCTCCACATCCAGCACAGGATTCCCCAGACTCACCTCCCACCCCACCAGCCTCCACATCCAGCACATAATTCTCCAGACTCACCTACCACCCCACCAGCCTCCACATCCAGTACACGATTCTCCAGCATCACCTCACACCCCACCAGCCTCTGCATCCAGCACATATTTCTCCAGACTCACCTACCACCCCACCAGCTTCCGCATCCAGCACACGATTCTCCAGACTCACCTCCCACCCCAGTAGCCTCCACATCCAGCACACGATTCTCCAGACTCACCTCCCACCCCACCAGCCTCCACATCCAGCACACGATTCTCCAGACTCACCTCCCACCCCACCAGCCTCCACATCCAGCACACGATTCTCCAGACTCACCTCCCGCCCCACCAGCCTCCACATCCAGCACACGATTCTCCAGACTCACCTCCCACCCCACCAGCCTCCACATCCAGCACATGATTCTCCAGACTCACCTCCCACCCCACCAGCCTCCACATCCAGCACAGGATTCCCCAGACTCACCTCCCACCCCACCAGCCTCCACATCCAGCACATAATTCTCCAGACTCACCTACCACCCCACCAGCCTCCACATCCAGCACATAATTCTCCAGACTCACCTCACACCCCACCAGCCTCTGCATCCAGCACATATTTCTCCAGACTCACCTACCACCCCACCAGCTTCCGCATCCAGCACACGATTCTCCAGACTCACCTCCCACCCCACCAGTCTCCACATCCAGCACACGATTCTCCAGACTCACCTCCCACCCCGCCAGCCTCCACATACAGCACACGATTCTGCAGACTCACCTCCCACCCCACCAGCCTCCACATACAGCACACGATTCTCCAGACTCACCTCCCACCCCACCGGCCTCCACATCCAGCACACGATTCTCCAGACTCACCTCCCGCCCCACCGGCCTCCACATCCAGCACACGATTCTCCAGACTCACCTCCCACCCCACCAGCCTCCACATCCAACACAGGATTCTCCAGACTCACCTACCACCCCACCAGCCTCCACATCCAGCACACGATTCTCCAGACTCACCTCCCACCCCACCAGCCTCTGCATCCAGCACATATTTCTCCAGACTCACCTACCACCCCACCAGCCTCCACATCCAGCACACGATTCTCCAGACTCACCTCCCACCCTACCGGCCTCCACATCCAGCACACGATTCTCCAGACTCACCTCCCGCCCCACCGGCCTCCACATCCAGCACACGATTCTCCAGACTCACCTCCCACCCCACCAGCCTCCACATCCAGCACATGATTCTCCAGACTCACCTCCCACCCCACCAGCCTCCACATCCAACACAGGATTCCCCAGACTCACCTACCACCCCACCAGCCTCCACATCCAGCACACGATTCTCCAGACTCACCTCCCACCCCACCAGTCTCTGCATCCAGCACATATTTCTCCAGACTCACCTACCACCCCACCAGCCTTCACATCCAGCACAGGATTCCCCAGACTCACCTCCCACCCCACCAGCCTCCACATCCAGCACATAATTCTCCAGACTCACCTACCACCCCACCAGCCTCCACATCCAGTACACGATTCTCCAGACTCACCTCACACCTCACCAGCCTCTGCATCCAGCACATATTTCTCCAGACTCACCTACCACCCCACCAGCTTCCGCATCCAGCACACGATTCTCCAGACTCACCTCCCACCCCACCAGTCTCCACATCCAGCACATTATTCTCCAGACTCACCTCCCACCCCGCCAGCCTCCACATACAGCACACGATTCTCCAGACTCACCTACCACCCCACCAGCCTCTACATCCAGCACACGATTCCCCAGACTCACCTCCCACCCCACCAGCCTCCACATCCAGCACACGATTCTCCAGACTCACCTCCCACCCCACCAGCCTCCACATCCAGCACACGATTCTCCAGACTCACCTCCCACCCCACCGGCCTCCACATCCAGCACACGATTCTCCAGACTCACCTCCCGCCCCACCGGCCTCCACATCCAGCACACGATTCTCCAGACTCACCTCCCACCCCACCAGCCTCCACATCCAGCACATGATTCTCCAGACTCACCTCCCACCCCACCAGCCTCCACATCCAACACAGGATTCCCCAGACTCACCTACCACCCCACCAGCCTCCACATCCAGCACACGATTCTCCAGACTCACCTCCCACCCCACCAGCCTCTGCATCCAGCACATATTTCTCCAGACTCACCTACCACCCCACCAGCCTCCACATCCAGCACACGATTCTCCAGACTCACCTCCCACCCCACCAGCCTCCACATCCAGCACAGGATTCCCCAGACTCACCTCCCACCCCACCAGCCTCCACATCCAGCACATAATTCTCCAGACTCACCTACCACCCCACCAGCCTCCACATCCAGTACACGATTCTCCAGCATCACCTCACACCCCACCAGCCTCTGCATCCAGCACATATTTCTCCAGACTCACCTACCACCCCACCAGCTTCCGCATCCAGCACACGATTCTCCAGACTCACCTCCCACCCCAGTAGCCTCCACATCCAGCACACGATTCTCCAGACTCACCTCCCACCCCACCAGCCTCCACATCCAGCACACGATTCTCCAGACTCACCTCCCACCCCACCAGCCTCCACATCCAGCACATAATTCTCCAGACTCACCTACCACCCCACCAGCCTCCACATCCAGCACACGATTCTCCAGACTCACCTCCCACCCCACCAGCCTCCACATCCAGCTCATGATTCTCCAGACTCACCGACCACCCCACCAGCCTCCACATCCAGCACAGGATTCCCCAGACTCACCTCCCACCCCACCAGCCTCCACATCCAGCACATAATTCTCCAGACTCACCTACCACCCCACCAGCCTCCACATCCAGCACACGATTCTCCAGACTCACCTCCCACCCCACCAGCCTCCACATCCAGCACATTATTCTCCAGACTCACCTCCCACCCCACCAGCTTCTACATCCAGCACACGATTCTCCAGACTCACCTCCCGCCCCACCGGCCTCCACATCCAGCACACGATTCTCCAGACTCACCTCCCACCCCACCAGCCTCCACATCCAGCACATGATTCTCCAGACTCTCCTCCCACCCCACCAGCCTCCACATCCAACACAGGATTCCCCAGACTCACCTACCACCCCACCAGCCTCCACATCCAGCACACGATTCTCCAGACTCACCTCCCACCCTACCAGCCTCTGCATCCAGCACATATTTCTCCAGACTCACCTACCACCCCACCAGCCTCCACATCCAGCACAGGATTCCCCAGACTCACCTCCCACCCCACCAGCCTCCACATCCAGCACATAATTCTCCAGACTCACCTACCACCCCACCAGCCTCCACATCCAGTACACGATTCTCCAGACTCACCTCACACCCCACCAGCCTCTGCATCCAGCACATATTTCTCCAGACTCACCTACCACCCCACCAGCTTCCGCATCCAGCACACGATTCTCCAGACTCACCTCCCACCCCACCAGTCTCCACATCCAGCACATTATTCTCCAGACTCACCTCCCACCCCGCCAGCCTCCACATACAGCACACGATTCTCCAGACTCACCTACCACCCCACCAGCCTCTACATCCAGCACACGATTCCCCAGACTCACCTCCCACCCCACCAGCCTCCACATCCAGCACACGATTCTCCAGACTCACCTCCCACCCCACCAGCCTCCACATCCAGCACACGATTCTCCAGACTCACCTCCCACCCCACCGGCCTCCACATCCAGCACACGATTCTCCAGACTCACCTGCCGCCCCACCGGCCTCCACATCCAGCACACGATTCTCCAGACTCACCTCCCATCCCACCAGCCTCCACATCCAGCACATGATTCTCCAGACTCACCTCCCACCCCACCAGCCTCCACATCCAACACAGGATTCCCCAGACTCACCTACCACCCCACCAGCCTCCACATCCAGCACACGATTCTCCAGACTCACCTCCCACCCCACCAGCCTCTGCATCCAGCACATATTTCTCCAGACTCACCTACCACCCCACCAGCCTCCACATCCAGCACACGATTCTCCAGACTCACCTCCCACCCCACCAGCCTCCACATCCAGCACAGGATTCCCCAGACTCACCTCCCACCCCACCAGCCTCCACATCCAGCACATAATTCTCCAGACTCACCTACCACCCCACCAGCCTCCACATCCAGTACACGATTCTCCAGACTCACCTCACACCCCACCAGCCTCTGCATCCAGCACATATTTCTCCAGACTCACCTACCACCCCACCAGCTTCCGCATCCAGCACACGATTCTCCAGACTCACCTCCCACCCCAGTAGCCTCCACATCCAGCACACGATTCTCCAGACTCACCTCCCACCCCACCAGCCTCCACATCCAGCACACGATTCTCCAGACTCACCTCCCACCCCACCAGCCTCCACATCCAGCACATAATTCTCCAGACTCACCTACCACCCCACCAGCCTCCACATCCAGCACACGATTCTCCAGACTCACCTCCCACCCCACCAGCCTCCACATCCAGCTCATGATTCCCCAGACTCACCGACCACCCCACCGGCCTCCACATCCAGCACAGGATTCCCCAGACTCACCTCCCACCCCACCAGCCTCCACATCCAGCACATAATTCTCCAGACTCACCTACCACCCCACCAGCCTCCACAGCCAGCACACGATTCTCCAGACTCACCTCCCACCCCACCAGCCTCCATATCCAGCACATTATTCTCCAGACTCACCTCCCACCCCACCAGCTTCTACATCCAGCACACGATTCTCCAGACTCACCTACCACCCCACCAGCCTCCACATCCGGCACACGATTCTCCAGACTCACCTACCACCCCACCAGCCTCCACATCCAGCACATAATTCTCCAGACTCACCTACCACCCCACCATCCTCTGCATCCAGCACCTATTTCTCCAGACTCACCTACCACCCCACCAGCCTCCACATCCAGCACACGATTCTCCAGACTCACCTCCCACCCCACCAGCCTCCACATCCAGCACACGATTCTCCAGACTCACCTCCCACCCCACCGGCCTCCACATCCAGCACACGATTCTCCAGACTCACCTCCCGCCCCACCGGCCTCCAGATCCAGCACACGATTCTCCAGACTCACCTCCCACCCCACCAGCCTCCACATCCAGCACATGATTCTCCAGACTCACCTCCCACCCCACCAGCCTCCACATCCAACACAGGATTCCCCAGAGTCACCTACCACCCCACCAGCCTCCACATCCAGCACACGATTCTCCAGAATCACCTCCCACCCCACCGGCCTCCACATCCAGCACACGATTCTCCAGACTCACCTCCCGCCCCACCGGCCTCCACATCCAGCACACGATTCTCCAGACTCACCTCCCACCCCACCAGCCTCCACATCCAGCACACGATTCTCCAGACTCACCTCCCGCCCCACCGGCCTCCACATCCAGCACACGATTCTCCAGACTCACCTCCCACCCCACCAGCCTCCACATCCAGCACATGATTCCCCAGACTCACCTCCCACCCCACCAGCCTCCACATCCAACACAGGATTCCCCAGACTCACCTACCACCCCACCAGCCTCCACATCCAGCACACGATTTTCCAGACTCACCTCCCACCCCACCAGCCTCTGCATCCAGCACATATTTCTCCAGACTCACCTACCACCCCACCAGCCTCCACATCCAGCACAGGATTCCCCAGACTCACCTCCCACCCCACCAGCCTCCACATCCAGCACACGATTCTCCAGACTCACCTCCCACCCCACCAGCCTCCACATCCAGCACATGATTCTCCAGACTCACCTCCCACCCCACCAGCCTCCACATCCAGCTCATGATTCCCCAGACTCACCGACCACCCCACCGGCCTCCACATCCAGCACAGGATTCCCCAGACTCACCTCCCACCCCACCAGCCTCCACATCCAGCACATAATTCTCCAGACTCACCTACCACCCCACCAGCCTCCACATCCAGTACACGATTCTCCAGACTCACCTCACACCCCACCAGCCACTGCATCCAGCACATATTTCTCCAGACTCACCTACCACCCCACCAGCTTCGCATCCAGCACACGATTCTCCAGACTCACCTCCCACCCCACCAGTCTCCACATCCAGCACATTATTCTCCAGACTCACCTCCCACCCCGCCAGCCTCTACATACAGCACACGATTCTCCAGACTCACCTACCACCCCACCAGCCTCTACATCCAGCACACGATTCCCCAGACTCACCTCCCACCCCACCGGCCTCCACATCCAGCACACGATTCTCCAGACTCACCTCCCACCCCACCAGCCTCCACATCCAGCACACGATTCTCCAGACTCACCTCCCACCCCACCGGCCTCCACATCCAGCACACGATTCTCCAGACTCACCTCCCGCCCCACCGGCCTCCACATCCAGCACACGATTCTCCAGACTCACCTCCCACCCCACCAGCCTCCACATCCAGCACATGATTCTCCAGACTCACCTCCCACGCCACCAGCCTCCACATCCAACACAGGATTCCCCAGACTCACCTACCACCCCACCAGCCTCCACATCCAGCACACGATTCTCCAGACTCACCTCCCACCCCACCAGCCTCTGCATCCAGCACATATTTCTCCAGACTCACCTACCACCCCACCAGCCTCCACATCCAGCACACGATTCTCCAGACTCACCTCCCACCCCACCAGCCTCCACATCCAGCACAGGATTCCCCAGACTCACCTCCCACCCCACCAGCCTCCACATCCAGCACATAATTCTCCAGACTCACCTACCACCCCACCAGCCTCCACATCCAGTACACGATTCTCCAGCATCACCTCACACCCCACCAGCCTCTGCATCCAGCACATATTTCTCCAGACTCACCTACCACCCCACCAGCTTCCGCATCCAGCACACGATTCTCCAGACTCACCTCCCACCCCAGTAGCCTCCACATCCAGCACACGATTCTCCAGACTCACCTCCCACCCCACCAGCCTCCACATCCAGCACACGATTCTCCAGACTCACCTCCCACCCCACCAGCCTCCACATCCAGCACATAATTCTCCAGACTCACCTACCACCCCACCAGCCTCCACATCCAGCACATGATTCTCCAGACTCACCTCCCACCCCACCAGCCTCCACATCCAGCTCATGATTCTCCAGACTCACCGACCACCCCACCAGCCTCCACATCCAGCACAGGATTCCCCAGACTCACCTCCCACCCCACCAGCCTCCACATCCAGCACATAATTCTCCAGACTCACCTACCACCCCACCAGCCTCCACATCCAGCACACGATTCTCCAGACTCACCTCCCACCCCACCAGCCTCCACATCCAGCACATTATTCTCCAGACTCACCTCCCACCCCACCAGCTTCTACATCCAGCATACGATTCTCCAGACTCACCTCCCGCCCCACCGGCCTCCACATCCAGCACACGATTCTCCAGACTCACCTCCCGCCCCACCGGCCTCCAGATCCAGCACACGATTCTCCAGACTCACCTCCCACCCCACCAGCCTCCACATCCAGCACATGATTCTCCAGACTCACCTCCCACCCCACCAGCCTCCACATCCAACACAGGATTCCCCAGAGTCACCTACCACCCCACCAGCCTCCACATCCAGCACACGATTCTCCAGACTCACCTCCCACCCCACCAGCCTCTGCATCCAGCACATAATTCTCCAGACTCACCTACCACCCCACCAGCCTCCACATCCAGTACACGATTCTCCAGACTCACCTCACACCCCACCAGCCACTGCATCCAGCACATATTTCTCCAGACTCACCTACCACCCCACCAGCTTCGCATCCAGCACACGATTCTCCAGACTCACCTCCCACCCCACCAGTCTCCACATCCAGCACATTATTCTCCAGACTCACCTCCCACCCCGCCAGCCTCTACATACAGCACACGATTCTCCAGACTCACCTACCACCCCACCAGCCTCTACATCCAGCACACGATTCCCCAGACTCACCTCCCACCCCACCGGCCTCCACATCCAGCACACGATTCTCCAGACTCACCTCCCACCCCACCAGCCTCCACATCCAGCACACGATTCTCCAGACTCACCTCCCACCCCACCGGCCTCCACATCCAGCACACGATTCTCCAGACTCACCTCCCGCCCCACCGGCCTCCACATCCAGCACACGATTCTCCAGACTCACCTCCCACCCCACCAGCCTCCACATCCAGCACATGATTCTCCAGACTCACCTCCCACGCCACCAGCCTCCACATCCAACACAGGATTCCCCAGACTCACCTACCACCCCACCAGCCTCCACATCCAGCACACGATTCTCCAGACTCACCTCCCACCCCACCAGCCTCTGCATCCAGCACATATTTCTCCAGACTCACCTACCACCCCACCAGCCTCCACATCCAGCACACGATTCTCCAGACTCACCTCCCACCCCACCAGCCTCCACATCCAGCACAGGATTCCCCAGACTCACCTCCCACCCCACCAGCCTCCACATCCAGCACATAATTCTCCAGACTCACCTACCACCCCACCAGCCTCCACATCCAGTACACGATTCTCCAGCATCACCTCACACCCCACCAGCCTCTGCATCCAGCACATATTTCTCCAGACTCACCTACCACCCCACCAGCTTCCGCATCCAGCACACGATTCTCCAGACTCACCTCCCACCCCAGTAGCCTCCACATCCAGCACACGATTCTCCAGACTCACCTCCCACCCCACCAGCCTCCACATCCAGCACACGATTCTCCAGACTCACCTCCCACCCCACCAGCCTCCACATCCAGCACATAATTCTCCAGACTCACCTACCACCCCACCAGCCTCCACATCCAGCACATGATTCTCCAGACTCACCTCCCACCCCACCAGCCTCCACATCCAGCTCATGATTCTCCAGACTCACCGACCACCCCACCAGCCTCCACATCCAGCACAGGATTCCCCAGACTCACCTCCCACCCCACCAGCCTCCACATCCAGCACATAATTCTCCAGACTCACCTACCACCCCACCAGCCTCCACATCCAGCACACGATTCTCCAGACTCACCTCCCACCCCACCAGCCTCCACATCCAGCACATTATTCTCCAGACTCACCTCCCACCCCACCAGCTTCTACATCCAGCATACGATTCTCCAGACTCACCTCCCGCCCCACCGGCCTCCACATCCAGCACACGATTCTCCAGACTCACCTCCCACCCCACCAGCCTCCACATCCAGCACATGATTCTCCAGACTCTCCTCCCACCCCACCAGCCTCCACATCCAACACAGGATTCCCCAGACTCACCTACCACCCCACCAGCCTCCACATCCAGCACACGATTCTCCAGACTCACCTCCCACCCCACCAGCCTCTGCATCCAGCACATATTTCTCCAGACTCACCTACCACCCCACCAGCCTCCACATCCAGCACAGGATTCCCCAGACTCACCTCCCACCCCACCAGCCTCCACATCCAGCACATAATTCTCCAGACTCACCTACCACCCCACCAGCCTCCACATCCAGTACACGATTCTCCAGACTCACCTCACACCCCACCAGCCTCTGCATCCAGCACATATTTCTCCAGACTCACCTACCACCCCACCAGCTTCCGCATCCAGCACACGATTCTCCAGACTCACCTCCCACCCCACCAGTCTCCACATCCAGCACATTATTCTCCAGACTCACCTCCCACCCCGCCAGCCTCCACATACAGCACACGATTCTCCAGACTCACCTACCACCCCACCAGCCTCTACATCCAGCACACGATTCCCCAGACTCACCTCCCACCCCACCAGCCTCCACACCCAGCAGACGATTCTCCAGACTCACCTCCCACCCCACCGGCCTCCACATCCAGCACACGATTCTCCAGACTCACCTACCTCCCCACCAGCCTCCACATCCAGCAGACGATTCTCCAGACTCACCTCCCACCCCACCAGTCTCCACATCCAGCACACGATTCTCCAGACTCACCTCCCACGCCGCCAGCCTCCACATACAGCACACGATTCTCCAGACTCACCTACCATGCCACCAGCCTCTACATCCAGCACACGATTCCCCAGACTCACCTCCCACCCCACCAGCCTCCACATCCAGCACACGATTCTCCAGACTCACCTCCCGCCCCACCAGCCTCCACATCCAGCACACGATTCTCCAGACTCACCTCCCACCCAACCAGCCTCCACATCCAGCACATGATTCTCCAGACTCACCTCCCACCCCACCAGCCTCCACATCCAGCACAGGATTCCCCAGACTCACCTCCCACCCCACCAGCCTCCACATCCAGCACATAATTCTCCAGACTCACCTACCACCCCACCAGCCTCCACATCCAGCACATAATTCTCCAGACTCACCTCACACCCCACCAGCCTCTGCATCCAGCACATATTTCTCCAGACTCACCTACCACCCCACCAGCTTCCGCATCCAGCACACGATTCTCCAGACTCACCTCCCACCCCACCAGTCTCCACATCCAGCACACGATTCTCCAGACTCACCTCCCACCCCGCCAGCCTCCACATACAGCACACGATTCTCCAGACTCACCTCCCACCCCACCAGCCTCCACATCCAGCACACGATTCTCCAGACTCACCTCCCACCCCACCGGCCTCCACATCCAGCACACGATTCTCCAGACTCACCTCCCGCCCCACCGGCCTCCACATCCAGCACACGATTCTCCAGACTCACCTCCCACCCCACCAGCCTCCACATCCAACACAGGATTCTCCAGACTCACCTACCACCCCACCAGCCTCCACATCCAGCACACGATTCTCCAGACTCACCTCCCACCCCACCAGCCTCTGCATCCAGCACATATTTCTCCAGACTCACCTACCACCCCACCAGCCTCCACATCCAGCACACGATTCTCCAGACTCACCTCCCACCCTACCGGCCTCCACATCCAGCACACGATTCTCCAGACTCACCTCCCGCCCCACCGGCCTCCACATCCAGCACACGATTCTCCAGACTCACCTCCCACCCCACCAGCCTCCACATCCAGCACATGATTCTCCAGACTCACCTCCCACCCCACCAGCCTCCACATCCAACACAGGATTCCCCAGACTCACCTACCACCCCACCAGCCTCCACATCCAGCACACGATTCTCCAGACTCACCTCCCACCCCACCAGCCTCTGCATCCAGCACATATTTCTCCAGACTCACCTACCACCCCACCAGCCTTCACATCCAGCACAGGATTCCCCAGACTCACCTCCCACCCCACCAGCCTCCACATCCAGCACATAATTCTCCAGACTCACCTACCACCCCACCAGCCTCCACATCCAGTACACGATTCTCCAGACTCACCTCACACCTCACCAGCCTCTGCATCCAGCACATATTTCTCCAGACTCACCTACCACCCCACCAGCTTCCGCATCCAGCACACGATTCTCCAGACTCACCTCCCACCCCACCAGTCTCCACATCCAGCACATTATTCTCCAGACTCACCTCCCACCCCGCCAGCCTCCACATACAGCACACGATTCTCCAGACTCACCTACCACCCCACCAGCCTCTACATCCAGCACACGATTCCCCAGACTCACCTCCCACCCCACCAGCCTCCACATCCAGCACACGATTCTCCAGACTCACCTCCCACCCCACCAGCCTCCACATCCAGCACACGATTCTCCAGACTCACCTCCCACCCCACCGGCCTCCACATCCAGCACACGATTCTCCAGACTCACCTCCCGCCCCACCGGCCTCCACATCCAGCACACGATTCTCCAGACTCACCTCCCACCCCACCAGCCTCCACATCCAGCACATGATTCTCCAGACTCACCTCCCACCCCACCAGCCTCCACATCCAACACAGGATTCCCCAGACTCACCTACCACCCCACCAGCCTCCACATCCAGCACACGATTCTCCAGACTCACCTCCCACCCCACCAGCCTCTGCATCCAGCACATATTTCTCCAGACTCACCTACCACCCCACCAGCCTCCACATCCAGCACACGATTCTCCAGACTCACCTCCCACCCCACCAGCCTCCACATCCAGCACAGGATTCCCCAGACTCACCTCCCACCCCACCAGCCTCCAGATCCAGCACATAATTCTCCAGACTCACCTACCACCCCACCAGCCTCCACATCCAGTACACGATTCTCCAGCATCACCTCACACCCCACCAGCCTCTGCATCCAGCACATATTTCTCCAGACTCACCTACCACCCCACCAGCTTCCGCATCCAGCACACTATTCTCCAGACTCACCTCCCACCCCAGTAGCCTCCACATCCAGCACACGATTCTCCGACTCACCTCCCACCCCACCAGCCTCCACATCCAGCACACGATTCTCCAGACTCACCTCCCACCCCACCAGCCTCCACATCCAGCACATAATTCTCCAGACTCACCTACCACCCCACCAGCCTCCACATCCAGCACACGATTCTCCAGACTCACCTCCCACCCCACCAGCCTCCACATCCAGCTCATGATTCTCCAGACTCACCGACCACCCCACCAGCCTCCACATCCAGCACAGGATTCCCCAGACTCACCTCCCACCCCACCAGCCTCCACATCCAGCACATAATTCTCCAGACTCACCTACCACCCCACCAGCCTCCACATCCAGCACACGATTCTCCAGACTCACCTCCCACCCCACCAGCCTCCACATCCAGCACATTATTCTCCAGACTCACCTCCCACCCCACCAGCTTCTACATCCAGCACACGATTCTCCAGACTCACCTCCCGCCCCACCGGCCTCCACATCCAGCACACGATTCTCCAGACTCACCTCCCACCCCACCAGACTCCACATCCAGCACATGATTCTCCAGACTCTCCTCCCACCCCACCAGCCTCCACATCCAACACAGGATTCCCCAGACTCACCTACCACCCCACCAGCCTCCACATCCAGCACACGATTCTCCAGACTCACCTCCCACCCCACCAGCTTCTGCATCCAGCACATATTTCTCCAGACTCACCTACCACCCCACCAGCCTCCACATCCAGCACAGGATTCCCCAGACTCACCTCCCACCCCACCAGCCTCCACATCCAGCACATAATTCTCCAGACTCACCTACCACCCCACCAGCCTCCACATCCAGTACACGATTCTCCAGACTCACCTCACACCCCACCAGCCTCTGCATCCAGCACATATTTCTCCAGACTCACCTACCACCCCACCAGCTTCCGCATCCAGCACACGATTCTCCAGACTCACCTCCCACCCCACCAGTCTCCACATCCAGCACATTATTCTCCAGACTCACCTCCCACCCCGCCAGCCTCCACATACAGCACACGATTCTCCAGACTCACCTACCACCCCACCAGCCTCTACATCCAGCACACGATTCCCCAGACTCACCTCCCACCCCACCAGCCTCCACATCCAGCACACGATTCTCCAGACTCACCTCCCACCCCACCAGCCTCCACATCCAGCACACGATTCTCCAGACTCACCTCCCACCCCACCGGCCTCCACATCCAGCACACGATTCTCCAGACTCACCTCCCGCCCCACCGGCCTCCACATCCAGCACACGATTCTCCAGACTCACCTCCCACCCCACCAGCCTCCACATCCAGCACATGATTCTCCAGACTCACCTCCCACCCCACCAGCCTCCACATCCAACACAGGATTCCCCAGACTCACCTACCACCCCACCAGCCTCCACATCCAGCACACGATTCTCCAGACTCACCTCCCACCCCACCAGCCTCTGCATCCAGCACATATTTCTCCAGACTCACCTACCACCCCACCAGCCTCCACATCCAGCACACGATTCTCCAGACTCACCTCCCACCCCACCAGCCTCCACATCCAGCACAGGATTCCCCAGACTCACCTCCCACCCCACCAGCCTCCACATCCAGCACATAATTCTCCAGACTCACCTACCACCCCACCAGCCTCCACATCCAGTACACGATTCTCCAGACTCACCTCACACCCCACCAGCCTCTGCATCCAGCACATATTTCTCCAGACTCACCTACCACCCCACCAGCTTCAGCATCCAGCACACGATTCTCCAGACTCACCTCCCACCCCAGTAGCCTCCACATCCAGCACACGATTCTCCAGACTCACCTCCCACCCCACCAGCCTCCACATCCAGCACACGATTCTCCAGACTCACCTCCCACCCCACCAGCCTCCACATCCAGCACATAATTCTCCAGACTCACCTACCACCCCACCAGCCTCCACATCCAGCACACGATTCTCCAGACTCACCTCCCACCCCACCAGCCTCCACATCCAGCTCATGATTCCCCAGACTCACCGACCACCCCACCGGCCTCCACATCCAGCACAGGATTCCCCAGACTCACCTCCCACCCCACCAGCCTCCACATCCAGCACATAATTCTCCAGACTCACCTACCACCCCACCAGCCTCCACATCCAGCACACGATTCTCCATACTCACCTCCCACCCCACCAGCCTCCATATCCCGCACATTATTCTCCAGACTCACCTCCCACCCCACCAGCTTCTACATCCAGCACACGATTCTCCAGACTCACCTACCACCCCACCAGCCTCCACATCCGGCACACGATTCTCCAGACTCACCTACCACCCCACCAGCCTCCACATCCAGCACATAATTCTCCAGACTCACCTACCACCCCACCATCCTCTGCATCCAGCACCTATTTCTCCAGACTCACCTACCACCCCACCAGCCTCCACATCCAGCACACGATTCTCCAGACTCACCTCCCACCCCACCAGCCTCCACATCCAGCACACGATACTCCAGACTCACCTCCCACCCCACCAGCCTCCGCATCCAGCACACGATTCCCCAGACTCACCTCCCACCCCACCAGCCTCCACATCCAGCACACGATTCTCCAGACTCACCTCCCACCCCACCAGCCTCCACATCCAGCACACGATTCTCCAGACTCACCTCCCACCCCACCGGCCTCCACATCCAGCACACGATTCTCCAGACTCACCTCCCGCCCCACCGGCCTCCACATCCAGCACACTATTCTCCAGACTCACCTCCCACCCCACCAGCCTCCACATCCAGCACATGATTCTCCAGACTCACCTCCCACCCCACCAGCCTCCACATCCAACACAGGATTCCCCAGACTCACCTACCACCCCACCAGCCTCCACATCCAGCACACGATTCTCCAGACTCACCTCCCACCCCACCAGCCTCTGCATCCAGCACATATTTCTCCAGACTCACCTACCACCCCACCAGCCTCCACATCCAGCACACGATTCTCCAGACTCACCTCCCACCCCACCAGCCTCCACATCCAGCACAGGATTCCCCAGACTCACCTCCCACCCCACCAGCCTCCAGATCCAGCACATAATTCTCCAGACTCACCTACCACCCCACCAGCCTCCACATCCAGTACACGATTCTCCAGCATCACCTCACACCCCACCAGCCTCTGCATCCAGCACATATTTCTCCAGACTCACCTACCACCCCACCAGCTTCCGCATCCAGCACACGATTCTCCAGACTCACCTCCCACCCCAGTAGCCTCCACATCCAGCACACGATTCTCCGACTCACCTCCCACCCCACCAGCCTCCACATCCAGCACACGATTCTCCAGACTCACCTCCCACCCCACCAGCCTCCACATCCAGCACATAATTCTCCAGACTCACCTACCACCCCACCAGCCTCCACATCCAGCACACGATTCTCCAGACTCACCTCCCACCCCACCAGCCTCCACATCCAGCTCATGATTCTCCAGACTCACCGACCACCCCACCAGCCTCCACATCCAGCACAGGATTCCCCAGACTCACCTCCCACCCCACCAGCCTCCACATCCAGCACATAATTCTCCAGACTCACCTACCACCCCACCAGCCTCCACATCCAGCACACGATTCTCCAGACTCACCTCCCACCCCACCAGCCTCCACATCCAGCACATTATTCTCCAGACTCACCTCCCACCCCACCAGCTTCTACAACCAGCACACGATTCTCCAGACTCACCTCCCGCCCCACCGGCCTCCACATCCAGCACACGATTCTCCAGACTCACCTCCCACCCCACCAGACTCCACATCCAGCACATGATTCTCCAGACTCTCCTCCCACCCCACCAGCCTCCACATCCAACACAGGATTCCCCAGACTCACCTACCACCCCACCAGCCTCCACATCCAGCACACGATTCTCCAGCCTCACCTCCCACCCCACCAGCCTCTGCATCCAGCACATATTTCTCCAGACTCACCTACCACCCCACCAGCCTCCACATCCAGCACAGGATTCCCCAGACTCACCTCCCACCCCACCAGCCTCCACATCCAGCACATAATTCTCCAGACTCACCTACCACCCCACCAGCCTCCACATCCAGTACACGATTCTCCAGACTCACCTCACACCCCACCAGCCTCTGCATCCAGCACATATTTCTCCAGACTCACCTACCACCCCACCAGCTTCCGCATCCAGCACACGATTCTCCAGACTCACCTCCCACCCCACCAGTCTCCACATCCAGCACATTATTCTCCAGACTCACCTCCCACCCCGCCAGCCTCCACATACAGCACACGATTCTCCAGACTCACCTACCACCCCACCAGCCTCTACATCCAGCACACGATTCCCCAGACTCACCTCCCACCCCACCAGCCTCCACATCCAGCACACGATTCTCCAGACTCACCTCCCACCCCACCAGCCTCCACATCCAGCACACGATTCTCCAGACTCACCTCCCACCCCACCGGCCTCCACATCCAGCACACGATTCTCCAGACTCACCTCCCGCCCCACCGGCCTCCACATCCAGCACACGATTCTCCAGACTCACCTCCCACCCCACCAGCCTCCACATCCAGCACATGATTCTCCAGACTCACCTCCCACCCCACCAGCCTCCACATCCAACACAGGATTCCCCAGACTCACCTACCACCCCACCAGCCTCCACATCCAGCACACGATTCTCCAGACTCACCTCCCACCCCACCAGCCTCTGCATCCAGCACATATTTCTCCAGACTCACCTACCACCCCACCAGCCTCCACATCCAGCACACGATTCTCCAGACTCACCTCCCACCCCACCAGCCTCCACATCCAGCACAGGATTCCCCAGACTCACCTCCCACCCCACCAGCCTCCACATCCAGCACATAATTCTCCAGACTCACCTACCACCCCACCAGCCTCCACATCCAGTACACGATTCTCCAGACTCACCTCACACCCCACCAGCCTCTGCATCCAGCACATATTTCTCCAGACTCACCTACCACCCCACCAGCTTCAGCATCCAGCACACGATTCTCCAGACTCACCTCCCACCCCAGTAGCCTCCACATCCAGCACACGATTCTCCAGACTCACCTCCCACCCCACCAGCCTCCACATCCAGCACACGATTCTCCAGACTCACCTCCCACCCCACCAGCCTCCACATCCAGCACATAATTCTCCAGACTCACCTACCACCCCACCAGCCTCCACATCCAGCACACGATTCTCCAGACTCACCTCCCACCCCACCAGCCTCCACATCCAGCTCATGATTCCCCAGACTCACCGACCACCCCACCGGCCTCCACATCCAGCACAGGATTCCCCAGACTCACCTCCCACCCCACCAGCCTCCACATCCAGCACATAATTCTCCAGACTCACCTACCACCCCACCAGCCTCCACATCCAGCACACGATTCTCCATACTCACCTCCCACCCCACCAGCCTCCATATCCCGCACATTATTCTCCAGACTCACCTCCCACCCCACCAGCTTCTACATCCAGCACACGATTCTCCAGACTCACCTACCACCCCACCAGCCTCCACATCCGGCACACGATTCTCCAGACTCACCTACCACCCCACCAGCCTCCACATCCAGCACATAATTCTCCAGACTCACCTACCACCCCACCATCCTCTGCATCCAGCACCTATTTCTCCAGACTCACCTACCACCCCACCAGCCTCCACATCCAGCACACGATTCTCCAGACTCACCTCCCACCCCACCAGCCTCCACATCCAGCACACGATTCTCCAGACTCACCTCCCACCCCACCGGCCTCCACATCCAGCACACGATTCTCCAGACTCACCTCCCGCCCCACCGGCCTCGAGATCCAGCACACGATTCTCCAGACTCACCTCCCACCCCACCAGCCTCCACATCCAGCACATGATTCTCCAGACTCACCTCCCACCCCACCAGCCTCCACATCCAACACAGGATTCCCCAGAGTCACCTACCACCCCACCAGCCTCCACATCCAGCACACGATTCTCCAGACTCACCTCCCACCCCACCAGCCTCTGCATCCAGCACATATTTCTCCAGACTCACCTACCACCCCACCAGCCTCCACATCCAGCACACGATTCTCCAGACTCACCTCCCACCCCACCAGCCTCCACATCCAGCACAGGATTCCCCAGACTCACCTCCCACCCCACCAGCCTCCACATCCAGCACATAATTCTCCAGACTCACCTACCACCCCACCAGCCTCCACATCCAGTACACGATTCTCCAGACTCACCTCACACCCCACCAGCCTCTGCATCCAGCACATATTTCTCCAGACTCACCTACCACCCCACCAGCTTCCGCATCCAGCACACGATTCTCCAGACTCACCTCCCACCCCAGTAGCCTCCACATCCAGCACACGATTCTCCAGACTCACCTCCCACCCCACCAGCCTCCACATCCAGCACACGATTCTCCAGACTCACCTCCCACCCCACCAGCCTCCACATCCAGCACATAATTCTCCAGACTCACCTACCACCCCACCAGCCTCCACATCCAGCACACGATTCTCCAGACTCACCTCCCACCCCACCAGCCTACACATCCAGCTCATGATTCTCCAGACTCACCGACCACCCCACCAGCCTCCACATCCAGCACAGGATTCCCCAGACTCACCTCCCACCCCACCAGCCTCCACATCCAGCACATAATTCTCCAGACTCACCTACCACCCCACCAGCCTCCACATCCAGCACACGATTCTCCAGACTCACCTCCCACCCCACCAGCCTCCACATCCAGCACATTATTCTCCAGACTCACCTCCCACCCCACCAGCTTCTACATCCAGCACACGATTCTCCAGACTCACCTACCACCCCACCAGCCTCCACATCCGGCACACGATTCTCCAGACTCACCTACCACCCCACCAGCCTCCACATCCAGCACATAATTCTCCAGACTCACCTACCACCCCACCATCCTCTGCATCCAGCAGCTATTTCTCCAGACTCACCTACCACCCCACCAGCCTCCACATCCAGCACACGATTCTCCAGACTCACCTCCCACCCCACCAGCCTCCACATCCAGCACAGGATTCCCCAGACTCACCTCCCACCCCACCAGCCTCCACATCCAGCAGACGATTCTCCAGACTCACCTCCCACCCCACCAGCCTCCACATCCAGCACACGATTCTCCAGACTCACCTCCCACCCCAGTAGCCTCCACATCCAGCACACGATTCTCCAGACTCACCTCCCACCCCACCAGCCTCCACATCCAGCACACGATTCTCCAGACTCACCTCCCACCCCACCAGCCTCCACATCCAGCACATAATTCTCCAGACTCACCTACCACCCCACCAGCCTCCACATCCAGCACACGATTCTCCAGACTCACCTCCCACCCCACCAGCCTCCACATCCAGCTCATGATTCCCCAGACTCACCGACCACCCCACCGGCCTCCACATTCAGCACAGGATTCCCCAGACTCACCTCCCACCCCACCAGCCTCCACATCCAGCACATAATTCTCCAGACTCACCTACCACCCCACCAGCCTCCACATCCAGCACACGATTCTCCAGACTCACCTCCCACCCCACCAGCCTCCATATCCAGCACATTATTCTCCAGACTCACCTCCCAACCCACCAGCTTCTACATCCAGCACACGATTCTCCAGACTCACCTACCACCCCACCAGCCTCCACATCCGGCACACGATTCTCCAGACTCACCTACCACCCCACCAGCCTCCACATCCAGCACATAATTCTCCAGACTCACCTACCACCCCACCATCCTCTGCATCCAGCACCTATTTCTCCAGACTCACCTACCACCCCACCAGCCTCCACATCCAGCACACGATTCTCCAGACTCACCTCCCACCCCACCAGCCTCCACATCCAGCACACGATTCTCCAGACTCACCTCCCACCCCACCGGCCTCCACATCCAGCACACGATTCTCCAGACTCACCTCCCGCCCCACCGGCCTCCAGATCCAGCACACGATTCTCCAGACTCACCTCCCACCCCACCAGCCTCCACATCCAGCACATAATTCTCCAGACTCACCTACCACCCCACCAGCCTCCACATCCAGCACACGATTCTCCAGACTCACCTCCCACCCCACCAGCCTCCACATCCAGCACATTATTCTCCAGACTCACCTCCCACCCCACCAGCTTCTACATCCAGCACACGATTCTCCAGACTCACCTACCACCCCACCAGCCTCCACATCCGGCACACGATTCTCCAGACTCACCTACCACCCCACCAGCCTCCACATCCAGCACATAATTCTCCAGACTCACCTACCACCCCACCATCCTCTGCATCCAGCAGCTATTTCTCCAGACTCACCTACCACCCCACCAGCCTCCACATCCAGCACACGATTCTCCAGACTCACCTCCCACCCCACCAGCCTCCACATCCAGCACAGGATTCCCCAGACTCACCTCCCACCCCACCAGCCTCCACATCCAGCACACGATTCTCCAGACTCACCTCCCACCCCACCAGCCTCCACATCCAGCACACGATTCTCCAGACTCACCTCCCACCCCAGTAGCCTCCACATCCAGCACACGATTCTCCAGACTCACCTCCCACCCCACCAGCCTCCACATCCAGCACACGATTCTCCAGACTCACCTCCCACCCCACCAGCCTCCACATCCAGCACATAATTCTCCAGACTCACCTACCACCCCACCAGCCTCCACATCCAGCACACGATTCTCCAGACTCACCTCCCACCCCACCAGCCTCCACATCCAGCTCATGATTCCCCAGACTCACCGACCACCCCACCGGCCTCCACATTCAGCACAGGATTCCCCAGACTCACCTCCCACCCCACCAGCCTCCACATCCAGCACATAATTCTCCAGACTCACCTACCACCCCACCAGCCTCCACATCCAGCACACGATTCTCCAGACTCACCTCCCACCCCACCAGCCTCCATATCCAGCACATTATTCTCCAGACTCACCTCCCAACCCACCAGCTTCTACATCCAGCACACGATTCTCCAGACTCACCTACCACCCCACCAGCCTCCACATCCGGCACACGATTCTCCAGACTCACCTACCACCCCACCAGCCTCCACATCCAGCACATAATTCTCCAGACTCACCTACCACCCCACCATCCTCTGCATCCAGCACCTATTTCTCCAGACTCACCTACCACCCCACCAGCCTCCACATCCAGCACACGATTCTCCAGACTCACCTCCCACCCCACCAGCCTCCACATCCAGCACACGATTCTCCAGACTCACCTCCCACCCCACCGGCCTCCACATCCAGCACACGATTCTCCAGACTCACCTCCCGCCCCACCGGCCTCCAGATCCAGCACACGATTCTCCAGACTCACCTCCCACCCCACCAGCCTCCACATCCAGCACATGATTCTCCAGACTCACCTCCCACCCCACCAGCCTCCACATCCAACACAGGATTCCCCAGAGTCACCTACCACCCCACCAGCCTCCACATCCAGCACACGATTCTCCAGACTCACCTCCCACCCCACCAGCCTCTGCATCCAGCACATATTTCTCCAGACTCACCTACCACCCCACCAGCCTCCACATCCAGCACACGATTCTCCAGACTCACCTCCCACCCCACCAGCCTCCACATCCAGCACAGGATTCCCCAGACTCACCTCCCACCCCACCAGCCTCCACATCCAGCACATAATTCTCCAGACTCACCTACCACCCCACCAGCCTCCACATCCAGTACACGATTCTCCAGACTCACCTCACACCCCACCAGCCTCTGCATCCAGCACATATTTCTCCAGACTCACCTACCACCCCACCAGCTTCCGCATCCAGCACACGATTCTCCAGACTCACCTCCCACCCCAGTAGCCTCCACATCCAGCACACGATTCTCCAGACTCACCTCCCACCCCACCAGCCTCCACATCCAGCACACGATTCTCCAGACTCACCTCCCACCCCACCAGCCTCCACATCCAGCACATAATTCTCCAGACTCACCTACCACCACACCAGCCTCCACATCCAGCACACGATTCTCCAGACTCACCTCCCACCCCACCAGCCTACACATCCAGCTCATGATTCTCCAGACTCACCGACCACCCCACCAGCCTCCACATCCAGCACAGGATTCCCCAGACTCACCTCCCACCCCACCAGCCTCCACATCCAGCACATAATTCTCCAGACTCACCTACCACCCCACCAGCCTCCACATCCAGCACACGATTCTCCAGACTCACCTCCCACCCCACCAGCCTCCACATCCAGCACATTATTCTCCAGACTCACCTCCCACCCCACCAGCTTCTACATCCAGCACACGATTCTCCAGACTCACCTACCACCCCACCAGCCTCCACATCCGGCACACGATTCTCCAGACTCAACTACCACCCCACCAGCCTCCACATCCAGCACATAATTCTCCAGACTCACCTACCACCCCACCATCCTCTGCATCCAGCACCTATTTCTCCAGACTCACCTACCACCCCACCAGCCTCCACATCCAGCACACGATTCTCCAGACTCACCTCCCACCCCACCAGCCTCCACATCCAGCACAGGATTCCCCAGACTCACCTCCCACCCCACCAGCCTCCACATCCAGCACACGATTCTCCAGACTCACCTCCCACCCCACCAGCCTCCACATCCAGCACACGATTCTCCAGACTCACCTACCACCCCACCAGCCTCCACATCCAGCACACGATTCTCCAGACTCACCAGCCTCCACATCCAGCACAGGATTCCCCAGACTCACCTCCCACCCCACCAGCCTCCACATCCAGCACATAATTCTCCAGACTCACCTACCACCCCACCAGCCTCCACATCCAGTACACGATTCTCCAGACTCACCTCACACCCCACCAGCCTCTGCATCCAGCACATATTTCTCCAGACTCACCTACCACCCCACCAGCTTCCGCATCCAGCACACGATTCTCCAGACTCACCTCCCACCCCACCAGCCTCCACATCCAGCACACGATTCTCCAGACTCACCTCCCACCCCACCAGCCTCCACATCCAGCACACGATTCTCCAGACTCACCTACCACCCCACCAGCCTCCACATCCAGCACATAATTCTCCAGACTCACCTACCACCCCACCAGCCTCCACATCCAGCACACGATTCTCCAGACTCACCTCCCACCCCACCAGCCTCCACATCCAGCTCATGATTCTCCAGACTCACCGACCACCCCACCAGCCTCCACATCCAGCACAGGATTCCCCAGACTCACCTCCCACCCCACCAGCCTCCTCAACCAGCACATAATTCTCCAGACTCACCTACCACCCCACCAGCCTCCACATCCAGCACACGATTCTCCAGACTCACCTCCCACCCCACCAGCCTCCACATCCAGCACATTATTCTCCAGACTCACCTCCCACCCCACCAGCTTCTACATCCAGCGCACGATTCTCCAGACTCACCTACCACCCCACCAGCCTCCACATCCGGCACACGATTCTCCAGACTCACCTACCACCCCACCAGCCTCCACATCCAGCACATAATTCTCCAGACTCACCTCCCACCCCACCAGCCTCCACATCCAGCTCATGATTCTCCAGACTCACCTACCACCCCACCAGCCTCCACATCCAGCACATAATTCTCCAGACTCACCTCCCACCACACCAGCCTCCACATCCAGCACATAATTCTCCAGACTCACCTACCACCCCACCAGCCTTCACATCCAGCACACGATTCTCCAGACTCACCTCCCACCCCACCAGCCTCCACATCCAGCACAGGATTCCCCAGACTCACCTCCCACCCCACCAGCCTCCACATCCAGCACATAATTCTCCAGACTCACCTACCACCCCACCAGACTCCACATCCAGCACATGATTCTCCAGACTCACCTCCCACCCCACCAGCCTCCACATCCAACACAGGATTCCCCAGAGTCACCTACCACCCCACCAGCCTCCACATCCAGCACACGATTCTCCAGACTCACCTCCCACCCCACCAGCCTCTGCATCCAGCACATATTTCTCCAGACTCACCTACCACCCCACCAGCCTCCACATCCAGCACACGATTCTCCAGACTCACCTCCCACCCCACCAGCCTCCACATCCAGCACAGGATTCCCCAGACTCACCTCCCACCCCACCAGCCTCCACATCCAGCACATAATTCTCCAGACTCACCTACCACCCCACCAGCCTCCACATCCAGTACACGATTCTCCAGACTCACCTCACACCCCACCAGCCTCTGCATCCAGCACATATTTCTCCAGACTCACCTACCACCCCACCAGCTTCCGCATCCAGCACACGATTCTCCAGACTCACCTCCCACCCCAGTAGCCTCCACATCCAGCACACGATTCTCCAGACTCACCTCCCACCCCACCAGCCTCCACATCCAGCACACGATTCTCCAGACTCACCTCCCACCCCACCAGCCTGCACATCCAGCACATAATTCTCCAGACTCACCTACCACCCCACCAGCCTCCACATCCAGCACACGATTCTCCAGACTCACCTCCCACCCCACCAGCCTACACATCCAGCTCATGATTCTCCTGACTCACCGACCACCCCACCAGCCTCCACATCCAGCACAGGATTCCCCAGACTCACCTCCCACCCCACCAGCCTCCACATCCAGCACATAATTCTCCAGACTCACCTACCACCCCACCAGCCTCCACATCCAGCACACGATTCTCCAGACTCACCTCCCACCCCACCAGCCTCCACATCCAGCACATTATTCTCCAGACTCACCTCCCACCCCACCAGCTTCTACATCCAGCACACGATTCTCCAGACTCACCTACCACCCCACCAGCCTCCACATCCGGCACACGATTCTCCAGACTCACCTACCACCCCACCAGCCTCCACATCCAGCACATAATTCTCCAGACTCACCTACCACCCCACCATCCTCTGCATCCAGCACCTATTTCTCCAGACTCACCTACCACCCCACCAGCCTCCACATCCAGCACACGATTCTCCAGACTCACCTCCCACCCCACCAGCCTCCACATCCAGCACAGGATTCCCCAGACTCACCTCCCACCCCACCAGCCTCCACATCCAGCACACGATTCTCCAGACTCACCTCCCACCCCACCAGCCTCCACATCCAGCACACGATTCTCCAGACTCACCTACCACCCCACCAGCCTCCACATCCAGCACACGATTCTCCAGACTCACCAGCCTCCACATCCAGCACAGGATTCCCCAGACTCACCTCCCACCCCACCAGCCTCCACATCCAGCACATAATTCTCCAGACTCACCTCACACCCCACCAGCCTCTGCATCCAGCACATATTTCTCCAGACTCACCTACCACCCCACCAGCTTCCGCATCCAGCACACGATTCTCCAGACTCACCTCCCACCCCACCAGCCTCCACATCCAGCACACGATTCTCCAGACTCACCTCCCACCCCACCAGCCTCCACATCCAGCACACGATTCTCCAGACTCACCTACCACCCCACCAGCCTCCACATCCAGCACATAATTCTCCAGACTCACCTACCACCCCACCAGCCTCCACATCCAGCACACGATTCTCCAGACTCACCTCCCACCCCACCAGCCTCCACATCCAGCTCATGATTCTCCAGACTCACCGACCACCCCACCAGCCTCCACATCCAGCACAGGATTCCCCAGACTCACCTCCCACCCCACCAGCCTCCACATCCAGCACATAATTCTCCAGACTCACCTACCACCCCACCAGCCTCCACATCCAGCACACGATTCTCCAGACTCACCTCCCACCCCACCAGCCTCCACATCCAGCACATTATTCTCCAGACTCACCTCCCACCCCACCAGCTTCTACATCCAGCGCACGATTCTCCAGACTCACCTACCACCCCACCAGCCTCCACATCCGGCACACGATTCTCCAGACTCACCTACCACCCCACCAGCCTCCACATCCAGCACATAATTCTCCAGACTCACCTCCCACCCCACCAGCCTCCACATCCAGCTCATGATTCTCCAGACTCACCTCCCACCACACCAGCCTCCACATCCAGCACATAATTCTCCAGACTCACCTACCACCCCACCAGCCTTCACATCCAGCACACGATTCTCCAGACTCACCTCCCACCCCACCAGCCTCCACATCCAGCACAGGATTCCCCAGACTCACCTCCCACCCCACCAGCCTCCACATCCAGCACATAATTCTCCAGACTCACCTACCACCCCACCAGACTCCACATCCAGCACATGATTCTCCAGACTCACCTCCCACCCCACCAGCCTCCACATCCAACACAGGATTCCCCAGAGTCACCTACCACCCCACCAGCCTCCACATCCAGCACACGATTCTCCAGACTCACCTCCCACCCCACCAGCCTCTGCATCCAGCACATATTTCTCCAGACTCACCTACCACCCCACCAGCCTCCAGATCCAGCACACGATTCTCCAGACTCACCTCCCACCCCACCAGCCTCCACATCCAGCACATTATTCTCCAGACTCACCTCCCACCCCACCAGCTTCTACATCCAGCGCACGATTCTCCAGACTCACCTACCACCCCACCAGCCTCCACATCCGGCACACGATTCTCCAGACTCACCTACCACCCCACCAGCCTCCACATCCAGCACATAATTCTCCAGACTCACCTCCCACCCCACCAGCCTCCACATCCAGCTCATGATTCTCCAGACTCACCTACCACCCCACCAGCCTCCACATCCAGCACATAATTCTCCAGACTCACCTCCCACCACACCAGCCTCCACATCCAGCACATAATTCTCCAGACTCACCTACCACCCCACCAGCCTTCACATCCAGCACACGATTCTCCAGACTCACCTCCCACCCCACCAGCCTCCACATCCAGCACAGGATTCCCCAGACTCACCTCCCACCCCACCAGCCTCCACATCCAGCACATAATTCTCCAGACTCACCTACCACCCCACCAGACTCCACATCCAGCACATGATTCTCCAGACTCACCTCCCACCCCACCAGCCTCCAGATCCAACACAGGATTCCCCAGAGTCACCTACCACCCCACCAGCCTCCACATCCAGCACACGATTCTCCAGACTCACCTCCCACCCCACCAGCCTCTGCATCCAGCACATATTTCTCCAGACTCACCTACCACCCCACCAGCCTCCACATCCAGCACACGATTCTCCAGACTCACCTCCCACCCCACCAGCCTCCACATCCAGCACAGGATTCCCCAGACTCACTTCCCACCCCACCAGCCTCCACATCCAGCACATAATTCTCCAGACTCACCTACCACCCCACCAGCCTCCACATCCAGTACACGATTCTCCAGACTCACCTCACACCCCACCAGCCTCTGCATCCAGCACATATTTCTCCAGACTCACCTACCACCCCACCAGCTTCCGCATCCAGCACACGATTCTCCAGACTCACCTCCCACCCCAGTAGCCTCCACATCCAGCACACGATTCTCCAGACTCACCTCCCACCCCACCAGCCTCCACATCCAGCACACGATTCTCCAGACTCACCTCCCACCCCACCAGCCTCCACATCCAGCACATAATTCTCCAGACTCACCTACCACCCCACCAGCCTCCACATCCAGCACACGATTCTCCAGACTCACCTCCCACCCCACCAGCCTACACATCCAGCTCATGATTCTCCAGACTCACCGACCACCCCACCAGCCTCCACATCCAGCACAGGATTCCCCAAACTCACCTCCCACCCCACCAGCCTCCACATCCAGCACATAATTCTCCAGACTCACCTACCACCCCACCAGCCTCCACATCCAGCACACGATTCTCCAGACTCACCTCCCACCCCACCAGCCTCCACATCCAGCACATTATTCTCCAGACTCACCTCCCACCCCACCAGCTTCTACATCCAGCACACGATTCTCCAGACTCACCTACCACCCCACCAGCCTCCTCATCCGGCACACGATTCTCCAGACTGACCTACCACCCCACCAGCCTCCACATCCAGCACATAATTCTCCAGACTCACCTACCACCCCACCATCCTCTGCATCCAGCACCTATTTCTCCAGACTCACCTACCACCCCACCAGCCTCCACATCCAGCACACGATTCTCCAGACTCACCTCCCACCCCACCAGCCTCCACATCCAGCACAGGATTCCCCAGACTCACCTCCCACCCCACCAGCCTCCACATCCAGCACACGATTCTCCAGACTCACCTCCCACCCCACCAGCCTCCACATCCAGCACACGATTCTCCAGACTCACCTACCACCCCACCAGCCTCCACATCCAGCACACGATTCTCCAGACTCACCTCCCACCCCACCAGCCTCCACATCTAGCACAGGATTCCCCAGACTCACCTCCCACCCCACCAGCCTCCACATCCAGCACATAATTCTCCAGACTCACCTACCACCCCACCAGCCTCCACATCCAGTACACGATTCTCCAGACTCACCTCACACCCCACCAGCCTCTGCATCCAGCACATATTTCTCCAGACTCACCTACCACCCCACCAGCTTCCGCATCCAGCACACGATTCTCCAGACTCACCTCCCACCCCACCAGCCTCCACATCCAGCACACGATTCTCCAGACTCACCTCCCACCCCACCAGCCTCCACATCCAGCACACGATTCTCCAGACTCACCTACCACCCCACCAGCCTCCACATCCAGCACATAATTCTCCAGACTCACCTACCACCCCACCAGCCTCCACATCCAGCACACGATTCTCCAGACTCACCTCCCACCCCACCAGCCTCCACATCCAGCTCATGATTCTCCAGACTCACCGACCACCCCATCAGCCTCCACATCCAGCACAGGATTCCCCAGACTCACCTCCCACCCCACCAGCCTCCACATCCAGCACATAATTCTCCAGACTCACCTACCACCCCACCAGCCTCCACATCCAGCACACGATTCTCCAGACTCACCTCCCACCCCACCAGCCTCCACATCCAGCACATTATTCTCCAGACTCACCTCCCACCCCACCAGCTTCTACATCCAGCGCACGATTCTCCAGACTCACCTACCACCCCACCAGCTTCCACATCCGGCACACGATTCTCCAGACTCACCTACCACCCCACCAGCCTCCACATCCAGCACATAATTCTCCAGACTCACATCCCACCCCACCAGCCTCCACATCCAGCTCATGATTCTCCAGACTCACCTACCACCCCACCAGCCTCCACATCCAGCACATAATTCTCCAGACTCACCTCCCACCACACCAGCCTCCACATCCAGCACATAATTCTCCAGACTCACCTACCACCCCACCAGCCTTCACATCCAGCACACGATTCTCCAGACTCACCTCCCACCCCACCAGCCTCCACATCCAGCACAGGATTCCCCAGACTCACCTCCCACCCCACCAGCCTCCACATCCAGCACATAATTCTCCAGACTCACCTACCACCCCACCAGACTCCACATCCAGCACACGATTCTCCAGACTCACCTCCCACCCCACCAGCCTCCACATCCAGCTCATGATTCTCCAGACTCACCTCCCACCCCACCGGCCTCCACATCCAGCACACGATTCTCCAGACTCACCTCCCACCCCACCAGCCTCCACACCAGCACACGATTCTCCAGACTCACCTACCACCCCACAAGCCTCCACATCCAGCACACGATTCTCCAGACTCACCTCCAACCCCACCAGCCTCCACATCCAGCACAGGATTCCCCAGACTCACCTCCCAACCCACCAGCCTCCGCATCCAGCACATATTTCTCCAGACTCACCTCCCACCCCACCAGCCTCCACATCCAGCACACGATTCTCCAGACTCACTTCCCACCCCACCAGCCTCCACATCCAGCACAGAATTCTCCAGACTCACCTCCCACCCCACCAGCCTCCACATCCAGCACACGATTCTGCAGACTCACCTCCCACCCCACCAGCCTCCACATCCAGCACACGATTCTGCAGACTCACCTACCACCACAACAGCCGCCACATCCAGCACACGATTCTCCAGACTCACCTCCCACCCCACCAGCCTCCACATCCAGCACACGATTCTCCAGACTCACCTCCCACCCCACCAGCCTCCACATCCAGCACACGATTCTCCAGACTCACCTACCACCCCAGAAGCCTCCACATCCAGCACACGATTCTCCAGACTCACCTCCCACCCCACGAGCCGCCACATGCAGCACACGATACTCCAGACTCACCTACCACCCCAGCAGCCACCACATCCAGCACACGATTCTCCAGACTCAGCTCCCACCCCACCAGCCTCCACATCCAGCACACGATTCTCCAGACTCACCTCCCACCCCGCCAGCCTCCACATCCAGCACACGATTCTCCAGACTCACCTACCACCCCACCGGCCTCCACATCCAGCACACGATTCTCCAGTCTCACCTCCCACCCCAGCAGCCTCCACATCCGGCACACGATTCCCCAGACTCACCTACCACCCCACCAGCCTCCACATCCGGCACACGATTCTCCAGACTCACCTCCCACCCCACCAGCCTCCACATCCGGCACACGATTCCCCAGACTCACCTCCCACCCCACCAGCCTCCACATCCGGCACACGATTCTCCAGACTCACCTCCCACCCCACCAGCCTCCACATCCAGCACACGATTCTCCAGACTCACCTCCCACCCCACCAGCCTCCACAGCCAGCACACGATTCTCCAGACTCACCTCCCACCCCACCAACCTCCACATCCAGCACACGATTCTCCAGACTCACCTCCCACCCGAACAGCCTCCAGATCCAGCACACGATTCTCCAGACTGACCTCCCACCCCACCAGCCTCCACATCCAGCACTTGATTCTCTAGACTCACCTACCACCCCACCAGCCTCCACATCGGGCACACGATTCTCCAGACTCACCTACCACCCCACCAGCCTCCGCATCCAGCACATAATTCTCCAGACTCACCTACCACCCCACCGGACTCCACATCCAGCTCAGGATTCTCCAGACTCACCTACCACCCCACCAGCCTCCGCATCCGGCACATAATTCTCCAGACTCACCTACCACCCCACCAGCCTCCACATCCAGCACAATATTCTCCAGACTCACCTCCCACCTCAGCAGCCTCCACATCCAGCACACTATTCTCCAGACTCACCTACCACCCCACCAGCCTCCACATCCAGCACACGATTATTCAGACTCCCCTACCACCCCACCAGCCTCCACATCCAGCACATGATTCTCCAGACTCACCTCCCACCCCACCAGCCTCCACATCCAGCACACGATTCTCCAGACTCACCTCCCACCCCACCAGCCTCCACATCCAGCACATAATTCTCCAGACTCACCTACCACCCCACCAGCCTCCACATCCAGCACACGATTCTCCAGACTCACCTCCCACCCCACCAGCCTCCACATCCAGCATACGATTCTCCAGACTCACCTCCCACCCCACCAGCCTCCACATCCAGCACACGATTCTCCAGACTCACCTCCCACCCCACCAGCCTCCACATCCAGCACACGATTCCCCAGACTCACCTACCGCCCCGACAGCCTCCACGTCCAGCATTTGATTCTCCAGACTCACCTCCCACCCCACCAGCCTCCACATCCAGCACATAATTCTCCAGACTCACCTCCCACCCCACCAGCCTCCACATCCAGCACACGATTCTCCAGACTCACCTACCACCCCACCAGCCTCCACATCCAGCACAAGATTCTCCAGACTCACGTCGCACCCCACCAGCCTCCGCATCCAGCACATAATTCTCCAGACTCACCTACCACCCCACCAGCCTCCACATCCAGCACATAATTCTCCAGACTCATCTCCCACCCCACCAGCCTCCACATCCAGCACACGATTCTCCAGACTCACCTACCACCCCACCAGCCTCCGCATCCAGCACATAATTCTCCAGACTCACCTACCACCCCACCAGCCTCCACATTCAGCACACGATTCTCCAGACTCACCTCCCACCCCACCAGCCGCCACATCCAGCACATAATTCTCCAGACTCACCTACCACCCCAACAGCCACCACATCCAGCACAAGATTCTCCAGACTCACCTCCCACCCCACCAGCCTCCACATCCAGCACACGATTCTCCAGACTCACCTCCCACCCCACCAGCCTCCGCATCCAGCACACGATTGTCCAGACTCACCTACCACCCGACCAGCCTCCGCATCCAGCAGACGATTCTCCAGACTCACCTCCCACCCCACCAGCCTCCACATCCAGCACACGATTCTCCAGACTCACCTACCACCCCACCAGCCTCCACATCCAGCACAGGATTCTCCAGACTCACCTCCCACCCCACCAGCCTCCACATCCAGCACACGATTCTCCAGACTCACCTCCCACCCCACCAGCCTCCGCATCCAGCACATATTTCTCCAGACTCACCTACCACCCCACCAGCCTCCACATCCAGCACACGATTCTCCAGACTCACCTCCCACCCCACCAGCCTCCACATCCAGCACACGATTCTCCAGACTCACCTCCCACCCCAGCAGCCTCCACATCCAGCACACGATTCTCCAGACTCACCTCCTACCCCACCAGCCTCCACATCCAGCACACGATTCTCCACACTCACCTACCACCCCACCAGCCTCCACATCCAGCACACGATTCTCCAGACTCACCTCCCACCCCACCAGCCTCCACATCCAGCACATGATTCTCCAGACTCACCTCCCACCCCACCAGCCTCCACATACAGCACACGATTCTCCAGACTCACCTCCCACCCCACCAGCCTCCGCATCCAGCACACGATTCTCCAGACTCACCTACCACCCCAACAGCCGCCACATCCAGCAAACGATTCTCCAGACTCACCTCCCACCCCACCAGCCTCCACATCCAGCACATAATTCTCCAGACTCACCTACCACCCCACCAGCCTCCACATCCAGCACACGATACTCCAGACTCACATACCACCCCACCAGCCTCCGCATCCAGCACATATTTCTCCAGATTCACCTACCACCCCACCAGACTCCACATCCAGCACACGATTCTCCAGACTCACCTCCCACCCCACCAGCCTCCACATCCAGTACACGATTCTCCAGACTCACCTACCACCCCACCAGCCTCCACATCCAGCACACGATTCTCCAGACTCAACTCCCACCCCACCAGCCTCCACATCCGGCACACGATTCTCCAGACTCACCTACCACCCCACTAGCCTCCACATCCAGCACACGATTCTCCAGACTCACCTACCACCCCACCAGCCTCCACATCCAGCAGACGATTCTCCAGACTCACCTCCCACCCCACCAGCCTCCACATCCAGCACACGATTCTCCAGACTCACCTACCTCCCCACCAGCCTCCACATCCAGCACACGATTCTCCAGACTCACCTCCCACCCCACCAGCCTCCACATACAGCACATGATTCTCCAGACTCACCTCCCACCCCACCAGCCTCCACATCCAGCACATGATCCTGCAGACTCACCTACCACCCCACTAGCCTCCACATCCAGCACACGATTCTCCGGACTCACCTCCCACCCCACCAGCCTCCACATCCAGCACATAATTCTCCAGACTCACCTCCCACCCCACCAGCCTCCACATCCAGCACACGATTCTCCAGACTCACCTCCCACCCCACCAGCCTCCACATCCAGCACACGATTCTCCAGACTCACCTCCCACCCCAGCAGCCTCCACATCCAGCACACGATTCTCCAGACTCACCTCCCACCCCACCAGCCTCCACATCCAGCACTCGATTCTCCAGACTCACCTCCCAACCCACCAGCCTCCACATCCAGCACACGATTCTCCAGACTCACCTACCACCCCACCAGCCTCCACATCCAGCACACGATTCTCCAGACTCACCTCCCACCCCACCAGCCTCCACACCAGCACACGATTCTCCAGACTCCCCTACTACCCCACCAGCCTCCACATCCAGGACACGATTCTCCAGACTCACCTCCCACCCCACCAGCCTCCACATCCAGCACACGATTCTCCAGACTCACCTCCCACCCCACTAGCCTCCACATCCAGCACAGGATTCCCCAGACTCACCTCCCACCCCACCAGCCTCCACATCCAGCACATAATTCTCCAGACTCTCCTACCACCCCACCAGCTTCCACATCCAGCACACGATTCTCCAGACTCACCTCCCACCCCACCAGCCTCCACATCCAGCACACGATTCTCCAGACTCACCTCCCACCCCACCAGCCTCCACATCCAGCACACGATTCTCCAGACTCACCTCCCACCCCACCAGCCTCCACATCCAGCACACGATTCTCCAGACTCACCTCCCACCCCACCAGCCTCCACATCCAGCACACGATTCTCCAGACTCACCTCCGACCCCACCAGCCTCCACACCAGCACACGATTCTCCAGACTCACCTACCACCCCACAAGCGTCCACATCCAGCACACGATTCTCCAGACTCACCTCCCACCCCACCAGCCTCCACATCCAGCACAGGATTCCCCAGACTCACCTCCCACCCCACCAGCCTCCACATCCAGCACATAATTCTCCTGACTCACCTACCACCCCACCAGCCTCCACATCTAGCACACAATTCTCCAGACTCACCTCACACCCCACCAGCCTCTGCATCCAGCACATATTTCTCCAGACTCACCTACCACCCCACCAGCCTCCACATCCAGCACACGATTCTCCAGACTCACCTCCCACCCCACCAGCCTCCACATCCAGCACACGATTCTCCAGACTCATCTCCCACCCCAACAGCCTCCACATCCGGCACACGATTCTCCAGACTCACCTCCCACCCCACCAGCCTCCACATCCAGCACACGATTCTCCAGACTCACCTCCCACCCCACCAGCCTCCACATCCGGCACACTATTCCCCAGACTCACCTACCACCCCACCAGCCTCCACATCCGGCACACGATTCTCCAGACTCACCTCCCACCCCACCAGCCTCCACATCCGGCACACGATTCCCCAGACTCACCTCCCACCCCACCAGCCTCCACATCCGGCACACGATTCTCCAGACTCACCTCCCACCCCACCAGCCTCCACATCCAGCACACGATTCTCCAGACTCACCTCCCACCCCACCAGCCTCCACATCCAGCACACGATTCTCCAGACTCACCTCCCACCCCACCAACCTCCACATCCAGCACACGATTCTCCAGACTCACCTCCCACCCCAACAGCCTCCAGATCCAGCACACGATTCTCCAGACTGACCTCCCACCCCACCAGCCTCCACATCCAGCACTCGATTCTCTAGACTCACCTACCACCCCACCAGCCTCCACATCGGGCACACGATTCTCCAGACTCACCTACCACCCCACCAGCCTCCGCATCCAGCACATAATTCTCCAGACTCACCTACCACCCCACCGGCCTCCACATCCAGCTCAGGATTCTCCAGACTCACCTACCACCCCACCAGCCTCCGCATCCGGCACATAATTCTCCAGACTCACCTCCCACCCCACCAGCCTCCACATCCAGCACACGATTCTCCAGACTCACCTACCACCCCACCAGCCTCCACATCCAGCACACGATTCTCCAGACTCACCTCCCACCCCACCAGCCTCCACATCCGGCACACGATTCTCCAGACTCACCTCCCACCCCACCAGCCTCCACATCCAGCACATAATTCTCCAGACTCACCGACCATCCCACCAGCCTCCACATCCAGCACACGATTCTCCAGACTCACCTCCCACCCCACCAGCCTCCACATCCAGCATACGATTCTCCAGACTCACCTCCCACCCCACCAGCCTCCACATCCAGCACACGATTCTCCAGACTCACCTCCCACCCCACCAGCCTCCACATCCAGCACACGATTCCCCAGACTCACCTACCGCCCCGACAGCCTCCACGTCCAGCATTTGATTCTCCAGACTCACCTCCCACCCCACCAGCCTCCACATCCAGCACATAATTCTCCAGACTCACCTCCCACCCCACCAGCCTCCACATCCAGCACACGATTCTCCAGACTCACCTACCACCCCACCAGCCTCCACATCCAGCACAAGATTCTCCAGACTCACGTCCCACCCCACCAGCCTCCACATCCAGCACACGATTCTCCAGACTCACCTACCACCCCAACAGCCTCCACATCCAGCACACAATTCTCCAGACTCACCTCCCACCCCACCAGCCTCCACATCCAGCACACGATTCCCCAGACTCACGTCCCACCCCACCAGCCTCCACATCCAGCACACGATTCTCCAGACTCACCTACCACCCCACCAGCTTCCACATCCGGCACACGATTCTCCAGACTCACCTCCCACCCCACCAGCCCCACATCCGGCACACGATTCTCCAGACTCACCTCCCACCCCACCAGCCTCCACATCCAGCACACGATTCTCCAGACTCACCTCCCACCCCACCAGCCTCCACATCCAGCACACGATTCCCCAGACTCACCTCCCACCCCACCAGCCTCCACATCCAGCACACGATTCTCCAGACTCACCTCCCACCCCACCAGCCTCCACATCCAGCACACGATTCTACAGACTCACCTCCCACCCCACCAGCCTCCACATCCAGCACACGATTCTCCAGACTCACCTACCACCCCACCAGCCTCCACATCCAGCAAACGATTCTCCAGACTCACGTCCCAGCCCACCAGCTTCCACATCCAGCACACGATTCTCCAGACTCACCTACCACCCCAACAGACTCCACATCCAGCACACGATTCTCCAGACTCACCTACCACCCCACCAGCTTCCACATCCGGCTCACGATTCTCCAGACTCACCTCCCACCCCACCAGCCTCCACATCCAGCACATAATTCTCCAGACTCACCTCCCACCCCACCAGCCTCCACATCCAGCACACGATTCTCCAGACTCACCTCCCACCCCACCAGCCTCCACATCCAGCACATGATTCTCCAGACTCCCCTCCCACCCCACCAGCCTCCACATCCAGAACATGATTCTCCAGACTCCCCTCCCACCCCACCAGCCTCCACATCCAGCACACGATTCTCCAGACTCACCTCCCACCCCACCAGCCTCCACATCCAGCACACGATTCTCCAGACTCACCTCCCACCCCACCAGCCTCTGCATGCAGCACATATTTCTCCAGACTCACCTACCACCCCACCAGCCTCCACATTCAGCACACAATTCTCCAGACTCACCTCCCACCCCACCAGCCTCCACACCAGCACACGATTCTCCAGACTCATCTACCACCCCACCAGCCTCCACATCCAGCACACGATTCTCCAGACTCACCTCCCACCCCACTAGCCTCCACATCCAGCACAGGATTCCCCAGACTCACCTCCCACCCCACCAGCCTCCACATCCAGCACATAATTCTCCAGACTCTCCTACCACCCCACCAGCCTCCACATCCAGCACACGATTCTCCAGACTCACCTCACACCCCACCAGCCTCTGCATCCAGCACATATTTCTCCAGACTCACCTACCACCCCACCAGCTTCCACATCCAGCACACGATTCTCCAGACTCACCTCCCACCCCACCAGCCTCCACATACAGCACAGGATTCCCCAGACTCACCTACCACCCCACCAGCCTCCACATCCAGCACACGATTCTCCAGACTCACCTCCCACCCCAGCAGCCTCTGCATCCAGCACATATTTCTCCAGACTCACCTACCACCCCACCAGCCTCCCCATCCATCACACGATTCTCCACACTCACCTCCCACCCCACCAGCCTGCACACCAGCACACGATTCTCCAGACTCACCTCCGACCCCACCAGCCTCCACACCAGCACACGATTCTCCAGACTCACCTACCACCCCACAAGCGTCCACATCCAGCACACGATTCTCCAGACTCACCTCCCACCCCACCAGCCTCCACATCCAGCACAGGATTCCCCAGACTCACCTCCCACCCCACCAGCCTCCACATCCAGCACATAATTCTCCTGACTCACCTACCACCCCACCAGCCTCCACATCCAGCACACAATTCTCCAGACTCACCTCACACCCCACCAGCCTCTGCATCCAGCACATATTTCTCCAGACTCACCTACCACCCCACCAGCCTCCACATCCAGCACACGATTCTCCAGACTCACCTCCCACCCCACCAGCCTCCACATCCAGCACACGATTCTCCAGACTCATCTCCCACCCCAACAGCCTCCACATCCGGCACACGATTCTCCAGACTCACCTCCCACCCCACCAGCCTCCACATCCAGCACACGATTCTCCAGACTCACCTCCCACCCCACCAGCCTCCACATCCGGCACACTATTCCCCAGACTCACCTACCACCCCACCAGCCTCCACATCCGGCACACGATTCTCCAGACTCACCTCCCACCCCACCAGCCTCCACATCCGGCACACGATTCCCCAGACTCACCTCCCACCCCACCAGCCTCCACATCCGGCACACGATTCTCCAGACTCACCTCCCACCCCACCAGCCTCCACATCCAGCACACAATTCTCCAGACTCACCTCCCACCCCACCAGCCTCCACATCCAGCACACGATTCTCCAGACTCACCTCCCACCCCACCAACCTCCACATCCAGCACACGATTCTCCAGACTCACCTCCCACCCCAACAGCCTCCAGATCCAGCACACGATTCTCCAGACTGACCTCCCACCCCACCAGCCTCCACATCCAGCACTCGATTCTCTAGACTCACCTACCACCCCACCAGCCTCCACATCGGGCACACGATTCTCCAGACTCACCTACCACCCCACCAGCCTCCGCATCCAGCACATAATTCTCCAGACTCACCTACCACCCCACCGGCCTCCACATCCAGCTCAGGATTCTCCAGACTCACCTACCACCCCACCAGCCTCCGCATCCGGCACATAATTCTCCAGACTCACCTCCCACCCCACCAGCCTCCACATCCAGCACACGATTCTCCAGACTCACCTACCACCCCACCAGCCTCCACATCCAGCACACGATTCTCCAGACTCACCTCCCACCCCACCAGCCTCCACATCCGGCACACGATTCTCCAGACTCACCTCCCACCCCACCAGCCTCCACATCCAGCACATAATTCTCCAGACTCACCGACCATCCCACCAGCCTCCACATCCAGCACACGATTCTCCAGACTCACCTCCCACCCCACCAGCCTCCACATCCAGCATACGATTCTCCAGACTCACCTCCCACCCCACCAGCCTCCACATCCAGCACACGATTCTCCAGACTCACCTCCCACCCCACCAGCCTCCACATCCAGCACACGATTCCCCAGACTCACCTACCGCCCCGACAGCCTCCACGTCCAGCATTTGATTCTCCAGACTCACCTCCCACCCCACCAGCCTCCACATCCAGCACATAATTCTCCAGACTCACCTCCCACCCCACCAGCCTCCACATCCAGCACACGATTCTCCAGACTCACCTACCACCCCACCAGCCTCCACATCCAGCACAAGATTCTCCAGACTCACGTCCCACCCCACCAGCCTCCACATCCAGCACACGATTCTCCAGACTCACCTACCACCCCAACAGCCTCCACATCCAGCACACAATTCTCCAGACTCACCTCCCACCCCACCAGCCTCCACATCCAGCACACGATTCCCCAGACTCACGTCCCACCCCACCAGCCTCCACATCCAGCACACGATTCTCCAGACTCACCTACCACCCCACCAGCTTCCACATCCGGCACACGATTCTCCAGACTCACCTCCCACCCCACCAGCCCCACATCCGGCACACGATTCTCCAGACTCACCTCCCACCCCACCAGCCTCCACATCCAGCACACGATTCTCCAGACTCACCTCCCACCCCACCAGCCTCCACATCCAGCACACGATTCCCCAGACTCACCTCCCACCCCACCAGCCTCCACATCCAGCACACGATTCTCCAGACTCACCTCCCACCCCACCAGCCTCCACATCCAGCACACGATTCTCCAGACTCACCTCCCACCCCACCAGCCTCCACATCCAGCACACGATTCTCCAGACTCACCTACCACCCCACCAGCCTCCACATCCAGCAAACGATTCTCCAGACTCACGTCCCAGCCCACCAGCTTCCACATCCAGCACACGATTCTCCAGACTCACCTACCACCCCAACAGACTCCACATCCAGCACACGATTCTCCAGACTCACCTACCACCCCACCAGCTTCCACATCCGGCTCACGATTCTCCAGACTCACCTCCCACCCCACCAGCCTCCACATCCAGCACATAATTCTCCAGACTCACCTCCCACCCCACCAGCCTCCACATCCAGCACACGATTCTCCAGACTCACCTCCCACCCCACCAGCCTCCACATCCAGCACATGATTCTCCAGACTCCCCTCCCACCCCACCAGCCTCCACATCCAGAACATGATTCTCCAGACTCCCCTCCCACCCCACCAGCCTCCACATCCAGCACACGATTCTCCAGACTCACCTCCCACCCCACCAGCCTCCACATCCAGCACACGATTCTCCAGACTCACCTCCCACCCCACCAGCCTCTGCATGCAGCACATATTTCTCCAGACTCACCTACCACCCCACCAGCCTCCACATCCAGCACACAATTCTCCAGACTCACCTCCCACCCCACCAGCCTCAACACCAGCACACGATTCTCCAGACTCATCTACCACCCCACCAGCCTCCACATCCAGCACACGATTCTCCAGACTCACCTCCCACCCCACTAGCCTCCACATCCAGCACAGGATTCCCCAGACTCACCTCCCACCCCACCAGCCTCCACATCCAGCACATAATTCTCCAGACTCTCCTACCACCCCACCAGCCTCCACATCCAGCACACGATTCTCCAGACTCACCTCACACCCCACCAGCCTCTGCATCCAGCACATATTTCTCCAGACTCACCTACCACCCCACCAGCTTCCACATCCAGCACACGATTCTCCAGACTCACCTCCCACCCCACCAGCCTCCACATACAGCACAGGATTCCCCAGACTCACCTACCACCCCACCAGCCTCCACATCCAGCACACGATTCTCCAGACTCACCTCCCACCCCAGCAGCCTCTGCATCCAGCACATATTTCTCCAGACTCACCTACCACCCCACCAGCCTCCCCATCCATCACACGATTCTCCAGACTCACCTCCCACCCCACCAGCCTGCACACCAGCACACGATTCTCCAGACTCACCTACCACCCCACCAGCCTCCACATCCAGCACACGATTCTCCAGACTCACCTCCCACCCCACCAGCCTCCACATCCACCACACGATTCTCCAGACTCACCTCACACCCCACCAGCCTCCACACCAGCACACGATTCTCCAGACTCACCTCCCACCCCACCAGCCTCAACATCCAGCACACGATTCTCCAGACTCTCCTACCACCCCACCAGCCTCCACATCCAGCACACGATTCTCCAGACTCCCCTCCCACCCCACCAGCCTCCACATCCAGCACACGATTCTCCAGACTCCCCTCCCACCCCACCAGCCTCCACATCCAGCACACGATTCTCCAGACTCACCTCCCACCCCACCAGCCTCCACATCCAGCACACGATTCTCCAGACTCACCTACCACTCCACCGGCCTCCACATCCAGCACATGATTCTCCAGACTCACCTCCCACCCCACCAGCCTACACATACAGCACAGGATTCCCCAGACTCACCTACCACCCCACCAGCCTCCACATCCAGCACACGATTCTCCAGACTCACCTACCACCCCACCAGCCTCCACATCCAGCACATGATTCTCCAGACTCACCTCCCACCCCACCAGCCTCCACATCCAGCGCAGGATTCCCCAGACTCACCTACCACCCCACCAGCCTCCACATCCAGCACACGATTCTCCAGACTCACCTCCCACCCCACCAGCCTCTGCATCCAGCACATATTTCTCCAGACTCACCTACCACCCCACCAGCCTCCACATCCAGCACACGATTCTCCAGACTCACCTCCCACCCCACCAGCCTCCACACCAGCACACGATTCTCCAGACTCACCTACCACCCCACCAGCCTCCACATCCAGCACACGATTCTCCAGACTCACCTCCCACCCCACCAGCCTCCGCATCCAGCACACGATTCTCCAGACTCACCTCCCACCCCACTAGCCTCCACATCCAGCACAGGATTCTCCAGACTCTCCTACCACCCCACCAGCCTCCACATCCAGCACACGATTCTCCAGACTCACCTCACACCCCACCAGCCTCTGCATCCAGCACATATTTCTCCAGACTCACCTACCACCCCACCAGCTTCCACATCCAGCACACGATTCTCCAGACTCACCTCCCACCCCACCAGCCTCCACATACAGCACAGGATTCCCCAGACTCACCTACCACCCCACCAGCCTCCACATCCAGCACACGATTCTCCAGACTCACCTCCCACCCCACCAGCCTCTGCATCCAGCACATATTTCTCCAGACTCACCTACCACCCCACGAGCCTCCCCATCCAGCACACGATTCTCCAGACTCACCTCCCACCCCACCAGCCTCCACACCAGCACACGATTCTCCAGACTCACCTACCACCCCACCAGCCTCCACACCAGCACACGATTCTCCAGACTCACCTACCACCCCACCAGCCTCCACATCCAGCACACGATTCTCCAGACTCACCTCCCACCCCACCAGCCTCCGCATCCAGCACACGATTCTCCAGACTCACCTCCCACCCCACTATCCTCCACATCCAGCACAGGATTCTCCAGACTCTCCTACCACCCCACCAGCCTCCACATCCAGCACACGATTCTCCAGACTCACCTCACACCCCACCAGCCTCTGCATCCAGCACATATTTCTCCAGACTCACCTACCCACCCCACCAGCTTCCACATCCAGCACACGATTCTCCAGACTCACCTCCCACCCCACCAGCCTCCACATACAGCACAGGATTCCCCAGACTCACCTACCACCCCACCAGCCTCCACATCCAGCACACGATTCTCCAGACTCACCTCCCACCCCACCAGCCTCTGCATCCAGCACATATTTCTCCAGACTCACCTACCACCCCACGAGCCTCCCCATCCAGCACACGATTCTCCAGACTCACCTCCCACCCCACCAGCCTCCACACCAGCACACGATTCTCCAGACTCACCTACCACCCCACCAGCCTCCACATCCAGCACACGATTCTCCAGACTCACCTCCCACCCCACCAGCCTCCACATCCAGCACACGATTCTCTAGACTCACCTCCCACCCCACTAGCCTCCACATCCAGCACGGGATTCCCCAGACTCACCTCCCACCCCACCAGCCTCAACATCCAGCACATAATTCTCCAGACTCTCCTACCACCCCACCAGCCTCCACATCCAGCACACCGATTCTCCAGACTCACCTCACACCCCACCAGCCTCTGCATCCAGCACATATTTCTCCAGACTCACCTACCACCCCACCAGCCTCCACATCCCGCACACGATTCTCCAGACTCACCTCCCACCCCACCAGCCTCCACATCCGGCACACGATTCTCCAGACTCACCTCCCACCCCACCAGCCTCCACATCCGGCACACGATTCTCCAGACTCACCTCCCACCCCACCAGCCTCCACATCCAGCACACGATTCTCCAGACTCACCTCCCACCCCACCAGCCTCCGCATCCAGCACACGATTCTCCAGACTCACCTCCCACCCCACCAGCCTCCACATCCAGCACACGATTCTCCAGACTCACCTCCCACCCCAACAGCCTCCAGATCCAGCACACGATTCTCCAGACTGACCTCCCACCCCACCAGCCTCCACATCCAGCACTCGATTCTCTAGACTCACCTACCACCCCACCAGCCTCCACATCGGGCACACGATTCTGCAGACTCACCTACCACCCACCAGCCTCCGCATCCAGCACATAATTCTCCAGACTCACCTCCCACCCCACCAGCCTCCACATCCGGCACACGATTCCCCAGACTCACCTACCACCCCACCAGCCTCCACATCCGGCACACGATTCTCCAGACTCACCTCCCACCCCACCAGCCTCCACATCCGGCACACGATTCCCCAGACTCACCTCCCACCCCACCAGCCTCCACATCCAGCACACGATTCTCCAGACTCACCTCCCACCCCACCAGCCTCCACATCCAGCACACGATTCTCCAGACTCACCTCCCACCCCACCAGCCTCCACATCCAGCACACGATTCTCCAGACTCACCTCCCACCCCAACAGCCTCCAGATCCAGCACACGATTCTCCAGACTGACCTCCCACCCCACCAGCCTCCACATCCAGCACTCGATTCTCTAGACTCACCTACCACCCCACCAGCCTCCACATCGGGCACACGATTCTCCAGACTCACCTACCACCCCACCAGCCTCCGCATCCAGCACATAATTCTCCCGACTCACCTACCACCCCACCGGCCTCCACATCCAGCTCAGGATTCTCCAGTCTCACCTACCACCCCACCAGCCTCCGCATCCAGCTCATAATTCTCCAGACTCACCTACCACCCCACCGGCCTCCACATCCAGCACAAGATTCTCCAGACTCTCCTCCCACCTCAGCAGCCTCCACATCCAGCACACGATTATTCAGACTCCCCTACCACCCCACCAGCCTCCACATCCAGCACACGATTCTCCAGACTCACCTCCCACCCCACCGGCCTCCACATCCAGCACACGATTCTCCAGACTCACCTCCCACCCCACCAGCCTCCACATCCGGCACACGATTCTCCAGACTCACCTCCCACCCCACCAGCCTCCACATCCAGCACATAATTCTCCAGACTCACCTACCACCCCACCAGCCTCCACATCCAGCACACGATTCTCCAGACTCACCTACCACCCCACCAGCCTCCACATCCAGCATACGATTCTCCAGACTCACCTCCCACCCCACCAGCCTCCACATCCAGCATACGATTCTCCAGACTCACCTCCCACCCCACCAGCCTCCACATCCAGCACACGATTCTCCAGACTCACCTCCCACCCCACCAGCCTCCACATCCAGCACACGATTCCCCAGACTCACCTACCGCCCCGACAGCCTCCACGTCCAGCATTTGATTCTCCAGACTCACCTACCACCCCACCAGCCTCCACATCCAGCACAGGATTCCCCAAACTCACCTCCCACCCCACCAGCCTCCACATCCAGCACATAATTCTCCAGACTCACCTACCACCCCACCAGCCTCCACATCCAGCACACGATTCTCCAGACTCACCTCCCACCCCCACCAGCCTCCACATCCAGCACATTATTCTCCAGACTCACCTCCCACCCCACCAGCTTCTACATCCAGCACACGATTCTCCAGACTCACCTACCACCCCACCGCCTCCTCATCCGGCACACGATTCTCCAGACTGACCTACCACCCCACCAGCCTCCACATCCAGCACATAATTCTCCAGACTCACCTACCACCCCACCATCCTCTGCATCCAGCACCTATTTCTCCAGACTCACCTACCACCCCACCAGCCTCCACATCCAGCACACGATTCTCCAGACTCACCTCCCACCCCACCAGCCTCCACATCCAGCACAGGATTCCCCAGACTCACCTCCCACCCCACCAGCCTCCACATCCAGCACACGATTCTCCAGACTCACCTCCCACCCCACCAGCCTCCACATCCAGCACACGATTCTCCAGACTCACCTACCACCCCACCAGCCTCCACATCCAGCACACGATTCTCCAGACTCACCTCCCACCCCACCAGCCTCCATATCCAGCACAGGATTCCCCAGACTCACCTCCCACCCCACCAGCCTCCACATCCAGCACATAATTCTCCAGACTCACCTACCACCCCACCAGCCTCCACATCCAGTACACGATTCTCCAGACTCACCTCACACCCCACCAGCCTCTGCATCCAGCACATATTTCTCCAGACTCACCTACCACCCCACCAGCTTCCGCATCCAGCACACGATTCTCCAGACTCACCTCCCACCCCACCAGCCTCCACATCCAGCACACGATTCTCCAGACTCACCTCCCACCCCACCAGCCTCCACATCCAGCACACGATTCTCCAGACTCACCTACCACCCCACCAGCCTCCACATCCAGCACATAATTCTCCAGACTCACCTACCACCCCACCAGCCTCCACATCCAGCACACGATTCTCCAGACTCACCTCCCACCCCACCAGCCTCCACATCCAGCTCATGATTCTCCAGACTCACCGACCACCCCATCAGCCTCCACATCCAGCACAGGATTCCCCAGACTCACCTCCCACCCCACCAGCCTCCACATCCAGCACATAATTCTCCAGACTCACCTACCACCCCACCAGCCTCCACATCCAGCACACGATTCTCCAGACTCACCTCCCACCCCACCAGCCTCCACATCCAGCACATTATTCTCCAGACTCACCTCCCACC